>NC_057812.1:199448515-199811830 GCF_018294505.1 Triticum aestivum
CATATGGTATTATGAGCATTTTCACAATGGAACATTTGTCTTTGCTCCACTGATTAAATACATGAGAAGTTCTAGGCTGATTATCGACCATTGGTACTTAATTTATTTATGACTTTACAAATTTTGTAATTTTCATTATAGAGCACAAAAGAGAGACTTTTGTCTTAGAAAAACAGGCAAGCAACACATATGTGATATTTAACCATAGTGGGCGTCAACCTTACAATGTTCAACATATACCACCAATTAAACTATGTGGCCTTTTCCTTTTGTGATGAACGTTGTGTCCAGTTCAATGCATGGCCTTCTTCAAGGATGCCACGATGATGGGGTACTTTGCCTTCGCTTTCTCCAGATGCGTTGCAACGACAGAAGCATACACCACGAATAGCTCCTCAATAATGTCATCTCCAAAGTGGTCTGCTATCAGTGGCTCCAACACGGCCCTTATGCACTTGGCCACATTTGCCCCGCTGCTAGCACAGTCTAGTACCACATCACTTTCTGAGTCGTCTTGAGGATCCCAGTTCGATTCGAAGAGTCTAACATGCTCGATATCAAAGAGCTTACTCTCATTGATCAACGCCTTCATCTCTTTCACCGATGGAGCGTAGTATGGCAGGTTGAATGAGTCCAGCTTCTCCTTCTCCACACGACCCTATCATCCAACACAATAATATTTTAGATAAGAGTGTACCAAATGAGAACTATTTTGTAGAGACGTTATTCATTAAACTTTTATCACTGAAATCCAATCTAATTATTGTATTAATTTGCACATGAATTCTTTTGTCCTCACTTTTAAATTTCACGTGCCAATTTTCTTCTCCTTTTACGAGAATGTGTACTTCACTTTGTATGCTCCTCATGTGATAATTTATGTCACTGTCTTACACGGATGAAATTTTGTTGATGGAAAGTTGCCATGCTAGAATGAATTAACTTAGGAGCATATCAAGTCACATAAGCAACTATAAGTTTGTTAGTAAAGAGTAACATGGCGTAATCGTTACTGGCAAACAAAGCAAATCATTGATGTAACCAACATGTATGGATGTACCTTTAGGACCAGAGACTGGAGAGATTTGGCAACCAATTCAAATAAGGTGCTAACATCCCCGTGCATCATCATCTCTTCACTCTTTCTTCCAAGAAATGTTAGCAACATTCGGCCTCCGTTGACAAGCTCTCTAGAGCGCAGTGCAAGGAACAACTCAAAGTCTGTTTTGAATTGTTGTTGGAACAGCTTAATCACAATAGGTGGGGTAGTCTTTCCAATGTAGATGTTGCCTTCGTTCACGTGAGTGCACCTTGAGAGTTCCTCGGGGACCTAGGTAGTTAAGTATCGTAGCATTATTAATTAAGTTGTCGAACGATAGTAGTACTCGTTCACCCGCAATTAATCATTGATACCTAGTAGAAAATCAAAGTGGTTCAGGTCACTGGCTAGTGACTTGTATCCCGATCATTGTTATTACTATGCAAGAACATCGACTTATTCTCTGCATTTCAAGTAATGTTGCATATTAGTTTTTTTTCTTCTAATTTTTTCATTACATCCCGTAGTAGGGCGACGACTAAGGCGTAGCAAGCATGAGCATTTACGACTAGGGTGTGCACGAATTAGGGATGCAAAGCGTCGCCCAGGCCTGGCCCGCTTTGTATTATAAACTAGAAAATTCTGTTCTAGAAGGATTAGATTGCATTAGATTAGTTTTTATTATTCTTGCAAAAAGATTGATTTGTATTAGTTGGGTGTTTTGCGAGACACCGCCCTGCACCGTACCCCTAGCATGAACCAATGCATTAGCATCACTTCTAGCCTAAAAAGCCCATCTTAGCTCATCCCTGGTTTGAGTAATTTTTTTGATATGGAAAGTAAAATGAAACGAAGGGAGAACTACCGTAGCTTATTTTAGTGTGAGTGTATTGGCATCGAACGATACACTATCATAAATAAAGGGATATTATAGCATACAAACAATTACGCAGAAGTGTACGATGGACTAAATTAATATATGAAGTACACAGTAAAATTTAATACAATAGGTTTATAGTCATTGAATTTTTTTATATCATTGTACCTTTTTGTTAACACATATTGTTTTGTTTTTAATTTTTTTTATGTTGCCATGTGAACTTTCCACGTGTACAAATTCCATAGTTTTGCAACTATGGCGACAAAATTTTCCAATCCGCGACCATTCTCTATATCTTAATAGTATGCGTTGCATATATAGTTGCATGCATTCACTAAAAGACATTGTGTCCATCAGATCTATGATCCACTACACCTAGAATTAATATGGACTGAACAATCTTGGAGTTGATCCAATACCTAACATGTTTTCTTCATTCATATCTGACAACGCCCAACTAAAACTTGAACATTACTAGCTATTCCAAAATAGATGACTCAATTTTATATTAATTTTAAAGTTAGTACAAAGTTAAATCATCTATTTTAAAGCGGAGGGAGTAAGACATAATTATTACGTTGCAGACAATACGATGCATGCATACCTTAGAGCGCCACATGAGGGAGTAGGACGAGTGGAAGAAATGGACGCTCCGAGAAGGGAAAAGCTTCCTGTAGTAGGATCCCGGCAGGCCCGCCACATAGTAGGGCTGCGTCTCTCTGCCGCCGAGATCTTCCAGTTGCTCCAGTGACCGGAAGACGATGTTGAAATCATTCCCCGGCAGGTCATTCAAGAAGAACTGCACCTCCACGGCGCGCCGTTCTTCTTCCGATTTCCGAGTGTAGAACTGGACCGCGCCGATCACCTCGCAGACGACACGCAGAGTGTTCGGGCCCGACGAGCAGCCGAGGTCAGCGACGACCATGGTGCTCCGTCGGGCTGAGAGCGACTTGCACAGCTCTTCTATGGCCTTGTGAAGCACCGGACTTGTCTCCAAAATGGCCTTCTCCTGCATACATGCATGAAACACAGCAAATTATTCATGCAACGAGAGTGAATTGCAACACAGTGCAGGATACAAACATGGAGCCTCTCATCTAAAAAACAAACAAACCTGGAGCCTGGAGTTTGCGGCGTAGCTGTTTTCGCCGTTGCCGGTAACCATGCGAACGCCCCTCCCTTCCTTCATAGCTATTCAGGGGTGATGCCTATTAGCTTTACAAGTTCGGGCGTACAAGCTTGCTAGATTGACTGCACCATGTGTTCAGTATAGACCACAACGGCTCTATCATTTATAGAGAGCCAGGATGACCCCCACCCCCGCAGACATGGTCGGTGAGAGCCCGTCGTGTTAGCCCGTGTATAGTATTATCGCACAAACACACACACTCACTCACTCTGCTGGGTTCTACAAGGCGTACTTAACGGTTTTTTGTTTTGTTTGGAAAAAGAGCATATTTAACTTGATTGACAGGTCACCTTGACTAAGAGTGTGCTTCACTTTTTTTTTTTGAGAGGGTGCTTCACTTCTTTTGTAGGTAGGCCATCGTTGTCAAGGACACGTGACGTTCTCAGAGAATAGATGGCCATATACTCCCCCGCCGTACCAGCACTTAAGTTGTGACAATATTGCACGAGACAAACATGCTCACTCCCAAGATTCTTGACATACATATGTTAAATGTCTCATCCCAGAGACAAACATTTGTGGCACATATAATCTTCTGTTCCCACCTCAATAGCTTCTTAGTTATGAGATGAACATGCCTCTTTTGCATACAACTTATAACAAAAGGACAATTTTGTCCCAGCAATGCATGTGGTGCTTATGCTGTTAGGGCATCTTCAATGCCGGTCCTCAAACTGCCTACAACCGCTCGGATCGTGCGGTCTGGATGTGTTGTGTCATCCAACACAGTTATGCATCGGACCGTAGGGCAGTCTGGACGCATTTTCTCCTGCAAATCGGAGACGAGGAGAGAGGGTGGAGGGGGAAGGCGCTTTTTGGGCTTCCGGACAACACCCACGCCGGCTTCTGGCTACCCACTAACCCACCCAAAACCATTCTCCCTCTCACATGCGCCGGCGTCAGCTACCCGCATTCTGGCTATCCATATTGAAGCCGGCCCAGAGCCGACGCGACCTCTCATTGGCTCAACCACTGAAGCGGCACACTAGCCGAGGGCGCTGCCCGCGACCTGTCCCCAGTGTCCGTGCCTATTCAATGTTGGAGACGCGTTACTGGACGAGACATGATGGATATCTACCACGCCTGTTCAATGCCCCGTCCATCCGTATGCCGCTATTACATAGGCCCGCTGGCCGAGAAACCCACTCCGTCGCCGCGCATTGCCATACCTGGATGTCTGGCCTCACTGGAATCCGCTATTTAAAGACGGCTAACTTCAGGCTACAACACAAGCCGCTCCACATCCTCCTCCCTTGCACTGTATCCGACATGACTGCAGGCCGCAACGCTCTGTGGGAGAGCCTTTCCACGGAGATGAAGCACAAGGTAGCCAACCTCGCGGCCGCCAGGCAGAGCCGCCATGCAAGGCAGATCGAGGTCGGCATGCCGGCAACGCCGGCCCTGGAGTTTCGGAGGCCCCGGGGCGAACTCAACTGAATGGGCCCAGTGACAACATTGGAGGAAAAAAATTATTCCATACATTGATAAAAAAATATTGCAAAGCTATAATAAACAATGGTATTTTCCTTGGTAAATAACACTCCAAGTCATAAATAACAATTTCATACTTCAGGTGTAAATCAAACATCATAGAAGTCACGTAGCATAACAGAAAAGAAATGACATACTAGCGAACCTCCAAGCCTCCAGTAATCATGAGAAACGGTTCCGTGCATTTTTTTTATGCAAAATCATTAAATGAAAATGTCAAGATAAATGTAGTATGTTTCAAACACAAGATTTTGTTCCCTTGTAGGCCCTTGTTATAATCAGAATATCTCTTGATTTATTGTCAAGAGTGTCCCAGTTTCTAGGGTCATAGATATCAAAAGGAGAAAATTCTTGTTCATCTACACTTGCAGGATTCTCACGGTCACTCAAATATTTATAGGAGTCTCATATGGGCATTGTTTTTTTTTCTGAGCAACTGGCCTTGTGCGTGCGTGCCTGCCTTCAGGCCTCTTAGCAGTTGGGCTTCTGCTGGAGATGGGCCTCCCTGCCTACATAATCTTTCTTTTTTATTTAGCATTTCATCAAGGCCCATATCCATATATACACTGCAGCACTAGGTCGGGGCCCCTAATTTGGCTGGGCCCCGAGCCGTCGCCCCTGCTGCCCTGGCCCAGGGCCAGCCCTGCATGCCGGCCAGCTCGCCCGAGGTCTCCGACGACGAGGACGACCCCACGATGAAGAGGGGCTCCAACGACACCGCATCGGAGCCCGCACATGTGCATGTCGGCTTCACCATGGAGCAGGCGTAGGCACACTACAACACCGCCATGGCTGAGCAGCAGCCTGCACCGGCGCCTATGTCGGCGTTCAGCAGGCGCGGGAGGAATAATGGTATAATCTGTTCCTCCTAGAGCAGCATCGGCTAACGGAGGCCAAATCGATGACGAGCGTGCGAATTTCGTCCGCTTAGTTCAAATAGTCGTTGAAATGTATAAGGACAACGTTGGATGACCGGCTCCGCCATTCATCTTCACGAACTGATCCTTTTTTATCAAAGGACAAATGTCAGAACAAATTTGAGAGTCAGTGTTGGAAATGCGCCCAGTGCAAGTGTCTCTGCTCATCTCTCGGCACCTAGGCCACTGTCGGGGGTTGGGTGCGACATATGTCAAAGGATGGCTAATCATGATGGGGGCGAGTAGAACGTCGCCGGTGCCTAGAAACGGGATGAGGTGTAGACATGCACGCCGGCGAATCTTACCCAGCTTCAGGGCTCTCCGGGGAGATAATACCCCTACTGCTGCTCTGCGGGGTCTCCGCATGATCACTACGGCAAAGTGTTTACACAATTGCTCCTAGAGCTGTTTCCTGGAGGTAGGAGAGGGCAAGGCTAGCTCTCTCCCTCCTATATGATCTGGTCTAGTGCTAATGGATGCCAACCCTTTGCATGGGTGTCCTGGGGGGTTTATATAGGCCTACCCCCTAGGGGTACAATGGTAATCTAGCTGGACGCGGGCCTAGCCGTCAGTGCCTCTCGCCTCCGTCTTCTCCGCCGACTGCTGGGGCCCACCGACTGATGGGCCCCGCCGACTGGTCAGGTATGGAGCCGACAGGCCACGTCCGCCGGGGGCGGGTCTTGCCGGCTGCTGATTACTATAGTCGTGCTTCTGATGACGCGGGCTTGATCATGGAGTCGTGGCTACAGCCCCACTGCCTAGTGGGCGATCACTATTGCCACTCTCCATCACATCTGATTAATGGCGTGAGGGCCCCAGGGGAAGGGTCTGGCCGACTCCGGGGGCCGATTGGTGGCGCAGTCGCCGTCTCCTGGGGTCCCACTGGCTGGTGGGACCCGCCGCCCCAGGGCCGTACAAACAAGCCATCGTGGGCACAGGATTCGGTCCTTCGGTGCTGATGTTAGGGCCGGCACGGCAACAGTGCCATGCCGCATGGATATCTCCCCGGGTATGGCGTGTTATGGCCATGCCTGCCCTTAGTAAGGGGCGGGAGCAGGCGTAACTATAGCCACTCCCCTGTCCTGTCCCTCTTGATGAGGACATGGGGTTTCGCTGGAGTCGTGGGCCGACTCCCCAAGGCCGGCTTCTCTGGAAGTCGCCGGTCAGGAGTCGGCTCATCCTGAAGTCGTCCCCGAGACTCGGCCATGAGTGGGCAGTCGGTCGCCTTGCCGCCGACTTCTTGGAAGGCGGCTCTTCGTCCTGGGGTCTTGAGGGGCGCAGCCTGCCCCAATGTCTTGAAAGGTTCTGGGGCTCGGGTTAGCCTACCTGTGGCCCATTACTCTGACAGTAGTCCCCGAAGCTGTTGAGGCACTGCGGACGATCGGACGAGAAGCCTCTGCAGTTTCTCTTTCCGGGTGCTCGACACATGGTTCTTGCTTGACTCCCGCCGGGCCGACTAAAAGGAGTCAGACCCGCCCAATTCTGACTTGTACAGTATTTCAAACGTCATGGCGGGATCCAAATGGCGTGCGGGCTAAGCTTCCAGGCCGCCGCCCGTTCCGGACCTGTCACATGGCAACGCGCGGCCGGGCCAGTCTGCCAGCCTACATGCGTGTCCGGACAGGCCCATAGGCGGGCCCCGCCACTACCGTGCCTCGGCGCCCGAGCAGATCCACTGTGGCCCAGACAGACGGTTGGGATTCCCGTGGAGTTACTACACGCAGTAACTTTGTCGTGGAATCGTGGGGGTCGTGGGCCCATGGGCGCAGTAAATCCCACGTCCACCCCCTCGGCTTCGCAGCCCATGAGGCTATAAGTAGGGGGGAGGGGGCGCGATAGAGCACGTGCGCCCCTCCTTCCTACTATGCCTTGCTCTTCTCCTTCTTCTTCTTCTTCGCTCCGCCACGCGCCCAAGCTTCGACGAACGCCGCGGCGATCAGCTCGCGATGAGCTCTTCTTCTGCCGCCGCGCCTCCCCCGGTGCACTTCGGCACCTGGGACGGCTCAGAAGTTCACGATGACCATATTGAGTTCCTCCGCAAGACTCATCGGCTCCCCAGCGAAGATCATGTGCGGGTACATCTTGCGCCGAGGGGGGAGATTTCCCCCGCGCCACAGGAAGGCGAGCGGGTCATCTTCCGCTCGTACTTCCTGCACGGGCTGGGGCTGCCGGTGAGCAGCTTCTTCTGCTCCTTTCTGGAGTTCTACGGCCTCCAGCCACACCACCTCACGCCCAACACGGTGGTGCTGTCCGCCTTCGTGGCCTTGTGCGAAGCCTTCCTCGGAGTCCTCCCCACCCTCGAGCTCTGGGGGTGGGTTCTTCTTCTCCAAGCTCAGCACCCAGGCTGCAGGCGTGCCGGCTCAATGCAGCGCTTTCATCGTCGTGCGAAGGTTGGGGGCCGACAACCCCTTCCCCACCATTTCGCTGATAAAGTCGGTGAGGATGTGGCAGCGCTCATACTTCTACGTCAGGAGCGTCTCCGCGAGGGGCGATCGGGTCAACCTGCCGGCTTTCTAAGCCGGCCTGCCAGCTGGGAGACTGCCCAACTGGTCGTATCAGGCCAAGTCGTTGATGCCTGCAGGAGCCGGCACCGTCACGCGACTCCGAGTGCTGACGCAGTCGGAGGGGTTGACTGGTCCAGACCTGCTAGCCGCCTTCGTGGCGCGCCGAGTTCTCCCGCTTCAAGGTCGCCCCCACATGATATGCCAAATGAGCGGGCACCATGACCCGAGTCAGATGTGCACCAAGGACATGCCTCATGAGGAGGTGGCCTACATGGTGAACTACCTCTCAGACAGCAAGCTCCTGGAGGATTGGCGGTTCGGCAAGGAGCCGTACTCCCGCGCCAACCCCCCGCCCGTAGTGAGTTGCCTTTTCTTTCTTTCTTTGGATTGTCTTCTTTCTTGCCGAGTTTGTTTTGTGCAGCCTAACTAGTCGGCTTTGGTCAGAATCCCCTCCTCCATCCACCAGCCGGCACCACGGGGCCGGCCCGTGAGTTCCTTGCCGACCGGGCAGAGAGCGACGTCGACGACCCCGATCTGGGAGCAGCGGCTTTGGAAGCCGACGCGGAGGGAGGAGGAGCAGCAGCAGGCGGCTCCCGGCCTTCGGCCACTTTCGCCGACTGGCCTGACGATGAGGCCGAGGGAGAAGTCGCCCCCTGCCATCGGCCAGGATTCAGCCAGCCTGGCGCGGGCTCTTCTGCCGCGACGGGTGCTCCAGGCGGCGGGAAGAAGCATAGAGCGGTGCCGACCTTGTTCGGCAATCAAACGAAGAAGCCCAAGGGTTCGGCTGCGGCAACCCGGCAGGACGAGGTGGCTGTGAAGGCCATCCGCTTCCGTAAGGAAGTGAAGAAGCCGCCACTGGTCTCCGCGTGAGTATTCCGTCTCAACGCTTTATTCTTTCTTTCTTCGTGGCTTTGTCTGAGACTTTACTTGCTGCCCTTGCTTCAGGGCTCCCCTCACTCTTGAGAGGGTCGTCGCCGCCTCCGTCATGGGGTCAGTGGAGACGTCCGCCACCACTCGGCGGATTGACCCCGCTGCTGACCTCCGGGAGGCGACGGAGCGGAATGCGCAGGAGAAGCGCAACGAAGAAGAGGCCGCCCGCCTGGAGAAGGTGGAGGCCGATAAGTTGGAGGCCTCCCCCAAGAAGAAACTGGCGGAGGCCGAAGCCGCCATCGCGACGAAGCGGCAGGCTGAGGAGGCCGCGCACCGCCAATCGGCGGTGTTCGTCACCCTGCTGAACTCTGCGTCGCCGCCTCCGGAGTTAACGGGGCAGACTGGGGAAGCCGGCGGTGAGAATCCCGTCATGGAGAGGGAAGGCGGCGACTCCTCCACGCCGGACGTGATCGTGCCGCCACCGCCTCCACCGTCGTCTGGGAGCGCGTAAGGTAAACAGCCAGTGGACCCTCTGGTGCCGCCGACCAAACACGAGGCCGTGGCGAGGCTACTCCTCCAAGTCGGCTCGCCAACACGCCGCCGTCTGGAGAAGGCGACTTCGGCACCCTGCCCCCTGGAGGCCGGCACCGCCAGCTCGGCGATCCCAGACGCCGAAGCGACGAGCGCCGCGCCCATTAGGTGGGTGCGAGGAGGCGGCATAGGGCCGCTGAACCACACGCTTCTAGACGTCCAGGAGAAGCTTCGAGCTGAGGGCGGCGCCATCCAGAACTGCACCAAGGCGTACCTGGCATCGCGGGCAGCCGTCCGGGTATGTTTTCTCTTTTGGTCCTTGTTTTCTTGTTCCTCTCTGTGGGGGCCGCCAGCGCACCCACTGGGTGTAGTCCCTGAGTTTCGGGCCGGCTGCTGAGCAGGCGGCCCGGAACTCCAATTGGCGAGCTTTGGGTACTAACTTTTGTCTGAAATATTTGTCGCAGGACTACCACAACCTCCGAGTCACCGTCTTCAACCGCAACGTTGAAGAGCTGGGCATGTGGACCGCTGACCTGTTGGAGAGCCGGAGTAAGTCTTTTTTCTTCTTTGCGAGGGCGCGCTGGCACACCCGCGGGCTGTAGTCCCCGAGATTCAGGCCGACTGCTGAGCAGTCGGGCCAGATCTCCCCGGCGACCTTCTTTATTGATGACTTAATGCCTTCTTTCTTTCTTCTCTTTTAGGAGCCAATGCTGATCTTCAATAGCAGCTGAGCGAAGCCAACTCCGTGTTGCGCGCCAAGGGGGGGAGTGCAGCAAGCTCGCCACGGAGCGCGATCTGCTGGCCACTCAATTGGCAGAGCAGAGGGAGCTGCATGCGAAGACGCAGAAGGAGGCGGAAGAAGCGGAAACCGCCCTCCTGGCCGAGTTCGCGAGCGAGCGCTCCTCCTGGACTGACAAGGAGGCGCTGCTGGCCTCCGGCTTCCATGAGATTGAAGACATTGTTGATGGTGAGTTTCTTTTACTTTCTTTCTTCGAGCTGCCGATTGTAAATCGTGCCGACTTCTGATTTTTGACTTGTTTCTTCGTTTCTTCTGTCTTGGCAGACTTCTTCCCTGGGCACTCGCAGGCCGCCATCCAAGCCATCGAGGCTGACCATGAAGGTCAGAGGGCAGAAGGTGCAGAGATCGCCGATGACGCCCCCCGAACCCTTGATGAGCACATCCTGAGCATCGAGGCTCGCCTTCGGCCGGCTCACTGGATGCTGCACCGGCTTCAACGTGTCGGTGCCCAGGCGATTGCCGCCTTGTGGCCGGACATGCAGGCCCCGCGCACCCCCAGTCGGACTGCCGACTGGCTGGAGGTCACGGCTGGTCGTCTTGAGGCCTGGAAGGGCTCCTCGGCCCGAGCTGGAGCGCGCCGGGCCTTGGAGTTCGTCAAGGCATGGTATCCGGGGCTGGACTTAGACCGGCTGGCCACACTCCGGTCGGAGGCCCAGCCGGAGCTGGCAGCCATGGAAGACGCCCTGGTCAAGCGTGCTGCGGCGATCACCGAGTACACCGACACCAGCATCTTCGTCCCCGAGCGGTCTGAAGACGGCGAGGAGGTACCGCCGGAGTGGTTTGGGGTGAACCCAGACTACGGCGAGGACTCGGCGGAGGTGATTGGTTCCAGCGCCGAGGAGGAAGGCGAGGCGGAGGACGGAGGCGAGGCGGAAGAACCAGAAGACGAAGTAGACGGCCAGCCTCAGCTCGACCGCGCCTCCAGCAACGAGCCGCGTGCGACCGAGCCAACTGCCGCCGGAGGCGATCAAGCCAAGACTGCCCGGCCGGCCGCCCCAACGCCTGATGCTGCCGCCTCCTATGACCCTCTGAATCCATCTGCCGCTTCCTAAGCTGCCGCCTTATCTTTATTTTATCTGCTTTAGTAGTCTTGAAAAACTTGTTAATTTGCACAATTCCACCCGCGGGGTGTATTTTGAACTTTTGCTTGAAGATTCGGCCAAGGGCCTATGCTATGTAAATATTTATCCGAGTTCTATCTTTTCTTGCTCATTGCTCTTTTGGCCTTTTCCTTTGCCGCTTTCCCTTAGTTGCCTGTCTTGCCAGTCGGACAGCCGCTTTGCGGACTACCGTTGGATCAAATGCTTGGCTACTTTAGGAAGGCAAGTACTTAGCCGTTTATAGAGTTTTTGAGCAAGTTGAATAGAAGGCGGTGAGCCGACTGCTTAATAGTCGGTTTGTGAAAAAAGGCTGGAAGCCATCTTAAGCTATGTTTATGCTTTGAGTCCTTAGCCATTTTTCATGCGAACGCCCATTCTACCTTACTCCTGCCCACCGTACAGTCGCTCTGCGAGCTGCGGCTTCTGACAGGAGATGGCTTGGGCACCACACACTACTTGTCCGGCTGCAGGAAGCATTTCATAGTGCAAGGCGGCAAGTCCCCGGGCCGACCTGTCGAGCCCGGTGCCAAGCGGCATAAAAAAGAGTAATATACTCGTAGGCATAACTTTTATCATACAGACAAAAGAGGGCAGTCCCCGAGCTCGTCTCGGGGGCCCCGAAGTCTTGGTACTTTAATACAAAAGGTAGCATGGTACATACTGCATCAACTGTAAAATCTTCGGAGGAGATTTGCATTCCATGGCCGCTCCGTCTCTTTGCCAGAGTCGTCCCTCTTGCATGCTCGGGGCTTCTGAGCGTCAATCAGGTAGTAGGAGTCGTTGCCCAGCACTTTGCTGATGATGAAAGGGCCTTCCAAGCCGCCGACAGCTTGTGCTGGCCGACTGTTCGCTGGATCATTCGGAGCACAAGGTCGCCTTCTTGGAAAGATCTTGGCTTTACCTTCCTGTTGTAGTATCGGCGCAGGCTCTGCTGGTAGATGCTGGACCGGCTGAGTGCAAACAGCCGGCCCTCTTCCAGCAGATCGACGCCGTCTTGACGTGCTTCTTCTTTTTCCTCCTCGGTGTACATGGTGACTCGCGGGGAGTCGAACTCTATGTCCGTTGGGATGACGGCTTCGGCGCTGTAGACGAGGAAGAAAGGCATGAAGCCGGTTGACTTGTTTGGGGTCGTGCGTAGACTCCAGAGGCTCGACCAGCCAGGGCTTGATGCCGGACAGGATGAGGCCGTTTGCTCGCTCCACCTGGCCGTTTGACTATGGATGGGCGACGGACGCTAGGTCCAGTCGGATGCCCTGTGTTGCGCAAAAACGGGCCAAGGCGCCTTTGGCAAAATTTGTGCCGTTGTCGGTGATGATGTTGTGTGGTATGTCGTACCGAATTGTGATATCGGAGATGAAAGTCACGGCAGTCGGATCGTTCAGTTTCTTGATTGGCTTCGCTTCTATCCACTTGGTGAACTTGTCCACTGCGACAAGTAAGTGAGTTAAGCCACCTCGTGCCGTCTTGAATGGTCCCACCATGTCTAGACCCCAAACTGCAAAAGGCCAGGCAATGGGGATGGTCTTGAGTCAGAAGCCGGCTGGTGCGGCTTGGAGCTGAACTTCTGGCACCCTTTGCATTTTTGGACCAATTCCTTGGCCTCTTCTAAGGCAGTCGGCCAGAAGAAACCATGTCGAAAGGCTTTGGCGACGAGTGCTCTTGAAGCCGCATGGTGGCCGCACTCGCCTTGGTGAATGTCTTTGAGAATTGCTTGGCCTTGCTCTCGCTCTATGCAGCGCTGGTAGACACTAGTGACGCTGCGCCTGACCAGCTCTCTGTTGACTATGGTGTAGGCTGCCGCTCGGCGTTGTACTTGCCGAGCTGAGGTATCATCAGTCGGCAGCTCTTTGCTCACCAGGAATTTGAGGATGGGCTGGGCCCATGAGGGTGCTGCTATTTCTTCGACTGCCAGAACTGCGACTTGGCCGAGGGCGGTTGGGCTGGGAGGTGGCGGGTTGGAGTCAACAACCGCTTGCTGGGTTAATGAAGTCCCCGGGCCGACTGGCGCGGCTCTTGGGTCGAGTTTTGGAGTCTTCGAGGACGCCATTGAAGTCCCCGGGCCGGCCTTGGCTGTGGTGACTTTGGAGCCATCTGCCAAGATCCCCGTACCGTCTGCCGGGGCTCTGGAGTCGGATCCGACTTCTTCGAGAGGAGCCGGCACGAAGATGGAGTCTGATTCTGGTGAAGGCTTGACAGACGGCTTGAGGAGGCGTTGAAGGGCGACGCCAGATGGTATTGCTTGGCGGATAGAGCCGATTCGTGCCAAGGCGTCTGCTTGGTCGTTGTCGTTTCTTGGCACATGGAGGAACTCGCACCCCTCGAAATACCCACTGAGTTGCTGCACAAGGAAATGGTAACTTGCCATGTTTGCATCTTTGGTGTCCCAGTCGCCAGATGACTATTGGACCACTAAGTCCGAGTCGCCATAACACAGGATTCGGCGAATGCCAAGTTCTTTGACAAGCCGGAGCCCGTGAATGAGCGCCTTGTACTCGGTGACATTATTGAAGGCGGCAAAATGGATTCGCAGTGCGTATTTGAGCTTCTCGCCTTTAGGAGAGGTGAGGACGACGCCGGCTCCCAAGCCAGTGCGCATCTTGGAGCCGTCGAAATGCATCCGCCAATGGGTGGAGTCGGGCGCTGGAGGTAGGTACTGGGTCTCGGCCCAGTCGACGAGGAAGTCGGCCAGCGCTTGTGACTTGATGGCGGTGCGGGGTTGGTAGTGGATGGTGTAGGGAGCCAGCTCTATGGCCCACTTGGCCACTCGGCCAGAAGCTTCTCGGCTTCCAATGATCTCGGCAAGTGGGGCCGTGCAGACCACGGTGACTGGATGCTCTTGAAAGTAAGGCTTCAATTTCTTGGCGGTAAAGTGCACGCCATAACACATTTTCTGGTAGTGGGGGTAGTTTTGCTTGGAGGCCGACAGCACTTCGCTTAGGTAATATACCGGTCTCTGGACAGGTAGTGCCTTGCCTTCCTCCTTGCGTTCTACTATAATGACCGTGCTGACTACCCGGCTGGTGGCGGCGATGTACAGGAGCATAGGTTCCTTAGGAGTCGGAGCCGCCAGAACGGGTGAAGTAGTCAGCATCTTTTTCAACTGGAGAAAATCTTCGTCCGCCTTGTGGTTCCACTCGAAAAAAGTGGTCTTCTTCATGAGCTGGTATAAGGGGAGAGACTGATGAATCGGCTGATGGACGCCAAATAGCCAGTGAACTTTTGCATGTCCAGCAGTCGGCTGGGTACCTCCATCCTCTTGATGGCCTTGATCTTTACAGGGTTGCACTCTATGCCGCGTTCAGAGACCAGGAAGCTAAAGAGTTGGCCGGCTGGTACTCCGAAGACGCACTTCTCGGGGTTGAGCTTGATCTGGAATCGGCGCAGGTTCTCAAAGGTCTCCTTGAGGTCTTCCAGCAGTGTTCCACGCTTTTTCGTCTTCACCACCACATCGTCCATGTAGACGTGGGCGTTTCTCCCGAGTTGCTTGAGGAGGCACTTCTGCATGCAACGCTGAAAGGTGGCGCCGGTATTCCTCAAGCCGAACGTCATGGTGAGGTAGCGGAAGGCTCCAAACGACGTGATGAAGGCGGTCTTCAGTCTGTCAGCCAGGTTCAGCTTGATCTGGTGATATCCTGAATATGCATCCAAAAAACTCAATAGCTCGCATCCAGCGGTGGAGTCTATCACTTGATCAATTCTTGGTAGGGAAAACGGGTCCTTGGGGCAGGCTTTGTTGAGGCTCGTGTAGTCAATACACATTCGCCACTGCTTATTCTTCTTCAGTACTAGGACCGGATTTGCTAGCCACTCTGGAAAGAATACTTCCATAATAAAGTCGGCTGCCAGGAGTCGGGCTATCTCTTCTCCGATAACTCTTCTCTTCTCTTCTGATAGGCGGCGCAGGGGTAGCCTGACCGGCTTTGCATCAGATCGGACATGTAGCTTGTTCTCGGCGAATTCCGTCGGTACACCTGGCATATCTTTGGGGGACCATGCGAAGATGTCCCAATTCTCACGGAGGAAATCGACGAGCTCGCCTTCCTATTTGCTGTCGAGGTTTGCGCCTACGACAGCATACCACTCTGGGTGCACCGGATCCAAGCGTATCTTCTTTGTCTCCTTGGACGGCTTGAACGAGCCCTCAGCCTCCGACTCCTTTGGGTTGAGCGACATCTTTGGCTGCTTGCCGGCCATCGCCACAACCTGTTCAAGGAGCCGCTTCTCGGCCGCGATCACCAGGGACTCGGCTAGCCGACTGCTCTTAGTCGCACAGGCAGACGACTTCCGGTAGTCGCCAGCTACAGTCAGGATTCCTCTAGAACTGGGCATCTTCATTTTGAGGTAGGTGTAGTGGGCGACCGCCATGAATTTGGCCAAGGCGGGTCGGCCAAGTAGTGCATGGTATGGGCTCTCGAGGTCCACCACCTCAAACCAAACAGACTCTCGGCGGAAGTGATCTTTGTCTCCAAAGAGGACGTCCATTAGGATCTTGCCGATTGGTGAGCAGGAAAGCCCGGGAACAATGCCATGGAACACAGTCCGGCTGCTCTGAAGCTGTCTTTGCTTGATTCCTAACTTCTCCATGGTGTCCTTGTACAGGATGTTGATGCTGCTGCCTCCGTCTATTAGAACTCGCGAGAAACGAACGGCTCGTCTATCCGTGGCAAAGGTGTCATCTAAGACCAAAGCATAAGAGCCCGGACTCGGCATTACCTCTGGGTGATCGGCTCTGCTTCAGCTGATAGGCTTCTCGGACCAGTGCATGAACTCTGGTGTCTCTGATGCTACGGCATTCACTTCTTGTCGCTGCAGCCGCCTGCTGCGTCGATCATCAGCCATACTGGTAAACACCATGTAGGCTCCGTGTTCTTCAGGGTATTCGTCTTGTACTGCGCCGACTGGCCTGACAGCCGGCTGCTGGGGCGGAGGCGGAGGCAGCTGCCCAGCAGGCAGGGGAGGTAGGAGGCCGTCTCCCTTGGCGATCCTGGTGAGCCAGTGGCACTTCCGGGTGGTGTGATTTGACGGCTTCGCGCCGCTATGGAACTTGCAAGGTCCATCCAGAGTCTACTCGTAGGAGAAGGCCGGCAACCAGTTGGGCTTGCCGCCTTTCTGTCGCTTGGGTGGAGGCTGCCCATCCGGCTGCTGGTCTTCAACTGTCGCGACCTGCCGGCTGCTGGAAGCCGGCTGCGGGGCCTTGCGCTTGTGGTCGCTCTGCTGCTGCCGTCGACTGGCGTCTCCCGCCGGAGTTTTTGGAGCCTGAGGGGCCACTTTGCCAGTTACGCTGACTTGAATCTCCGCCTTCATGGAGGAGTCGGCCGTGGCGTACTTGTCTGCTATGATCAGCAGCTCGTCGAGGGTTTCGGGCTCGTCGCAGAGGAGCTTGTGCTTGAGGAGGGTGCCTTCTCTGCACCCGGCTATGAAGTACTCGATTGCCTGCACCTCGTGCACGCCCTCGCAGGAGTTCCGAATATCGGCCCAACGCGTGAGATAATCGCGAGTCGACTCGTCGGGACCTTGCACGCATAAGGAGAGCTGGCGAGGCTTGGGAGGACGCTTGTACGTGCTGGTGAAGTTGCGGACGAATGCTTCGGTGAAGTCGACCCATCTGTTGATGCTGCGGGGCTTCAGGCTGTTCAGCCATGTCCAGGCCGTGCCCTGGAGCATGAGCGGAACGTACTTTACGGCGACACGCTTGTTGCCGTTCGCTATGCTGACAGCCGTGGAGTAGTCGACTAGCCAGTCTTCCGACTTCACGGAGCTGGTATACTTGGGCGTGTCTCTTGGGAGCGTGAACCCTCTGGGAAAGGGCTCGTCTTGAATGCGGGGCCCGAAACAAGGCGGGCCCAACTCGTCTTCTTCTTCCAGTGCCAGGGATCGGTGAAGTCGGTCGATCCGGTGGCGGGCGTCGTTTTCTCCGACTCCCTCTTGGCGGCCAAGGCGGTCGCCGAGAGTCGGATGGTCAACAGGCGGCGGGGAGACTCGCTCTCCTTGCGAGGAGGAGGAGGCGGACAGTCGTCCCGTCGTTCCACTGCTCTCGGGCGGCCGTCTTGGTCGTGCTCTATGGTACTGTGAGTCCGACTGTGACTGACAGCCGGATCCTTGTCTCTTCTTCCTAGGGCACCGCCAGTCGGCGTCCGAGACGTCGCACCTTGATCTCGGCGAAGGTCGTCGTTTTGCTGCTGCGGCGCCTCCGTGCGGCAGCCGGCCTCGTTCTGTGTGGCAGCCGCGTCGAGGAGCCGCTGGACTCGCTCCATCATCAGGCGGTGCTCTTCACCCTCGAAATTGTCCAGCTCGTCCGCCGCCTGGGCGGCTCGAATGTTCTCCGCAGGCGTAGCATACACAGGGCGTCTCGCCCCGAACTGGTCGACGATGGCTACGCCGCGCTGCTGGACCGCGCCGAGGCGGCTAGGCCCAGCTGGGGCTGGCGAGCTGCCAACGGCGCGATCCATCTCCCGCTGGTAGGCTTCTGACAAGCGTCTCATACTAGCCAGCTTCTTCGCGCCTTCGACGAGCTGAAGGCGGCGCGCCTCCAACGTCTCCGCGTCAGCGTCTTCCGGAATGGGCGCAGTCAGGTCTTGTAGCGCTGCGCCAAGTGGGTCATGCGCTCCTCCGCCGAGAGGCTCGTCATGGCTAATGACAAGTACCTCGGTGACGGTGCTTCCGTCGCTCTCCGCGCGAGGGAGAGATTCGTCGTAGACCACCACATTAGTGGGGAATGCGTCGAGCGACGCGGTGTCGGAGTCGACCAGCATCGGGTCGGTGGAGCCTACACACTCCAAGTCCACGGCAGGCTCGCCGGAGACGTGGAGTTGGTCGAGGAGGCCCGCGAGGAGGCTCTCAGGGCCGCCCGTGCCTGCATCGGATGCAGGTTTGTCGGAGATGCGAACCTCGCCAACAAGTTCGGCGAGGCGGCTAGCGGCGCAGGCGATCTCAATACCGTTCAGCGCGTCGGCACAAACTCCATCTGGCGTGCCTGGCTGGCTGCGCTCGCTAGGGAGGAAAAGGGTTCCCGTCCAGAACAGGTCTCCGGACGACGGTGCACCAGGCCCCACGGTGGGCGCCAAATGTCGGGGGTTGGGTGCGACATATGCCAAAGGATGGCTAATTATGGTGGGGGCGAGTAGAACGTCGCCGGTGCCTAGAAACGGGATGAGGCGTAGACATGCACGCCGGCGAATCTTACCCAGTTTCAGGGCTCTCCGGGGAGATAATACCCCTACTGCTGCTCTGCGGGGTCTCCGCATGATTAATATGGCAGTGTTTACACAATTGCTCCTAGAGCTGTTTCCTGGAGGTAGGAGAGGGCAAGGCTAGCTCTCTCCCTCCTATATGATTTGGTCTAGTGCTAATGGATGCCAACTCTTTGCATGGGTGTCCTGGGAAGTTTATATAGGCCTATCCCCAGGGGTACAATGGTAATCCGGCTGGACGCGGGCCTAGCCATCAGTGCCTCTCGCCTCCGTCTTCTCCGCCGACTGCTGGGGCCCGCCGACTGGTGGGCCCCGCCGACTGGCCAGGTACGGAGCCAACAGGCCGCGTCCGCCGCGGGCGGGTCTTGCCGGCTGCTGATTACTGTTGCCATGCTTCTGATGACGCGGGCTTGATCATGGAGTCGTGGCTACAGCCCTGCCGCCTGGTGGGCGATCACTATTGCCACTCTCCATCACATCTGATTAATGGCGTGAGGGCCCCAGGGGAAGGGTCTGGCCGACTCCGGGGGCCGACTGGTGGCGCACTCGCCGTCTCCTGGGGTCCCATTGGCTGGTGGGACCCGCCGCCCCAGGGCTGTACAGACAAGCCGTCGTGGGCGCAGGATTCGGTCCTTCGGAGCTGATGTCAGAGCCGGCATGGCAACAGTGCCACGCCGCACGGAGATCTCCCCGGTTACGGCGTGTTGTGGCCATGCCTGTCCTTAGTAAGGGGCGGGAGCGGGCGTTAATGTAGCCACTCCCCTGTCATGTCCCTCTTGATGAGGACATGGGGTTTCGCTGGAGTCGTGGACCGACTCCCCAAGGTCGGCTTCTTTGGAAGTCGCCAGTCAGGAGTTGGCTCATCCTGAAGTCGTCCCCGAAACTCGGCCGCGAGTGGGCAGTCGGTCGCCTTGCCGCCGACTTCTCGGAAGGCAACTCTTCGTCCTGGGGTCTTAAGGGGCGCAGCCTGCCCCGATGTCTTGAAAGATTCTGAAGCTCGGGTTAGCCTACCCGTGGCCCATTACTCGACAGCCACGGATGCTTGCCTCTCAGTGCGGAGTGTGGGACGGCAAACCAGCCCCGATAAGCATCATCTTCGGAGTGAGCGTGGCGAGGTACCCGCCGACGGTGGCGACACCACATACACCGATGTACGGACCGCGATTCGTGATTTCGATGAGAGCGATTCGACCGCGAGGAACAACAGCAACAAATCGAGCGCACCGTACATGGTATCTCTTTCTACTGATGTTATGCATGTCAGGACAGTCATGTTTGAGAAAGCAGGAACACGATGTTCCGTATGCTAACAAACTACAAGGATCAACAGTCCAACACGCTCTTTCGCCGGGGTCGAGGCTGACAAGGACGCCAGATATGTTTCAAAACGCGCACCAAGGCTTTGTCCTAAGAAGAAGATTGATGTTTAAGTTAAACTGAGCGAAAATCTATACAACAAACCAAGGTGGAAACAACACATGCAACAAGGGCGAAGCGCGCTCCATATTTCACGTTTGAGAAAGACGCCAGCTACTCATGGACGCTGATTGTGCCCGTACGTGTGGCCCAGAAGCTCTTGGTTGTTGCTCCTTTGTCTTCAGCATCCGGTTCTGTGCTGAAACCTCAGTGTGGCTGTGCTTGAGAATTTTGTGGGTTGGTGTTCTTTTTCTGTGGTGGAGTCGGAGTTGCCGGTGGCAGGACCAATGAGTGATGACACCAACGTTAACGCTTGTTACACGTGCTAGCTGGTGGCTTTTATCAAAATGGCATATCTTGAATTTGAATTATTCTCTCTTCCAATTACTTTGTCTTGTCTGTAAGCAGTGTTTTTGCGCAGATTGCAATCTTACTATTTTTACAGTTAAGTGAAAAATAGCACTCAATGAAATGAAGCCCTCTTTTTTTTGATGTATGAAATGAAGCCCTCTGTTCAAAAGAAAGTTCATATCATAAACATTAGCTAGGCTCCTGATCGTTCCGGGCTTGATTAAATGATTTTTCTTCATTTGTTTGAAAAACAAAAATCTTAGGATAAAGTATAAACATGTACAGTATGAAAGCAATTTGTCCTTCATAAGAGAGGAGTATAAAAGTATGTCATGTAAACATGTACAGTGCACGCCGTCCTTCATGAGAAATCAATTTGTCCTTCCACCTGCAAACATGTTAGAAGGGATAGTCCAAGACAAGCTGGAATAATTCCTACTCTATCCTAAGTTTTCTAATTAACCATTATACTGAACATCCCCCCACACCACTCGCAGTCACAACGGTACCGACACAGACGGTGAGATTGGAGAAGAATCCGAAGATAAGCCGAAGGACTCCCCCCCCTCCCACAGTCGAACGGTCGATGCATCTTGAAAGTCATGACTGGAGTGAAAACCGACGAGGTTGCTCAAGCAAGGCGGTAGCCCTTTGTGCTGATGTCGACGTAACCGAGAGCGTAGGGTGATGTAGCCGTGGTCGAGGTAGCCGTGCGAAGGAAGCCGTGATTGACGTCGAGTCAGGGTGGCCGGTGTCAAGATAGTCGTCGTGGACCGGGAAGAAGAGCGGCGGCGGCGGCTAGGTTACGAGCGCGACAACAGTGCTCAAAATAGGCGAGGAATAACCCGACAGCATGACCAAGAGCGGTGCGGACGATGGCATTTCGGCTCCTAGAAGGTGGCACGACGCATGCCATATAGAAGTCAACGCACATGGATGGCGAAGTGGACCGAGTGCCACAACGCTACAACCCGAAGAGGAAACGCAACACGTGGGTCGAGGTGACTGTGGGGAAGACCTCAGGGCGGCGGCAAGGACCGCATGCCACACTCGCTACGGCCTGATGGGGCAACACAGCGGCAACGCGAGGGTCGATGCAGCCACGGGAATGGCCTGAAGTGGACGACCTCAGGGCTGCGGTGGACCGCTGGCGGTGGATTACGGTCTGAAGGGGCAACATAGTGGCAGTGCACGGATCGGTGCATCCACGGGGAGAATCCACGGGGTGACGGCAGAAACCGCGTGCCACGCTCGCTACGATCCGATTGTGCAACACAATGACAGCGTGAGGGTCAGTGCAACTATAAGAACGGCCTGGGGCGGATCGCCTCGGAGCGACGGTGGATCATGGGCCTCGTTACAACGGCCTGAAAGATGACGCAAGGACAACGCAAGGGTCGATGCAGCCGTAGAAAAACAATAGGCGGCGAAGCTACGGTCCGAAAGGACAACGCGACTGTAGTCTATTGCTCGATCGAAGGGATGTGCGTACTTGACAATCTTTAGAGAATTCTGTATGTGGTGACTATGCAGATCGGGATATGCATATTGCCACATGTACATTTTATTTTAAAAAGGAGGATTATTTCCGGCCTCTACACCGATCGGTGCATAGGGCCATATTATTAAAAAGCACAAGGAGGTCTTAAGATCCAATGAGCAGCATAGTCGGAGCAAAGAGAAAAAAATAAGTCTGTAACGTGTCACACTCGGCGAAAACACTCCACATCCGGCAATAAAGAATAGACAACGATGTCTACACATCTAGCCTATTATTAAGTCGACATCCAAATCGGCTGAAGATAGCCTGTGCTACCGTCTCCCAGCGGTTGCACCCAATATTCAAAGGCTTCCTGAAATCCGCATGAGTGAGTAACGACCGCATACGAATCCAAACTGTATCCGAATACGTTTAGCTATATATTTGTCCACTCCATTAAGCCACATCCCAAATAACGTGTTTATGCTTGTTGGGGGATGAATGTTAAAAGCTATATGTATTGATCGCCATAACAATTTTGCAAGCAGGCATCGGAGAAAGAGGTGTTTAATCGATTTATTTTGGTCACAAAAACAACATCTGGAGTTACGAATCCAATTTTTTTAGCAAATTATCTTTGGTCAAAATAACTCCCTTGTGCATGAACCACATAAATATTCTGATGTGAAGCTAAACTTTAATCTTCCATATGTGTAAAGACCTCGACAATGGACCGCAATCAATTAAGTCCAAATACATGGATTTCATAGAGAAATTTCCATTCGAGGTTAACTTCCAACTGATTGTATCTGCCTGGTCTGAAAGTTGAACATCCATCAACCTAAGGACCAGGTGAAGCCAAGCATTCTAGCGTTCCCCTACGAGGGATCCCCTAAACTGGATATTAAGTGGTACCGAGCTTAATATTGTGGCGACATAATCTGTAACACCCTCGATGCGACTATAGCTCACACGTGTCGAGGCACGACTTAGAGATATAATCGCATTGAAGGCATATGTCGCAAGTTAGGCAAACTTCACAACATCCCATGTAATATGATAATAAAAAGGGAGATAACATAGTTGGCTTACACTCGCCACGTCAATCAAGTGCATAAATAACATTACATCATCCAAACACTCATGGCCCGACTACGGCGCCAAAATAAAAGAGAACCCAACATGCGACACGGTCCCAATCACCCCCAACTGGGCACCACCACTGATCATCGGGAAAGGAAACATAGTAACATTGAGAATCTTCGTCGAACTCCCACTTGAGCTCATACGCGTCTCCTGGAGCGGAATCATCAGGCCCTGCATCTGGTGTAATAATAATCTGTGAGCCACAGGGACTCAGCAATCTCGCACCCTCGCGATCAAGACGATTTAAGCTTATAGGAATGGCAAGGTAAAATATGAGTGGAGCTGCAGCAAGCGACTAGCAAGTATGGTGGCTAACTTATTCGCAAAAGAGAGCAAGAAGAAAAGGCAAGCACGAGCGAGAAACTAGAGAACAACCTGCGCAAACATTACTCCAACACCGTGTCCACTTCCCGGACTCCGCTGAGAAGAGGCCATCACGGTAACACACTCAGTTGATTCATTTTAATTGAATTAAGGTTTAAGTTATCTACAACCGGACATTAACAAATTCCCATCTTCCCATAATCGCGGGCACGGCTTTCGAAATTTCAATCCCTGCAGAGGAGTCCCAACTTAGCCCATGACAAGCTCTCACGGTCAACGAAGGAATAGACCTCCTCCCAAGACATTCCGATCAGACTCGGTATCTCGATAATTCAAGACACTTCGACAGGTTAAAACAAGACCAGCAACACCGCCCGAATATGCCGACAAATCCCGATAGGAGCTGCACATATCTCTTTCTCAGGGCACACTCAAATGAGCGCTCCATACAACTAAAACCAAACCTCGAGTTTCCCCAAGGGGGTGCTGCACAGGACTCTAGTTTGGACCAACACTCAGAGGAGCACTGGCCCGGGGGGAGGGAGGGTTTAAAATAAGATGACCCACGGGCTCCGGAAACCCGAGGAAAAAAGAGGCTAGGTGGCAAATAGTAAGACCAATGTTGGGCATTGCTGGAAAAGCTTTAATCAAGGCGGAATATCAAGGGGTTCCCATTATAACCCAACCGCGTAAGGAACGCAAAATCCGGGAACATAACACTGATATGACGGAAACTAGGGCGGCAAGAGTGGAACAAAACACTAGGCGAGAGGCCGAGCCTTCCACCCTTTACCAAGTGTATAGATGCATTAACATAACAAGATAATATAATGATATCCCAACAAGTAAATAAATGTTCCAACAAGGAACGGCCTCCAATCTTCACCTGCAACTAGCAACGCTATAAGAGGGGCTGAGCAAAGCGGTAACATAGCCAATCAACGGTTTGCTAGGACATGGTGGGTTAGAGGTTTGACATGGCAATTTGGGAGGCTTGCAAGCAAGTGGTAGGCATCATAGCAATGGCATAGAAAAAGAGCGAGCAAACTAGCATAGCAAAGATAGTAGTGATATCGAGGGTATGATCATCTTGCATGCACAGTTGTCAGAGTTGACTGGATCCTCGAAAGCAAACTCAACGGGCTCCTCGTTAATGAACTCGTCTCCCGGCTCTACCCAAACAAGACAAACAAGCAACAAGGATACAATCAACCACGTGCAAGAACAAGCAATAGGATGAAATGATGATATGCTATGCGGGATGCGATGCGGGATGCAAAATGCAAGATATGACAGGAAATGCATGAACCTGGCCTCAACTTGGAAATCCAAGTGTGCCACTGGAAAGGAGAGATAAAATCGCTTGAAAACGATATAAAGAACGCCGGAATCGGAGTTAGGGTTTGGAAATGGCAAGCGATTCAAATATGACACCAGTCTGCGATTTACAGCAAGTAGGCATCTAAATGCAATGAGATGAACATGCTACAACATTCAAATATGGCATCAAAATACATGGCAGAGAAGCATTCAAGATGCTTAACAAAAGTCTAGCACTGAGCTATGGCCAATTCATCCATTAGGAGGTTCAAACAAGCATGACAAAAACGCAAATGGTAAAACAGATCCCAGACTTAGTGAAATTAACACTTGTCTGGAATTTCAGATCATATAGCCCTCTTCAGAGCAACAAAACAACATGCTACAGGACCTGAACATGACAAAGAAAGACATGGCATGGAGCTACTCAAAGAGCTTAATAAAAGTCCCTTAGTGACCTTGAGCCAAAAGGGATCACAAAATATACTAACAAGCACACAAACATAGCAAAAACATAATCAGTTTTCAGACTTAGTGAAAACTGGGGCATGCTGAAACATAACTCATGAAGGCATGTTTACGAGCTCGATGCACTCACTATGGCGCAAGTCATGGAAAGACAAGTATATATCCCTTAAGAAGGCACAAAATGAAAGCTAGAAATGGCAAGAATAATGGCATAGCATGCACGGATCAACTACAATAACATCGGCAAAATCGCAAACAAGTTGACGATATGCCCAGATTCGCAACGAAGCAAAAGTAGAGCTCGATTGACTCAAGCTATGTTGCTCCATAATTGCAAACAAAGACATGGATGGATAGAGCACTACAATATTAAAAAAACTCCTTTACTGGTCATCCTCAAAAGAGTCATGGATCACTAGGAAACAACATGAACATATGGCATCATGAGATAAACAATCCCAGGACTTAGTGAAATCACTAAGTCCCTGAAAACAGAATTAGCAAGTGCACCACTTTGCAAGCTTGCACAAGTCACCACATACATCCTAAAAATACATGGGTTGCACCTCTGGAAAGATGATAAAACGCTTAACAAAATATATGAAGAACTCACGGGCATAGCATGCACACATTAATCATGGCAAAAATGACAAAAGTGCTAAACGGAGTAACAGATCTGACAATTAACTCAAGTAGCCCTCTTCTAACAGCATTTCTGGCATCAAGATGAGCTTAAATGAAAATGATGCAATGGAATGAAATGATGTACTCTCTGAGGTGAACATTTTGGTGTGCTATACGCCCAAATCGGAGCTACGTATGCAAAGTTACGGAGCCGCGAACATGGCAAGTTGGATCAGGAATTCTGGGACTTAGTGAAAAAAACGACCTACGGTTAGGATTTCAGATCTGAGATCCGGGCACGGATTACGAAGTTCGCCAGAATCCTAGGAGCTCGCCGGAGAGGACCGGCCGGTGTGGCACCGGCGCGGGCTCCGAGCGCGGCGGAGCGGCGCGGCCGGTGGTGGCGCCGGACGGGGTCGGTGCGGCCGGTGGTGGCGGGCGGCGGCCGAGGCGCCGGCGAGGTCGGTCGCGGCGGGCGGCGGCCGGCGAAGCGGGCAGCGGCGGCCGGCTCGCGGGCGAGGTCGGTGGCGGCGAGCAGTGGCCGGCGGAGCGGGCGGCGGCGGGCAGCGGCCGGCGGAGCGGGCGGCGGCGGCCGGCTCGCGGGCGAGGAGGCGCGGAGGAGATGGGCCTCGGGGGCCCCGGCTGGGCCTCCCGGGCCGGAGTGACGGCGGCGGATTTGTGCCACGTGGCGGCGCCCGATAGGCGCGGGCGGGCGGCGGTGGCTTTGTCCGGTGACAGCCGGACGTGTCCGGGCGCGCGAGGGGAAAAATTAGGGTTTCGGGGGGAGAGGAAAATCCGGATTTGGAGGGGTCTTTATATAGGCATAGAGGGAGCTAGGAGAGTCCAAATGAGGTGCGGTTTTCGGCCACGCGATCGTAATCGAACGTTCTAGGACATGGAGCAGAGTTTGGTGGGTTTTGGGCCAAATTGGAGGGGTGTTGGGCTGCAACACACACGAGGCCTTTTCGGTCCCTCGGTTAACCGTTGGAGTACCAAACAAAGTCCAAATGGTACAAAACTTGACAGGCGGTCTACCGGTAGTAAACCAAGGCCGCTTGGCAAGTCTCGGTCCAATCCGGAAATGTTTAATCCCCACACATGAAAGAAAAGTAGAAATGACCACCGGAGGAGAACGAAGCGTCGGAATGCAAAACGGACAACGGGGAAAATGCTCGAATGCATGAGACGAACACGTATGCAAATCCAATGCACATGATGACATGATATGAGATGCATGACAATGATAACAACACACGGAGACATAGACCCGAACCCGAGAAGATAAAATAACTTAACGCCGGAAACGGCAAGAGTTGGAGTACAAATTGGGAAAGTTACATCCGGGGTGTTACATAATCCTTCTTACGTTGCACGATATTATATAAGAAAGGGTATTGTAGAGCCAAGGGCGTCTCCCCTAGCTAGGTATTATCCTCCCAGAATCTAGTAGTGGTACCATTACCAACAGAGAACTTTACCCGTTGGAAAAAAGATACATTTGTCCTCATTAATCCCTTCCAAAAGGGTGAGTCCATTGGCTTTGCACTAACTTGGGCCAAGGTCTTAGAGTGTAGGTATTTATTCCGCAAAATTTGTATCCACATGTCCTCGGTCTCGGTAGATGGTCTGTATAACCATTTGCTAAGAAGATATCTATTCTTAACCTCTAAATTTTTGATCCCTAGCCACTGATAGAAAAAGGGCCTATAGTCCCGGTTCGTAAGGGCGACTAAAGGGTCGGTACTAATGCCCTGACCCTTTAGTCCCGGTTCAATCCAGAACCGGGACTAAAGGCCCTCCATGTGGTCGGTCCACCTTTAGTCCCGGTTGGTAACACCAACCGGTACTAAAGGAAATTTTCTGATTTTTTTGAAATTTTTTTTGAATTTTTTTTATTTTCAAATTTTCAAATTATTTTAACCTCTAATCTCTAATCTCCCCTCATCACTGCTCAATTTAATCTCTAATCACCCCTCATCATTCCAAATCATCTAACTTCCCGGACGGTCACCCATCCTCCCACTCCCCCAGCCTGAGCACGCTTAACTTCCGGGTTCTATTCTCCCTCGTTTCCAAGTCTGCACTCGTTGTTTTCCTAATAATAGTAAGATGTCAATCCTATTAACCCTCAGGAGTTTAGCTTGAGCATGAAGTCACACATTTCACTGTTTGAGTTTGAAACTATTGTTCTAAAAAACAATAATTTTTTAGTAACACTAATATTTCTTGAATAAGTAGTTTGACCATTGTTTGACCACAGTTTGACCATAGTTTGACCAGATTTGACCAAAATTCAAAAAAGCTGAAATAATTATTTAATAACACTAATATTCTTGAATAATTATTTAGTAACACTAATACTTCTTGAATAAGTAGTTTGGCCATAGTTTGACCAGATTTAATGAAAATTTAAAAAAACTGAAATTTGAGCATAACTTTTTTTCCTTTTGGAATTTGAGGATTCTACAAATTTGCAAATAGGCCGTAGGCGGTCTCCATCGGATGTAACTTTTCGAGTAGATGATTTTTCATATAAAAAAACTTTTTAATCCGAGTTCGTATGCAAAAGTTATGCCCATTTTACAAATTCCAGAGAGATTTTGTAAATAAAGTCGAAATTCATATTTGTAAATTTTCCCAACAACCACATATCACATGGGAAACTTATTTTATTTTATTTTTTTGACATTTTCGTCATTTTCTTTTGTTTTTTCTAAAACTGAAAAGGCGGTCCACAGGGGGGAGAGTTTGAAAATGGGACCTTTAGTACCGGTTCGTGCCATGAACCGGTACTAATGCCTGAAAGCCCATTAGTCCCGGTTGGTGGCACCAACTGGGACTAAAGGTCTAACCTTTAGTATCGGTTGGTGCCACCAACCGGGACTAGTGAGCATCGCACCCTTTAGTCCCGGTTCGTGGCACGAACCGGGAATAAAGGGCCCAGGTGAACCGGGACTAATGCCTTAGCCACGAACCGGGACTAAAGGGCCCATGTGAACCGGGACTAAAGGGCCCATGTGAACCGGGACTAATGCCTTAGCCGCACGAACCAGGACAAATGCACCCATTGGTCCCGGTTCTGGACTGAACCGGGACTAATGGGCTTACCCGACCTGGACCAAAGCCCCCTTTTCTACTAGTGAGCCCACCCTGGTCTTTTGGTCTACACAATATATCCCATCTAGCCAGTCTATATTTCTTCTTGGCCTCATCACTTTGCCAAAAGAAACGGGATCTATAGAAGTCGAATCTTTTGCATACCCCTACCGATACTTCAAAGAAAGATAAGAGGAACATCGGCAGGCTTGTCAAAACCAAATTTATTAAAACCAACCGACCTTCATAAGACATTAGCTTGCCCTTCCAACAGCTTAGCTCTTTTTCAAATATATCTTTAATACATTTCCATTCCTGGTTCGTTAGCCGATGATGATGAATTGGGATCCCTAGATAACTAAATGGTAGAGATCCCATTTCACAACCGAGCAGGTTTTTATAATCATCTTGTTCTTCTTTAGCTCTCCCAAAGCAGAACAATTCACTCTTATTAAAGTTGATTTTGAGCCCAGACAGTTTCTCAAAAAGGTAGAAAACAAGCTTCATATTCCTAGATTTTGCGAGATCGTGTTCCATGAATATAATAGTATCATCCACATATTGTAGAACGGATACGCCCCTGTCTACAAGATGTGGGATGAGTCCTCCTACTTGGCCACTTTCTTTAGCCCGACCAATAAGTACTGCCAACATACTCGCTACAATGTTAAACAGCACAGGAGACATGGAGTCCCCCTGTCGTAACCCCTTACGTGCCTGGAAATAATGACATGTATCATCATTGACTTTTATTCGGACACTGCCTTTCTGTATGAAGGAATCCACCTGAGATCTCCACGATTCATTGAATCCCTTCATACATTAGGCTTGTTGGAGGAAGGGCCATTTGACCTTATCATACAATTTTTCGAAGTCCACTTTGAAGATAACACCATCTAGTTTCTTTGTATGAATTTCGTGCAATGTTTCATGTAGGACTACAACCCCTTCTAGGATTTGTCTTCCTGGCGTGAAGGCAGTTTGAGTTGGTTGTACAACCGAATGAGCTATCTGAGTCAGCCTATTCGTGCCAACCTTTGTAAAAATCTTAAAGCTAACATTGAGAAGACAGATCGGCCTGAACTGCTCAATGCGAACAGCTTCCACCTTCTTAGGCAACAACGTTATTGTTCCAAAATAAAGGTGAAACAGATCCAAGTGACCATCGAATAAATCATGAAACATAGGCATAAGATCTCGCTTGATGATGTGCCAACATTTTTGATAAAACTCTATTAGGAACCCATCCGGCCCTGGCGCCTTATTATGCTTCATTTGCATTACTCCCTCAAACACCTCTTTCTCAGAAAAAGGGGCAGCCAATACCTCATTCTCATCTGAATTGAGTTGAGGTATGTCCCCGGTCGCACTCTCGTTGAGAGATACGAACCTTTCTTCGGGCGCTCCGAAAAGTTTACATGCACAGGAGCATTGCACGCAATGGCTCTGGGTGCAGACTGTGGATGAAGCATCATGGCATGGCGAGCCAGTGGCTGGCCACAGCAGCGTATGCACGCGTGTAGGCATGACACGGCCACGTCGGGAGCATGCGTGTCCGTAGGCCATGCAGTGCCGGACGGCCGGCGCCAGCAGGGTATAGCGCGCGAGAGTAGACGCCGCTGCATCCGTGAAGCTGGGACGCACGATGGGCATCGCTGTATAGCAACTGGTCTGGATGTCGAAGTAGAGACGCACAAGGGTCAACGGGCGGCGATGAGCGACGTAAACCGATTTTAAATCGAGAACCAAAAAAGAACACCGGTCAATCAATCGATGAGAGAAAAATCTAGATTAAAGGATCGAGAAAAAAGACTCTTTAGAGCAATGATACGTCTCCGTCGTATCTACTTTTCCAAACACTTTTGCCCTTATTTTGGACTCTAACTTGCATGATTTGAATGGAACTAACCCGGACTGATGTTGTTTTCAGCAGAATTGCCATGGTGTTATTTTTGTGTAGAAATAAAAGTTCTCGGAATGACCTGAAAATCAAGGGAGATTATTTTTGAAATATATAAACAATACTGGTGAAAAGATCCACGTTAGGGGGCCCACACCCTTTCCACAAGGGTAGGGGCGCGCCTACCCCCTGGGCGGGCCCCCTGCCTCGTGGGCCCCCTGACGCTCCACCGACCTCAACTCCAACTCCATATATTCGTGTTTGGAGAGAAAAAACCAGGGAGAAGGATTTATCGCGTTTTACGATACGGAGCCACCGCTAAGCCCTAAACTCTCTCGGGAGGGCTGATCTGGAGTCCGTTCGGGGCTCCGAAGAGGGGAATCCGTCGCCATCGTCATCATCAACCTTCCTTCATCACCAATTTCATGATGCTCACCGCCGTGCGTGAGTAACACTACTAGGAAATACCTTATACGTAGATATTTACCAGTAGCGTGCGATAATGGGCCGGCGCTACTACTACTTAGTATTAGCGTTGGTAAAAACAGTGTGCTAATACTAGATAATAGTAGTAGCGTGGGTCTAACATTCCCACGCTACTACTAAGTTGTTCTCTTCGTGCCCCCGGGAAAGACCATAGTAATAGCATGGGGTATAAAACCTGCGCTACTACTAAGTTGGTAGTAGTAGCGTGGATGTGCAACCCTGCGCTACAACTAAGCGCACCACAACTAAGCGCACCACATCTCCCTCTCTCCCTTATCCCCCTCTCTCTCTGGTCACGTTCTCTCTCTCCCCTTCCTCCCTCGACTCCGATCTAGATCCAGGGCCCCGACGGAGGGCTTCTTCCCACTCCGACCTCAGAGCCATGGTGCGCCCTCTTCCCCATCGTCGCCGGCCACCATCCCCACACTTTCTCTCCCTTGGCCCGTGGATCCAACTCTTCCATGGCCACCTCCCACACCATCTCCTCCTTCCCCCATCTCATCACTAGGGAAGACAAGGCAAGCAGGAGGGAGATCGACCGTGTAGGTCAGATCCAACCCCCACGACCTCAACGGAGATGGCCCAGTGGATGGAGCGGTCCTGCAAATCGTTAAGCCAAGGTAGCCTTCCTTGATTTCCTTGACCATCTTGGATTACCTTCCCTGAATTCCTTGATTCCTCACGCATAAGGTAGCAGTTCTCTTCTCCATGGGGATCACGTACAGGGCACCACCTACAAGTGAAGAGAAGACCACCGCTCCTCCGGGTCTGCTTCTTTCTACTGTTCAAGGTCCCTCTCTCCCTCATGCTCTACTTGAATTAATGACATTAGGTGTCACAACCAAACTGAAACTTTTTTATCTTCAGAGAGGATAAGACTAAATCTTTAATTAGGTTAGCTTGCACGTGTTGCAGCTATTCTATTTCTCTTGTTCTTGTGTGTAACAAGATCACTCTAGTAAGTATGATTTCCTACACATTCTGATTAACCAAACACATGGCTGCACGACACCATGCTATAAGCCATTCATTTCCATCTCCAAGACTTCAAGTGATGGCTATCCATTCAGATGTATTCAGTGGTTTGGATATTGTGGTCTCATATCTAAATCGTGCGTCCTATCTACCTGCCCTGTTGTCATCAACATAGTTAGGTTCAAGATTTGACAGACCTGAATTGTCACCAAAAAGCACATGTCAATTACATGTAGTAGCTTAGGAAAATCCTCTTGAAAGTTGTTGAGGTTCAGCGTTAGGCTAATGGCGCTGGTTTACCGTGTGACTGCAATTATTGTACACGTTTTAATTATGTTGCTAGTCTTTTTCATAATATTTCTCAAAGCAACTTGATGTAACCTAACCCTTCATGATTGCAGGGACCACTATTATTATTGGTGGACTTGATGTGGCAGTGTTAGGAGCTCATTGTAATGTTGTTACTATAATGGTTCTCAATTTAGCTGCTACTCCTCTTGAGCTAAGATAAACACACACTCAGCCCTAAAATAGTAAATCAAATTCCATTTTCGGGATTCATTTATCAGAATAGTTGATGGTTCTGTGTCAAGCATTATATCTAGTAATAGTTGTTGATTCATTTATACAGTTCTGTGACACGCTCAGCCTCGAGCAGGTCATCGGCATCCTCTACAGTTCGGCAAGGTCCACCTTCCCTTCTACTTCCACATTCATACCTCTATGAACACAACTCTGATACGTCTCCAACGTATCTATAATTTTTTATTGCTCCATGCTATATTATCTACTGTTTTGGACATTATTGGGCTTTATTATCCACTTTTATATTATTTTTGGGACTAACCTATTAACTGGAGGCCCAACCCAGAATTGCTGTTTTTTGCCTGTTTTAGGGTTTCGAAGAAAAGGAATATCAAACAGAGTCCAAATGGAATGAAACCTTCGGGAACATGATTTTCTCAACGAACAAGACCCGGGAGACTTGGACCCTACGTCAAGAAAGGAAACAGGAGGCCACGAGGTAGGGGGGTGCGCCCACCCCCACCAGGCGCGCCCTCCACCTCGTGGGCCCCCTGTTGCTCCACCGACGTACTCCTTCCTCCTATACATATCCACGTACCCCCAAACGATCAGATACGGAGCCAAAACCCTAATTCCACCATCGTAACTTTCTGTATCCACGAGATCCCATATTGGGCCTGTTCCGAAGCTCCACCGGAGGGGGCATCGATCACGGAGGGCTTCTACATCAACACCATAGCCCCTCCGATGAAGTGTGAGTAGTTCACCTCAGACCTACGGGTCCATAGTTAGTATCTAGATGGCTTCTTCTCTCTTTTTGGATCTCAATACAATATTCTCCCCCTCCCTTGTGTAGATCTATTCGATGTAATCTTCATTTTGCGGTGTGTTTGTTGAGACCGATGAATTGTGGGTTTATGATCAAGTCTATCTATGAATAATATTTGAATCTTCTCTGAATTATTTTATGTATGATTGGTTATCTTTGCAAGTCTCTTCGAATTATCAGTTTGGTTTGGCCTACTAGTTGATCTTTCTTGCAATGGGAGAAGTGCTTAGCTTTGGGTTCAATCTTGCGGTGTCCTTTCCCAGTGACAGTAGGGGCAGCAAGGCACGTATTGTATTGTTTCCATCGAGGATAACAAGATGGGGTTTTCTTCATATTGCATGAGTCTATCCCTCTACATCATGTCATCTTGCTTAAGGCGTTACTCTGTTTTTAACTTAATACTCCAGATGCATGCTGGATAGCGGTCGATGAGTGGAGTAATAGTAGTAGATGCAGGCAGGAGTCGGTCTACTTGTCTTGGACGTGATGCCTATATACATGATCATACCTAGATATTCTCATAACTATGCTCAATTCTGTCAATTGCTCAACAGTAATTTGTTCACGCACCGTAGAATACTTATGCTCTCGAGAGAAGCCACTTGTGAAACCTATGGCCCCCGGGTCTATCTTTATCATATTGATCCCCTACTACTTAGTTATTTCCTTTGCTATTCACTTTGCCTTTATTTTACTTTGCATATTTTATCATAAAAATACCAAAAATATTATCTTATCATATCTATCAGATCTCACTCTCGTAAGTGGCCTTATAGGGATTGAGAACCCCTATTTGCGTTGGTTGCGAGGATTTATTTGTTTTGTGCAGGTACGAGGGACTCGCGCGTAGCCTCCTACTGGATTGATACCTTGGTTCTCAAAAACTGAGGGAAATACTTATGCTACTTTGTTGCATCATCCCTTCCTCTTCGGGGAAAACCAACTCAGTGCTCAAGAGGTAGCAAGAAGGATTTCTGGCGCCGTTGCCGAGGAGGTCTACGCAAAAGTCAACATACCAAGTACCCATCACATACCCTTATCTCCCACATTCCTTTATTTGCCATTTGCCTCTCGTTTTCCTCTCCCCCACTTCACCCTTGTCGTTTTATTTGCCCTCTCTCTCTCTACCCTCCTTCTCTTTCTCTATTTGCCTCTTTTTGCCCATTTGCTTTTTGTTTGCTTGTGTGTTAGTCTGCTTGCTTGTCACGATAGCTCAAGATAATACTAAATTATGTGACTTCACCAATACCAACAACAATGATTTTATTAGCACTCCAGTTGCTCCTCTTACCGATGCTGAATCTTGTGAAATTAATATTGCTTTGCTGAATCTTGTCATGAAAGATCCGTTTTCCGGCCTTCCTAGTGAAGATGCCGCTACCCATCTAAATAGCTTCGTTGATTTGTGTGACATGCAAAAGAAGAAAGATGTGGATAATGATATTGTTAAATTGAAGCTATTTCCTTTTTCGCTTAGAGATCGTGGTAAAGCTTGGTTTTTGTCTTTCCCTAAAAACAGTATTGATTCATGGAATAAGTGCAAAGATGCTTTTATCTCTAAGTATTTTCCTCCCGCTAAGATCATCTCTCTTAGAAATGATATTATGAATTTTAAACAACTTTATCATGAACATGTTGCACACGCTTGGGAGAGAATGAAATTAATGATACGTAATTGCCCTACTCATGGTTTAAATTTGTGGATGATTGTTCAGAATTTTTATGCCGGATTGAATTTTGCTTCTAGAAATCTTTTAGATTCGGCGTGGAGGCACTTTTAAGGAAATCACTTTAGGAGAAGCTACTAAACGCCTAGATAATATTATGGTTAATTAATCTCAATGGCATACTAAAAGATCTACTAATAAAAAGGTGCATGCGATAGAAGAAATTAATGTTTTGAGTGGAAAGATGGATGGACTTATGAAATTATTTGCTAATAAAAGTGTTTCTTCTGATCCTAATGATATGCCCTTGTCTACTTTGATTGAGAATAATAATGAATCTATGGATGTGAATTTTGTTGGTAGGAACAATTTTGGTAACAACACGTATAGAGGAAATTTTAATCCTAGGCCTTATCCTAGTAATTCCTCAAATAATTATGGTAATTCCTACAACAATTCTTATGGAAATTATAATAAGACCCCCTCTGATTTTGAATCTAATATTAAAGAATTTATTACTTCACAAAAGAATTTTAATGCTATGATTGAAGAAAAATTGCTTAAGATTGATGATTTGGCTAGGAACGTTGATAGAATTGCTCTTGATGTTGATTCTTTGAAACTTAGATCTATTCCACCTAAGCATGATTGTCGGTGTCAAAACCGGCGGATCTCGGGTAGGGGGTCCCGAACTGTGCGTCTAAGGCGGATGGTAACAGGAGGCAGGGGACACGATGTTTTACCCAGGTTTGGGCCCTCTTGATAGAGGTAAAACCCTACGTCCTGCTTGATTGTTCTTGATGATATGAGTATTACAAGAGTAGATCTACCACGAGATCGGAGAGGCTAAACCCTAGAAGCTAGCCTATGGTATGATTGTATCTTGTCCTACGGACTAAAACCCTCCGGTTTATATAGACGCCGGAGGGTGCTAGGGTTACACAAGGTCAGTTACAAAGGAGGAGATATCCATATCCGTATTGCCTAGCTTGCCTTCCACGCCAAGTAGAGTCCCATCCGGACACGGGACGAAGTCTTCAATCTTGTATCTTCATAGTCCAACAGTCCGGCCAAAGGATATAGTCTGGCTGTCCGGAGACACCCTAATCCAGGACTCCCTCCGTAGCCCCTGAACCAGGCTTCAATGACGATGAGTCCGGCGCGTAGTGTTGTCTTCGGCATTGCAAGGCGGGTTCCTCCTTCGAATACACCACGGAAGAGTTTGAATACAAGGATAGTGTCCGAGCCTACAAAATAAGTTCCACATACCACCGTAGAGAGAATAATATTTCCACAAATCTAATCTGCTGACGCGTTTTGGCAGCATGACATCATGCCACGGCCCGGTAATCATTAGAACCGTTTTTCTTTAACCAGCCCTGCACATAACGCGAGGCAGTTTCTTGACATGTCTTGCCAAAGCAGAGATTGTGTTCCCCTTATCACGAGATTCTCATCAATACAAATGTGGGTAACCCAACCATGCCTGTTGGTTTGACTCCTAGATCTTAGGTAAGTCTCGAACGACCACGAGGAGGACGCCTGATATTCATCCCCTTTATAAAGGGACAAGGCTTTTTCTTTTTCCCTCCTGTGCTCAATCGAATCCTTCCCCCGCCTCGAGTTCTAACACCCAAAGCTCACGTCAGGTGCTTCGGACCTTCAATCATGTCCGGATCCAGCCTTCAAGGTTGGTGGGTGCCTTCCTCCGTCACGGAGGAGGACATCAAGAAGCTGAGGGAGGCCAGATATCTGACGGCTAAAATTTCGCATAGGCTACCCACCCGAGGGCAGGTCATCCCTACTCCTGAACCCAACGAGAGCGTTGTGTTCATCTCCCACTTCCTCCGAGGACTAGGCCTCACTCTGGATCCCTTTGTCAGGGGTCTTATGTTCTATTACGAGCTGGATTTTCATGATCTGGCCCCGGATTCCCTTCTTCACATCTTGTCATTTATTGTCATGTGTGAGGCCTTCCTCCGCATTACCCCTCACTTCGGCCTGTGGCTCAAGATCTTCGATGTGAAGCCGAAGATGGTCAAGGGGCAGTACGCAGCGTGCGGAGGTGATTTAATAAGCAAAATTGCTGACACTCCATGGCCAAAGGGTTCCTTTCCAGAGGTGTCCAGATTATGGCAACTGGAGTGGTTTTACGTCACAGCTTCCCGAAGTGCCAAACGGGTAGCTGCCCCCACCTTTCACTCGGGCCCCCCACCACAACTGATGTCATGGATCAGCAGGGGGCTGAGCTGGGGTCAAGCCAAGGACGTGCCAATACTGTGATACGTCTCCAACGTATCTATAATTTTTGATTGCTCCATGCTATATTATCTACTGTTTTGGACTATATTGGGCTTTATTTTCCACTTTTATATTATTTTTGGGACTAACCTATTAACCGGAGGCCCAGCCCAGAATTGCTGTTTTTTGCCTATTTTAGTGTTTTGAAGAAACAGAATATCAAACGGAGTCCAAACAGAAAAATCCTTTTTGGAACGTAATTTTCTTCTCGGATAAGACCCAGGAGACTTGGACCCTACTCCAAGAAGTACCGGAGGCGGTCATGAGGGCAGGGGGCGCCCCCCCTACAGGGCGCGCCCCCCTGCCTCGTGGGCCCCTTGGTGCTCCACCGACGTACTCCTTCCTCCTATATATACGCACGTACCCCCAAACGATCAGAACAGGAGCCAAAAACCTAATTCCACCGCCGCAACTTTATGTATCCACGAGATCCCATCTTGGGGCCTGTTCCGGAGCTCCACTGGAAGAGGGCCGTCATCACGGAGGGCTTCTACATCATCATAGCCCCTCCGATGAAGTGTGAGTAGTTTACCTCAGACCTTCGGGTCCATAGTTAGTAGCTAGATGGCTTCTTCTCTCTTTTTGGATCTCAATACAATGTTCTCCCCCTCTCTTGTGGAGATCTATTCGATGTTATCTTCTTCTTTTGCGGTGTCTTTGTTGAGACCGATGAATTGTGGGTTTATGATCAAGTCTATCTATGAACAATATTTGAATCTTCTCTGAATTCTTTTATGTATGATTGGTTATCTTTGCAAGTCTCTTCGAATTATCCGTTTGGTTTGGCCAACTAGATTGGTAGTTCTTGCCATGGGAGAAGTGCTTAGCTTTGGGTTTGATCTTGCGGTGTTCTTTCCCAGTGACAGAAGGGGCAACAAGACACGTATTGTATAGTTGCCATCAAGGATAACAAGATGGGGTTTATTTCATATTGCATGAATTTATCTCTCTACATCATGTCATCTTGCTTAAAGCGTTACTCTATTTTTAACTTAATACTCTAGATGCATGTTGGATAGCAGTCGATGAGTGGAGTAATAGTAGTAGATGCAGAATCGTTTCGATCTACTTGTCACGGACATGATGCCTATATACATGATCATGCCTAGATATTCTCATAACTATGCTCAATTCTGTCAATTGCTCAACAGTAATTTGTTCACCCACCGTAGAAAACTTATGCTTTCGAGAGAAGCCACTAGTGAAACCTATGGCCCCTAGGTCTATTCTCATCATATCAATCTCCATCACTTTAATCTTGTTTTGTTTTTACTTTGCCTTTTACTTTTCACTTTGCATCTTTATATCAAAAATACCAAAAATATTATTTATCGGATCTCACTTCCGTAAGTGACCGTGAAGGGATTGACAACCCCTAATCGCGTTGGTTGCGTTGAGCTCTTTGTGTTGTGTAGGTACGAGGGACTTGCGCCTGGCCTCCTACTGGATTGATACCTTGGTTCTCAAAAACTGAGGGAAATACTTACTCTACTCTGCTGCATCATCCCTTCCTCTTCGGGGAAACCAACGCAAGCTCAAGACGTAGCAAGAAGGATTTCTGGCACCATTGCCGGGGAGTCTACACAAAAAGTCAACATACCAAGTACCCATCACAATCCCTATCTCCCGCATTACATTAGTTGCCATTTGCCTCTCGTTTTCCTCTCCCCCACTTCACCCTTGCCGTTTTATTCGCCCTCTCTTTCTCATTCCCCTTCTCCTTCTTCGTTTGCCTTTTTTTCGCTTGCCTTTTGTTTGCTCGTGTGTTGGATTGCTTGTTTGTCACGATGGCTCAAGATACTACCAAATTGTGTGACTTCACCAATACCAACAATAATGATTTTCTTAGCACTCTGATTGCTCCTCTTGCCAATACTGAATCTTGTGAAATCAATACTGCTTTGTTGAATCTTGTTATGAAAGATCAATTCGCCGGCCTTCCTAGTGAAGATGTCGCTACTCATCTGAATAGCTTCGTTGATTTATGTGATATGCAAAAGAAAAAAGATGTCGATAATGATGTCGTTAAATTGAAGCTATTTCCTTTTTCGCTTAGAGATCGTGCTAAAGCTTGGTTTTCGTCCTTGCCTAAAAATAGTATTGATTCTTGGAACAAGTGCAAAGATGCTTTTATCTCTAAGTATTTTCCTCCCGCTAAGATCATCTCTCTTAGAAACGATATTACGAATTTTAAGCAACTTGATCATGAACATGTTGCACAAGCTTGGGAGAGAATGAAATTAATGATACATAATTGCCCTACTCATGGTTTAAAATTGTGGATGATTATACAAAATTTTTATGCCAGATTGAATTTTGCTTCTAGAAATCTTTTAGATTCGGCCGTTGGAGGCACTTTTATGGAAATCACTTTAGGAGATGCTACTAAACTTCTAGATAATATTATGGTTAATTATTCTCAATGGCATACTGAAAGATCTTCTAATAAAAAAGTGCATGCGATAGAAGAAATCAATCTTTTGAGTGGAAAGATGGATGAACTTATGAAATTATTTGCTACTAAGAGTGTTTCTTCTGATCCTAATGATATGCCTTTGTCTACCTTGATTGAGAATAATAATGAATCTATGGATGTGAATTTTGTTGGTAGGAATAATTTTGGTAACAACGCTTATAGAGTGAATTTTAATCGTAGGCCTTATCCTAGTAATCCTTCTAATAATTGTGGGAATTCCTACAACAACTCTTATGGAAATTATAATAAGATTCCCTCTGATTTTGAATCTAATATTAAAGAATTTATTTCTTCACAAAAGAATTTTAATGCTATGATTGAAGAAAAATTGATTAAGATTGATGATTTGGCTAGGAACGTTGATAGAATTGCTCTTGATGTTGATGCTTTGAAACTTAGATCTATTCCACCTAAGCATGATATTAGTGAGTCTCTAAAAGCCATGAAAATTTCAATTGATGAGTGTAAAGAAAGAACCGCTAGGATGCGTGCTTCCAAAGATGCCTTTATTAACGCGTGTTCTTCTAATTCTTATGAAAATCAAGATGAAGATCTAAAAGTTATTGATGTGTCCCCTATCAAATCTTTGTTTTGCAATATGAATCTTGATGAAACTGAATATGATCTTCCTTTACCTAGAAGGTGTTCCAAAAATTCGGAGTATTTAGATCTTTATGATGAAATTGACGAAAGTGGGATTAAAAGAAATAAAAATTTAGATGTTGCTAAACCCACTATATAGGATTTCAAGGAATTTAATTATGAAAGTTTCTCTTTGATTGATTGTATTTCCTTGTTGCAATCCGTGCTAAATTCTCCGCATGCTTATAGTCAAAAGAAAGCCTTCACCGAACATATTGTTGATGCCTTGTTGCAATCTTATGAAGAAAAACTTGAGTTGAAAGTCTCTATCCCTAGAAAACTCTATGATGAGTGGGAACCAACTATCAAAATTAAAATTAAAGATCATGATTTTTATGCTTTGTGTGATTTGGGTGCTAGTGTCTCCACTATCCCCAAAACTTTGTGTGATTTGCTAGATTTCCGCGATCTTGATAATTGCTCTCTAAATTTGCATCTTGCGGATTCCACTATTAAGAAACCTATGGGAAGAATTAATGATGTTCTTATTGTTGCAAATAGGAATTATGTGCCCGTAGATTTCATTGTTCTTGATATAGATTGCAATCCTTCTTGCCCTATTATTCTTGGTAGACCTTTCCTTAGAACGGTTGGTGCGATTATTGATATGAAGGAAGGGAATATTAGATTCCAATTTCCATTAAAAAGGGGCTTGGAACACTTGCCAAGAAATAAAATAAAATTGCCATATTAAACCATCATGAGATCCACTTATGGATTGCCTTCCAAAGATGGCAATACCTAGATCTATCCTAGCTTTTATGCCTAGCTAGGGGCGTTAAACGATAGCGCTTGTTGGGAGGCAACCCAATTTTATTTTTTGTTTTTTGTGTTTTTCTTCTGCTAGGGAATAAACAACCCATCTACCCTCTGTTTGGATGTGGTTTTGTGTTTTAATTAGTGTTTGTGCCAAGCTAGACCTATTGGATCTTCTTGGATGATAGTTATTTGATCTTGCTGTAATTTCCAGAAACTTTGCGTTCAGTGCCTGAATTACTAAAAATCATCAGAACATGATAAAATACTGATTCAAATTTCTTCTTATCAATAAACAAATTATCTAGGTCGTCTAATTTTGGTAGATGTTTTGGAGTTCCAGAAGTTTGCGTTAGTTACAGATTACTACAGACTGTTCTGTTTTTGACAGATTCTGTTTTTCGTGTGTTGTTTGCTTATTTTGATGAATCTATGGTTAGTAAAATAGTTTATAATCCATAAAGAAGTTGGAATACAGTAGGTTTAACACCAAAATAAATAAAGAATTAGTTCATTATAGTACCTTTAAGTGGTCTTTTGTTTTCTTTCTCTAACGGAGCTCACAAGATTTCTATTGAGTTTTGTGTTGTGAAGTTTTCAAGTTTTGGGTGAGTTCTTTTGATGGATTATGGAACAAGGAGTGGCAAGAGCCTAAGCTTGGGGATGCCCATGGCACCCCCAAGATAATCCAAGGACACCAAAAAGTCAAAGCTTGGGGATGCCCCGGAAGGCATCCCCTCTTTCGTCCACTTCCATCGGTAATTTACTTGGAGCTATATTTTTATTCACCAACATGATATGTGTTTTGCCTGGAGCGTCTTGTATTATTTGTGTCTTTGTTTGTTAGTGTTCCACAATAATCCTTTCTGTACACACCTTTTGAGAGAGTCATCTATGAATTAAAATTTGATAGAATACTCTATGTGCTTCACTTATATCTTTTGAGCTATGTAGTTTTGCTCTATGCACTTCACTTATATCTTTTGAGCGTTATAATTTTGCTCTATGTGCTTTACTTAGATATTTTAGAGCACGGTGGTGGTTTGTTTTAAAGAAACTATTGATCTCTCATGCTTCACTTAAATTATTTTGAGAGTCTTAATAGCATGGTAATTTGCTTAATATAAATATGCTTGGTGTTCAAGATATGTGAAATTTTCTTTTGTGTGCGTTGAATACTAAGAGAAGATTGAAGCATGATAATTGTTTTGAGATATGGAGGTGATAATATTAGAGTTATGCTAGTTTAGTAGTTGTGAATTTAAAGAATACTTGTGTTAAAGTTTGTGATTCCCGTAGCATGCACGTATGGTGAACCGTTATGTGATGAAGTCGGAGCATAATTTATTTATTGATTGTCTTCCTTATGAGTGGAGGTCGGGGATGAGCAATGGTGTTTTCCTACCAATCTATCCCCCTAGGAGCATGCGCGTAATACTTTGCTTTGATAACTTCTAGATTTTTGCAATAAGTATATGAGTTCTTTATGACTAATGTTGAGTCCATGGATTATATGCACTTTTTCCCATCCTTCCACCATTGCTAGCCTCTCTAATACCGCACACCTTTCACCGGTATCATACACCCACCATATACCTTCCTTAAAACAGCCACCATACCTACCTATCATGGCATTTCCATAGCCATTCCGAGATATATTGCCATGCAACTTTCCACCGTTCCGTTTATTATGACACGCTCCATCATTGTCATATAGCTAGCATGATCATGTAGTTAACATCGTATTTATGGCAAAGCCACCATTCATAATTCTTTCATACATGTCACTCTTGATTCATTGCATATCCCGGTACACTGCCGGAGGCATTCATATAGAGTCATATTTGTTCTAAGTATCGAGTTGTAATTGTTGAGTTCTAAGAAAAATAAAAGTGTGATGCTCATCATTTTCTAGAGCATTGTCCCAAGTGAGGAAAGGATGATGGAGACTATGATTCCCCCATAAGTCGGGATGAGACTCCGGACAAAAAAAAGAGGCCATAAAAAAGAAGAGAAAAGGCCCAAATAAAAAAATGAGAGAAAAAGAGAGAAGGGACAATGTTACTATCCTTTTACCACACTTGTGCTTCAAAGTAGCACCATGATCTTCATGATAGAGAGTCTCTCGTTATGTCACTTTCATATACTAGTGGGAATTTTTCATTATAGAACTTGGCTTGTATATTCTAATGATGGGCTTCCTCAAATTGCCCTAGGTCTTCATGAGCAAGCGGGTTGGATGCACACCCACTTAGTTTCTTTTGATGAGCTTTCATATACTTATAGCTCTAGTGCATCCGTTGCATGGCAATCCCTACTCACTCACATTGATATCTATTGATGGGCCTCTCCATAGCCCGTTGATACGCGTAGTTGATGTGAGACTATCTTCCCCTCTTTTTGTCTTCTCCATAACCACCCTTGTATTCCACATAGTGCTATGTCGATGGCTCACGCTCATGTATTGCGTGAAGATTGAAAAAGTTTTGAAAAAGTTAGAGTATGAAACAATTGCTTGGCTTGTCATTGGGGTTGTGCATGATTTAAATACTTTGTGTGGTGAAGATAGGGCATAGCCAGACTATATGATTTTGTAGGGATAACTTTCTTTGGCTATGTTATTTTGAGAAGACATAATTACTTTATTAGTATGCTTGAAGTGTTATTATTCTTTATGTGAATATGAACTTTTGTCTTGAATCTTTCTAATCTGAATATCCGTACCACAATTAAGAAATTTTGCATTGAGATTATGCCAAGTAGCACTCCGCATCAAAAATTCTCTTTTTATCATTTACCTACTCGAGGACGAGCAGGAATTAAGCTTGGGGATGCCTGATACGTCTCCAACGTATCTATAATTTTTGATTGCTCCATGCTATATTATCTACTATTTTGGACTATATTGGGCTTTATTTTCCACTTTTATATTATTTTTGGGACTAACCTATTAACCGGAGGCCCAGCCCAGAATTGCTGTTTTTTGCCTATTTCGGTGTTTCGAAGAAACATAATATCAAACGGAGTCCAAATAGAAAAATCCTTTTTGGAACGTGATTTTCTTCTTGGATAAGACCCAGGAGACTTGGACCCTACTCCAAGAAGTACCGGAGGTGGTCACGAGGGTAGGGGGCGCGCCCCCTGCCTCGTGGGCCCCTCGGTGCTCCACCGACGTACTCCTTCCTCCTATATATACCCATGTACCCCCAAACAATCAGAACAGGAGCCAAAAACCTAATTCCACCGCCGCAACTTTCTGTATCCACGAGATCCCATCTTGGGGCCTGTTCCGGAGCTCCGCCGGAAGAGGGCCGTCATCACGGAGGGCTTGTACATCATCATAGCCCCTCCGATGAAGTGTGAGTAGTTTACCTCAGACCTTCGGGTCCATAGTTAGTAGCTAGATGGCTTCTTCTCTCTTTTTGGATCTCAATACAATGTTCTCCCTGAGGGAGTCCTGGATTAGGGGGTGTCCGGATAGCCGGACTATACCTTCGGCCGGACTCCTGGACTATGAAGATACAAGATTGAAGACTTCGTCCCGTGTCCGAAAGGGACTTTCCTTGGCGTGGAAGGCAAGCTTGGCGATACGGATATGTAGATCTCCTACCATTGTAACTGACTCTGTGTAACCCTAGCCCCCTCCGGTATCTATATAAACCAGAGGGTTTTAGTCCGTAGGACGAACAACAATCATACCAGAGGCTAGCTTCTAGGGTTTAGCCTCCTTGATCTCGTGGTAGATCTACTCTTGTACTACCCATATCATCAATATCAATCAAGCAGGACGTAGGGTTTTACCTCCATCAAGAGGGCCCGAACCTGGGTAAAACATTGTGTCCCCTGCCTCCTGTTACCATCGGGCCTAGACGCACAGTTCGGGACCCCCTACCCGAGATCCGCCGGTTTTGACACCGACATTGGTGCTTTCATTGAGAGTTCCTATGTGTCGTCACTTTTAGGCCCGATGGCTTCTCCGATCATCAACAACGATGCGATCCAGGGTGAGACTTTTCTCCCCGGACAGATCTTCGTATTCGGCGACTTTGCACTGCGGGCCAATTCGCTTGGTCATCTGGAGCAGACCGAAAGCTACGCCCCTGGCCATCAGGTCAGATTTGGAAGTTTGAACTACACGGCCGACATCCGCGGAGACTTGATCTTTGACGGATTCGAGCCACAGCCGAGCGCGCCACACTGTCATGATGGGCTTGATCTAGCTCTGCTGCCGAACAGTGCCCTGGAGGCCGCACCTGTGTCCGCTCCGACCCTAGGTCGGAGCCGATCACACCAATCGAGGATGGGTGGTTAGACACCGCCTCGGGGGCCGCAATCTCTACGACAATCAAGCCGAACACCAGCCTTGTCCTCTGCGAAACCCGTGACTCCAAGGTGCCGGACTCCTCTCCGGACTCTGAGCCCTCCGCGCCCCTACCGACCGAATCCGATTGGGCACCGATTATGGAATTCACCGCCGCAGACATCTTTCAGCACTCGCCCTTCGGCGACATTCTGAATTCACTCAGGTCTCTCTCTTTGTCAGGAGAGTCCTGACCGGACTATGACCGGCAGGATTGGGATGTGGACGACGAAGAAATTCGATGCCCACCCACCACCCACTTCGTAGCCACTGTCGATAATTTAAACGACGTTCTCGACTTCGACTCTGAAGACATCGACGGTATGGACGACGATGTAGGAGATGAACATGAAGCAATGCCTATAAGGCACTGGACAGCCACCTCATCTCATGATGTATACATGGTGGACACACCCAAAGGAAGCGACGATGAGGAACACAGGGATGCAACGAGGGATCGTTCACTCGAAAAGCAATCAAAGCGGCGACGTAAGCGCCGCTCCAAGCCCCGCCTCGACAGAGACAGCAGCCATACAGACCTAGCCATAGAGCAGGATGAGCCGGCGGACGACGAACATGCCTTCGAGCAAACATCCGAACATGGCAACTTGGATAAACAAACCGAACACCCCGTCTTCGGCGAAAACAACAGTCCGGACGACCTTACGCCGGATAGGCTCATGGAGCAGAAGAACCTCCACAAAAGGCTCGTCGCCACTGCGCGTAGCCTGAAAAAGCAGAAGCGGAAGCTCAAAACTGCGGAAGATGCACTCAGAATCAGATGGAGCAAAGTACGCAACACCGCAGACAAATATGGCGGCAGTCGCCGCACAAAAAGCTATCCAAAGCGAAAGCTACTGCCTGAATTTGACGAGGAGGCCTTAGAGCCCCCGCAGTCAAAAAATAGGAAAGCCACCCGGTCGGATAGACGACCGCATGGCCAGCATGGAGCGGCAAGCGGCGCCGCACACAAGCCGGCACGCGATCCACCAAAGGATCCGCATCAAAAAGATGGCCCAGCCAGATCTATCTACGGGCCAAGAAAGCAAGCTCTAGTAAGCAATGCAACACAACAAATATCCGAACATCACGGCACACCCAAATACAGGGGTGCCGCACACCCCCTATGTTTCACCGATGAGGTGCTGGACCATGAATTTCCAGCGGGATTCAAGCCCGTAAACATAGAGGCGTACGACGGAACAACAGACCCTGGGGTCTGGATCGAGGATTATATCCTCCACATACACATGGCCAGAGGAGATGACCTCCACGCCATAAAATACTTACCCCTCAAGCTTAAAGGGCCAGCCCGGCATTGGCTCAAAAGCCTTCCCGAAAACACCATTGGAAGTTGGGAAGAGCTTGAGGATGCTTTCCGGGCAAATTTTCAAGGGACCTATGTCCGCCCTCCGGATGCAGACGATCTCAGTCACATAACTCAACAGCCCGGAGAGTCAGCCCGGAAATTCTGGAACAATTTCTTACTAAAAAGAATCAGATAGTCGACTGTCCGGACGCCGAAGCCCTAGCAGCTTTTAAGCATAACGTTCGAGACGAATGGCTCGCCAGACACCTCGGCCAAGAAAAGCCAAGAACAATGGCCGCATTAACAAGCCTCATGACCCGCTTTTGCGCAGGAGAGGACAGCTGGTTGGCAAGATGTAGCACCAGCGACCCAAGTACATCCGAAGTTAGGGATGGAAACGGAAAACCCCGACGCAGCAAGGACCAGCGCCGGAATAAGGGAAACAGCCCAAAGAGCACGGCGGTCAACGCCGGATTCAAAAGCTCGCGGCAGAATCAGAGAAAGCCGCCCCTCAAGGATAACAGGGACGAGCTATCCAACTTAAACAAAATCTTGGACAAGATATGTCAAATACACAGTACTCCCGGGAAGCCTGCGAACCATACCCACAGAGATTGTTGGGTTTTCAAGCAATCCGGCAAACTCAACGCCGAACACAAGGGGCTCGACACACCAAGTGAGGACGACGACGAACCCCACAAGCAGAGCACCAGGAAACAAAAGGATTTCCCACAAGAAGTCAAAACAGTAAACTTACTTCACGTGACGAACAGAATGGCGCCAACAGAGATACGCGCCATACGGCCTATCCCAAAGGAGTCTCGCCAATGGTTGTTAAAACCGATCACCTTCGACCATCAGGATTACTCTAGAAGTATCCGGAACGCAGGCTGGACTGCCTTGGTATTAGATCCAATAATCGGCGGACTCCACTTTACAAATGTCCTGATGGACGGCGGCAGTGGTCTAAACCTGTTATACCAGGACACAATCCGCAACATGGGGATAGACCCAACAAAAATTCGCCATAGCAAAACCTCCTTTCAAGGGGTAACGCCAGGCCCGGATGCCCGTTGCATGGGTTCTCTCCGGCTAGAAGTTATGTTCGGCTCCCCCGATAACTTCCGTCGCGAACAGCTAACTTTCCACATCGCCCCATTCTCAAGTAGCTATCAAGCACTGCTGGGACGCGAAGCTTTCGCCCGCTTTAACGCAATACCGCATTATGCATCTCTTACGCTTAAGATGCCCGGTCCACGAGGCATCATCTCATTAAAGGGAAAACATTGAGTGTTCCTCCCGCGCGGAAGACAGTGCGGCTGCCTTGACAGCCCCACAATAAAGCGGCTTCACCAGCCAAAGCACCTAAACAGGTCGTCAAGACCACGGACACGGCTAGACGAGTCCGGCATAAACATACAATTGATAAAGGCTTAATAGCCGTATACCCCTGTACTAGGGGCTCCGCGCATATAAAACAAGAGACAATAAAGCTCAATTTTACCCATTTCGATTTATACTTTGTTTATTTAGTATAACTCATGTTCGGCACGATCTTTCTTCAACTAAGTTCCTCTCTTTTACAGATGAACACCGTGCTACGCCCGTCCAGGATACGGCACAACGGAGACACAGGCGCAGACGTGCAGCAGGGACCCGTTCCAAGGATTCTTTTCAGATTAAGACCCTGCGTAAACCTTTTTTACTGTCTCTTGTTGATACACATCCCCTGGTTTCTTGGTATAACCAAGGAGGAGGCTGGCGTTTTGGCATGTGGCCACATCAGAATTTTGCGCGTACCTGGACACTAGGGGCTTATTACTAAGGGCGTTATCCCGCCCGCCCTCATAAAGACCGAATACCTTAGGGAGTGTTCGGCGTCGCGAGTTTGGCCTTATATGCATCAGCTCCGAATCATGTCTTTGGTCAAATGTTGGGTTTGCCCGGCTCCTGTGTTTTGCTGCCTTGCGTTCTGCTCTATCGGCTAAGGCGGCACCAGGAGAACTACTGCGATTGTGCCCCGGTTCGGCCAGGCGAGCACCTCAGTAGAGAAAGCCAAAAACTGACTGTCATGATATAGCGTGAGACTGGTCAACCACTCGATGACTTACCGGAATCTTTAGGATTCCTTCGCATTAACGAAGGGACGTTTCCAAGCCAGGCACAAACACGCTCCGAGTTCGGGCGAGCGCAGGCGCCACCAGGGGCTATATAAGTAGCCTCACTGTCAAACTCCTATGGCTAAGTGAAAGTGATAAAGCATCATAGTCCGATTGCCTAGTTCGCTGCGCTATCACCTCCTTTGTAGGACCAAGACGTTGGATCAAGTGTGAAAATGCGCCTTCTGCGAACACCCCCGCATTATGTGCGTGGGGGCTGAAGCCGACGACTGCCATCTTTCAGATTATATATACATATATGTTAAACGGCCGCACAGGAGGTATTATAATACTTGCAGGCACAAGTATAAAAAGCTTCTACAATTTATCAAAATATTGTTTTACAATAATATATGCTATTCGAATATAGTATCCTTCGAGCACTACGTCTCTATTAAACGAGCGCCTTGCAGAACTTCCTGAAAATAGTGCTCGGCAGGTACTCGGCTTCCATCCGAGTCTGGGGATGCAACAGCGGTGGCCTCTATTTCCGCCCAGTATGTCTTGACACGGGCAAGAGCCATCCACGCACCCTCTATGCACGCTGACCTCTTCATCGCATTGATATGCGGCGCCGCACCAAGGAACTGCTGCACCAAGTTGAAATAACTTTTCGGCTCTGGCCTCTCTGGCCACAGATGACTCATGACATACTTCATGGCGAGTCCGGACAACCTATTTAGCTCGGCCCATTCGGCCAAACGATCGGCTAATGACAGTGGACGCTCCGGATTGTGGAACTACGACCAAAAGAGCTTTTCCACTTCGCGATCTTCTTGATCTCGGAAGTGTTCGGCCGCATCTGCGGCACTCGCTGCCAAATCCAGATAGGTGTCCGCCGTACTCCACATCCGGTCTAACGGAGCATGTTTAGGATCACAGAACTTCCTCCGCAGCATAAAGGGCTTTCCAGCCGCGATCTCTCCGGCCTGACGCAGCTCCTCCTTCATAGCTCTCATCGCAGAGCGAGCATCCTTGGCATCGGCAACGGCCTTCTCCAGGTCCGTCTGTTCCGCCTGATCTTCTTTTTCAAGAAGCTTGCAACGGTCAGCAGCGCTCTTCAGCTTCACAGCCATCTCGGCCATTTCCTTCTTGCTTCGGCAGTGAGCAGCCTGTTCGGCTTTCAGCTCTTCAATTGCCTTTCCGGCAGCCGCATCACTTTTCCTGGCTTGCTCCTTGGCTCGGGCAAGTTCCGCCCGAAGATTCTCCATGGCAGCAGCACCATCTGCATCAAGCGCACACATTGTAAGATACTGGCATAAAGCTCCTCTTACCAGGTGCCGCCAGAGTAATTACATACCTTGTGCCTCGTCAAGCCGCTTGTTGACAAGCGCGATGTCGGCATCTGCCACGTCAAGTTGCCGCTTTAGCTTGGCAAATTCATCAGTCCGGCTGGCCACCCGACACTTCGCCACCTACGTATGAAGGCGGCATATTAGACCTGGGATTATGATCCTCTGTGCGCCGTCACTTTTGATAACGCACAGAGTCTCAGGGGCTACTATCTACACAGGGCGCATCTTATTTATGCGCAACTGTCCAACAAGGGTACATTATTTCGCGTACCTCAAAACATGTCAGTAAACTCTTGACGGCCTCGTGCAATCCGCTCTCTGCGGATGCAATCCTCTCAATCACCGTACCCATCAATGCACGGTGCTCCTCTGAGATAGATGCTCGCCCTAGCAGATCCTTCAGCTCCTCTGACCGCGCACCAGACGGTGCCGGACTCGTCCGACAGCCCTTTTCGAAGGCCGGACGCGGAGGGCTTTGGGGGGCCATATGACTACCTTCCGGCCCTGCCGGATTCAGAGAAACGCTCCGCGACGAGACCTCAGGGTCGCCCGCCTCGCAAGGCGGTACGGTAGGGGGAGGCGTTCTGCTCTCCATCATCTCTAGAAGAAGATCCCCCGAAGACGAGCTCTACTGAGAAGGGCTAAGGTCCGAGCTACAAGGTAAATTTTCGATTACTCTTTTCAGATATAACGCAAGGATTTCTCTCATTTCTTAAAAACAAAAACTCCTCTCTACTTACGGCTCGGTGGAGGGCTGATCCCCTTGAGGGCATAATTCGGCCGAAGTATCCCCCGGCGCAGGATCCTCTAACGAAGATTTCTTCCCCCACTTTGAGGCCATGGTCTCCAGGTCGTCAGAGGCGGTCCTCTTCTTCCCCTGAGGAGAGGAATTTTCGATTCCTCCCTTCCATACAACCTTCTTCGAGGAGGCTGTAGCTCCCTTGTCCCCTCCCTCGCTTTCCTCCAAAGGCACAACCTCCAACATCCTGACTAGCACGGGATCCGACATGGTCTCGGGGAGGGGGGCCGGACACCTGATTAGCTTTGCTTTCGCTATCCACTCCTGTTTAAAGGACATCTCTTTTAGGGGCAATTTTATGATAAATATACAGATAGCGGGTCCGGGCACAATGCTACTTACTTGAGTATCCGGGCGATTGCAGCTCAGGCCTGCGTCCTCGGTCAAGTCTGGACACATTGCTTGTGATCCGAAGAACAATTTGTACATCTCCAACGGCGTTGTGCCCATGAAATGCTGGAGAGCTCGTGGTCCCTCCGGATTGTACTCCCACAGGCGAAGGGGGCGACATTTGCCGGGCAAGGCTCGGCGGGTCAACATGACCTGCATCACCATGACCAGGCTAATGTCTCTTTCTAAGAGATCTCGAATGCGGCCCTGCAACAAGGGCACATCCTTGGATGGCCCCCAGTCTAGTCCTTTATTGACCCATGACACTAGCTGTGGTGGGGGACCCGAGCGAAAGGCAGGTGGCGCCACCCACTTGGTGCTCCTGGGAGTGGTGATATAAAACCACTCTCGTTGCCATAAGCTGGACTCCTCTTGAAAAGAGCCCTCGGGCCATGGAGCACCAGCATTCTTGCTTATAAAAGCACCTCCGCACTCCGCGTGCCGTCCCTCGATCATCTTCGGCTCTACTTTGAAGGTCTTGAGCCATAGTCCAAAGTGAGGAGTAATACGGAGGAAGGCTTCACACACGACGATGAATGAGGAAATATGGAGGATGGACTCCGGAGCTAAGTCGTGAAATTCCAGCCCATAATAAAACATGAGCCCCCTCACGAAGGGATCCGTCGGGAAGCCTAGCCCCCGAAGGAAGTGAGACATGAACACCACACTCTCACCAGGCTTGGGAGTGGGAATGACCTGGCCTTGAGCAGACAGCCTATGCCAGATTTCGCCGGTCAAGAACCTGGCCTCTCTCAACTTCAGCACGTCCTCCTCCGTGACGGAGGAGGGCATCCATCGGCCTCGAAGGTCGGAACCGGACATTGTCGAAGGTCCGAAGCGCCTGAAATCTGGAGCCTTGGGTGTTGGAACTCGAGGTGAAGGGCAAACTCGTTTGAGATTGAAAGAAAGGAGTAAGGCCTTGGTCTCTTCATAAGAGGTTGAATACCAAGGGCCCTCCCCATGACCATTTGGGACTCGCCTTTGATCGAGAAAACATACCAACGGGTATGGTTGGGTTACCCATGCCCGTATTGATGAGAATCCCGGAATAAGGGGACATGATCTCTGCTTTGACAAGACGTGCCAATGAAACCGCCCCGCTAAACGCGTTGAGGTGGGACAGTAAAACGATTCGAATGAAGACTTGGCCATGGTGTGATATCACGCTACGGAATATGTTAGCAGATTAGATTTATGTAAATATTATTCTCTCTATGGCAATGTGTGGAAACTTATTTTGCAGAGCCGGACACTATCTTTGTGTTCAAAATCTTCTATGAAGTACTTGGAGGAGGAACCCAACTTGCAATGCCGAAGACAATCTGCGCGCCGGACTCGTCGTCAATGAAGCCTGGTTCAGGGGCTACTGAGGGAGTCCTGGATTAGGGGGTGTTCGGATAGCCGGACTATACCTTCAGTCGGACTCCTGGACTATGAAGATACAAGATTGAAGACTTCGTTCCGTGTCCGGAAGGGACTTTCCTTGGCGTGGAAGGCAAGCTTTCCGATCCGGATATGTAGATCTCCTACCATTGTAACCGACTTTGTGTAACCCTAGCCCTCTCCGGTGTCTATATAAACCGGAGGGTTTTAGTCCGTATGACAACAGAACAACAATCATACCATAGGCTAGCTTCTAGGGTTTAGCCTCTCGATCTCGTGGTAGATCTACTCTTGTACTACCCATATCATCAATATTAATCAAGCAGGACGTAGGGTTTTACCTCCATCAAGAGGGCCCGAACCTGGGTAAAACTTCGTGTCCCTTGCCTCCTGTTACCATCCGGCCTAGACGCACAGTTCGGGACCCCCTACCCGAGATCCGCCGGTTTTGACACCGACAGTGATCACACAGTGGAACTCTCAATGAAAGCACCAATGTCGGTGTCAAAACTGGCGGATCTCGGGTAGGGGGTCCCGAACTGTGCGTCTAAGGCGGATGGTAATAGGAAGCAGGGGACACGATGTTTTACCCAGGTTCAGGCCCCCTTGATAGAGGTAAAACCCTACATCCTGCTTGATTGTTCTTGATGATATGAGTATTACAAGAGTAGATCTACCACGAGATCGGAGAGGCTAAACCCTAGAAGCTAGCCTATGGTATGATTGTATGTTGTCCTACGGACTAAAACCCTCCGGTTTATATAGACACCGGAGGGTGCTAGGGTTACACAAGGTCGGTTACAAAGGAGGAGATATCCATATCCGTATTGGCTAGCTTGCCTTCCACGCCAAGTAGAGTTCCATCCGGACACGGGACGGAGTCTTCAATCTTGTATCTTCATAGTCCAACAGTCCGGCCAAAGGATATAGTCCGGTTGTCCGGAGACCCCCTAATCTAGGACTCCCTCAATGATATCAATGAGTCTCTCAAAGCCATGAGAATTTCCATTGATGAGTGCAAAGAAAGAACCGCTAGGATGCGTGCTAAGAAAGATGCCTTTATAAGAGCGTGTTCTTCTAGTTCCTATGAAAATAAAGATGAAGATCTAAAAGTTATTGATGTGTCCCCTATTAAATCTTTGTTTTGCAATATGAATCTTGATAATTATGGGACTGAATATGATACACCTTTACCTAGAAGGCGTTCCAACAATTCAGAATTTGTTGATCTTGATGCTAAATTTGATAAAATTGGGATTGAAGAAATTAAAACTCTAGATGTTGCTAAACCCACTATTATGGATTTCAAGGAATTTAACTATGAAAATTTCTCTTTGATTGATTGTATTTCCTTGTTGCTATCCGTGCTAAATTCTCCTCACGCTTATAGTCAAAATAAAGCGTTTACTAAACATATCGTTGATGCCTTGATGCAATCTTATGAAGAAAAACTTGAATTGGAAGTTTCTATCCCTAGAAAACTTTATGATGAGTGGGAACCAACTATTAAAATTAAAATTAAAGATCATGAATGCTATGCTTTATGTGATTTGGGTGCTAGTGTTTCCATGATTCCAAAGACTTTGTGTGATTTGTTAGGTTTCCGTGATTTTGATGATTGCTCTCTAAACTTGCACCTTGAGGATTCCACTATTAAAAAACCTATGGGAAGAATTAATTATGTTCTTATTGTTACAAATAGGAATTATGTTCCCGTAGATTTTATTGTTCTTGACATAGATTGCAATCCTTCATGTCCTATTATTCTTGGTAGACCTTTCCTTAGAACGATTGGTGCAGTTATTCATATGAAGGAAGGAAATATTAGATTCCAATTTCCATTAAGGAAAGGCATGTAACACTTTCCTAGAAACAAAATTAAATTACCTTATGAATCTATTATGAGAGCCACTTATGGATTGCCTACCAAAGATGGCAATACCTAGATCTATTCTTGCTTGTTATGCCTAGCTAGGGGCGTTAAACGATAGCGCTTGTTTGGAGGCAACCCAATTTTATTTTTATTACTTGCTTTTTGTTCCTATTTAGTAATAAATAATTTATCTAGCCTCTGTTTTGGTTGTGTTTTTTGTGTTTAATTAGTGTTTGTTCCAAGTAGAACCGTTGGGAAGACTTGGGGAAAGTCTTGTTGAACTTGCTGTAAAAAACAGAAACTTTAGCGCTCACGAGAACTGCTGTAATTTTTATTTGGAAAGTACCATATAGTTAATTCTATTTGAAGATGATTAATACATAAATTCCTCACGTCCAGAAATATATTTTAGAATTTTTGGGGTTCCAGATCTTGCGCTAGCTACAGATTACTATAGATTGTTCTGTTTTTGACAGATTCTGTTTTTCGTGTGTTGTTTGCTTATTTTGATGAATCTATGGCTAGTAAAATAGTTTATAAACCATAGAGAAGTTGGAATACAGTAGGTATAACACCAATATAAATAAATAATTATTTCATTACAGTACCTTGAAGTGGTCTTTTATTTTCTTTCGCTAACGGAGCTCACGAGATTTTCTACTTTAAGTTTTGTGTTGTGAAGTTTTCAAGTTTTGGGTAAAGATTTAATGGATTATGGAACAAGGAGTGGAAAGAGCCTAATCTTGGGTATTCCCATGTCACCCCCAAGATAATCTAAGGACACCTAAAATCCAAAGCTTGGGGATGCCCCGAAAGGCATCCCCTCTTTCGTCTACTTCTATCGGTAACTTTACTTGGAGCTATATTTTTATTCGCCACATGATATGTGTTTTGCTTGGAGCATCTCGTATGATTTGATTCTTTGCTTGTTAGTTTACCACAATCATCCTTGATGTACACACCTTTTTAGAGAGCCATACATGATTTGGAATTTGTTAGAATACTCTATGTGCTTCGCTTATATCTTTTGAGTTATATAGTTTTGCTCTAGTACTTCACTTATATCTTTTAGAGCACGGTGGTGGATCTGTTTTATAGAAACTATTGATCTCTCATGCTTCACTTAGATTATTTTGAGAGTATTAATAGCATGGTAATTTGCTTAAAATCCTAATATGCTAGGTGTTCAAGATTAGTAAAATTTTCTTAAGAATGTTTTGAATACTAAGAGAAGTTTGATGCTTGATGATTGTTTTGAGATATGGAGGTAATAATATGAAAGTTGTGCTAGTTGAGTAGTTGTGAAATTGAGAAATGCTTGTGTTGAAGTTTGCAAGTCCCGTAGCATGCACATATGGTAAACATTATGCAACAAATTTGAAACATGAGGTGTTATTTGATTGTCTTCCTTATGAGTGGCGGTCGAGGACGAGCGATGGTCTTTTCCTACCAATCTATCCCCCTAGGAGCATGCGCGTAGTACCGAGGTTTTTGATGACTTGTAGATTTTTGCAATAAGTATGTGAGTTCTTTATGACTAATGTTGAGTCCATGGATTATACGCACTCTCACCCTTCCATCCTTGCTAGCCTCTTCGGTACCGTGCATTGCCCTTTCTTAGATTGAGAGTTGGCGCAAACTTCGCCGGTGCATCCAAACCCCGTGATATGATACGCTCTTTCACACATAAACCTCCTTATATCCTCCTCAAAACAGCCACCATACCTACCTATTATGGCATTTCCATAGCCATTCCGAGATATATTGCCATGAAACTTTCTATCATTCCGTTCATCATGACACATTCATTATTGTCATATTGCTTAGCATGATCATGTAGTTGACATAGTATTTGTGGCAAAGCCACCGTTCATAATTCTTTCATACATGTCACTCTTGGTCCATTGCATATCCCGGTACACCGCCGGAGGCATTCATATAGAGTCATCTTTTGTTCTAGTATCGAGTTGTAATCATTGAGTTGTAAATAAATAGAAGTGTGATGATCATCATTTTCTAGAGCATTGTCCCAAGTGAGGAATAAAAAAGAGAAAGGCCATAAAAAAGAGAAGGCCCCCAAAAATGAGAGAAAAAGATAGAAGGGACAACGTTACTATCCTTTGCCACACTTGTGCTTCAAAGTAGCACCGTAATCTTCATGTTAGAGAGTCTCTTGTTTTGTCACTTTCATATACTAGTGGGAAATTTTCATTATAGAACTTGGCTTGTATATTCCAACAATGGGCCTCCTCAAGTGCCCTAGGTCTTCGTGAGCAAGCAAGTTGGATGCACACCCACTAGTTTCTTTTGTTGAGCTTTCATACATTTATAGCTCTAGTGCATCCGTTGCATGGCAATCCCTACTCCTTGCATTAACATCCATCGGTGGGCATCTCCATAGCCCATTGATTAGACTCGTTGATGTGAGACTTTCTCCTTTTTGTCTTCTCCACATAACCCCCCTCATTATATTCTATTCCACCTATAGTGCGATGTCCATGGCTCGCACTCATATATTGTGTGAAAGTTTATAGGTTTGAGATTACTAAAGTATGAAACAATTGCTTGGCTTGTCATCGGGGTTGTGCATGATGAGAGCATTCTTGTGTGATGAAAATGAAACATGACTAAACCATATGATTTTGTAGGGATGAACTTTCTTTGGCCATGTTATTTTGAGAGGACATAATTGCTTAGTTAGTATTCTTGAAGTATTATTATTTTTATGTCAATATGAACTTTTGTCTTGAATCTTTCGGATCTGAATATTCATACCACAATTAAGAAGAATTACATTAAAATCATGCCAAGTAGCACTGCGCATCAAAAATTCTGTTTTTATCATTTACCTACTCGAGGACGAGCAGGAATTAAGCTTGGGGATGCTTGATACGTCTCCAACGTATCTATAATTTTTGATTGCTCCATGCTATATTATCTACTGTTTTGGACATTATTGGGCTTTATTATCCACTTCTATATTATTTTTGGGACTAACCTATTAACCGGAGGCCCAACCCAGAATTACTGTTTTTTGCCCGTTTTAGGGTTTCGAAGAAAAGGAATATCAAATGGAGTCCAAACGGAATGAAACCTTCGGGAATGTGATTTTCTCAATGAAAAAGACCCAGGAGACATGGACCCTACGTCAAGAAAAGAAACATGAGGCCACGAGGTAGGGGAGCGCGCCCACCCCCACCAGGCGCGCCCTCCACCCTTATGGGCTCCTTATTGCTCTACCGACGTACTCCTTCCTCCTATATATATATCCACGTACCCCCAAATGATCAGATACAGAGCCAAAACCCTAATTCCACCGCCATAACTTTCTGTATCCACGAGATTCCATCTTGGGGCCTGTTCCGGAGCTCCACCGGAGGGGGCATCGATCACGAAGGGCTTCTACCTCAACACCATAGCCCCTCCGATAAAGTGTGAGTAGTTCACCTCAGACCTACGGGTCCATAGTTAGTAGCTAGATGGCTTCTTCTCTCTTTTTGGATCTCAATACAATGTTCTCCCCCTCTCTTGTGGAGATCTATTAGATGTAATCTTCTTTTTGCGGTGTGTTTGTTGAGACCGATGAATTGTGGGTTTATGATCAAGTCTATCTATGAATAATATTTGAATCTTCTCTGAATTCTTTATGTATGATTGGTTATCTTTGCCAGTCTCTTCGAATTATCAGTTTGGTTTGGCCTACTAGATTGATCTTTCTTGCAATGGGAGAAGTTCTTAGCTTTGGGTTCAATCTTGCGGTGTCCTTTCCCAGTGATAGTAGGGGCAGGAAGGCACGTATTGTATTGTTGCCATCGAGGATAACAAGATGGGGTTTTCTTCATATTGCATGAGTCTATCCCTCTACATCATGTCATCTTGCTTAAGGCGTTACTCTGTTTTTAACTTAATACTCTAGATGCATGGTGGATAGCGGTCGATGAGTGGAGTAATAGTAGTAGATGCAGGAAGGAGTCGGTCTACTTGTCTCGGACGTGATGCCTATATACATGATCATACCTAGATATTCTCATAACTATGCTCAATTCTGTCAAGTGCTCAACAGTAATTTGTTCACCCACCGTAGAATACTTATGCTCTCGAGAGAAGCCACTAGTGAAACCTATGGCCCCCGGGTCTATCTTTATCATATTGATCTCCTTCTACTTAGTCATTTCCTTTGCTATTCACTTTGCCTTTATTTTACTTTGCATCTTTTATCATAAAAATACCAAAAATATTATCTTATCATATCTATCTGATCTCACTCTCGTAAGCGGCCTTATAGGGATTGACAACCCCTATTTGCGTTGGTTGCGAGGATTTATTTGTTTTGTGCAGGTACGAGGGACTCGCGCGTAGCCTCCTACTGGATTGATACCTTGGTTCTCAAAAACTTAGGGAAATACTTACGCTACTTTCCTGCATCATCCCTTCCTCTTCGGCGAAAACCAACGCAGTGCTCAAGAGGTAGCAAACTCGTCAATCGAATTGATGTTCTGCAACTGCAATCAATCAGCAGTAAGCATCATCTAGGTGTTTTGATCCTGTGTGCCTAGTCTTGTTATTGTTTCAGTCAGTGTGCCACGCGCTGGACAAGCATCTCAAGAGCAGGGTCTACTTCAAGGTATGTACCAACACTCTTCTACCTGGCACGGTAATAGCTTTTTCAGTATGTCCAACACTGTACCCTGCACCACTGTCAACAAAGATTGCTCCTCGAGGATGAAGGGTATCCAAAATTCATCTCTTCACCTGCAATGTCTCGGCAGTTACTTGCCGCTGCTGCTAAAAAACTTATGTTGTTGCTTGTTGGCCTGTTCCTTGCTATCTGAAGTATATATTTTTTGTCTGTCGCTCATTCGCTATCTGAAGAATTTTATGTAGGTAGTCTTAATGTGTGTTTAGCTTTCAGTTTTTACTTCTACTTCCCAGAGCGGAAGATCGTAAAAAAACATTGGCTGATCTTTAACAATTATTCTTAAGAGTAAATCAGAGCAATATTCGATGATATATTGTGAGTCACTGAAAATGTATACTGTTTTTTTCTTCAGGATATGGATGACTATCTGAAGGGATGCAGGTTTCTTCCCAAACTTAACAACGAGATACTAGGTGAAAGAAATGCTCCTTACAAGGAAAGGTTGAGCAGCCTAGAGAATTTAGTACTCATCATGGTAAGGTTGACAAAGCCTGAAATCTCATTTTGATTCACGTTCAAGATTACATGGTAGCATATATACTTTAAGTTGGCATGGAATATCAAAATTCAAAATAAACTTAGCCTATTCCCTGTTTTGAAAAGCAGTGGAAATCGATTTTCTGAAGTCCTTGGTTGTCTATTTCCCTATCCATGCAACAATAAATGTTGAATAAAATGTTAACTGTCAAATATTGCAAGCATATATAGCTCAAATACACAAGTATTAATTTATTCCATGCACCAAAACAACAAGATAGCATGAACACGTATAGCTAGGGTATGCATTTAGTAGGTGTCTTTCCGTTTTGAAGATTCATAATAGACTAAAAGAGACTGATAAATGAAGAAAATACCCTACTCACAAGAATGCGAACTAACATGTTTTCACTCTCCCGACGTGGGCGCAGAGGTGATCGACGCGGACTACCACGACCCGGTGGGCTTCGTGCTCTTCAACAACTTGGAGGCGGACTTTGTTGTGAAGCCCGGCGACTGCGTCACACAGATGATTGTCCAGGTGATTGCGATGCTGGAGGTCACCGAGGTGGAGGACCTTGACGTCACCGTCTGGAGGTCGTCGAAGTGGAGGACCTCGACGCCACCGTCTCGAGGTTGCCAAGGTGGAGGACCTTGACGCCACCGTATCGAGGTTGCCAAGGTGAAGGACCTCGAAGCCTTGGTAGATACATCTAGAGAAGTGGTCATGTTAGGTTGGTGGTGCAATGCTAGGGAAGGTACCCACCTTTCGGTGACAGTTGTGTGCGTCTGATGTATAAATGGTATCTCTATTGGGGAACATAGTAATTTCAAAATTTTCCTACGCACACGCAAGATCATGGTGATGCATAGCAGCAAGAGGGGAGAGTGTTGTCTACGTACCGTCATAGACCGGAAGCGGAAGCGTTAGCACAACGCGGTTGATGTAGTCGTACGTTTTCACGGCCCGACCGATCAAGCACCAAAACTACGGCACCTCCGAGTTCTAGCACACGTTCAGCTCGATGACAATCCCCGGACTCCGATCCAGCAAAGTGTCGGGGATGAGTTTCGTCAGCATGACGGCATGGTAACGATCTTGATGTTTTACCGTCGCAGGGCTTCGCCTAAGCACCGCTACAATATTATCGAGGATTATAGTGGAGGGGGGCACCGCACACGGCTAAGAGATCAATGATCAATTGTTGTGTCTATGGGGTGCCCCCTGCCCCTGTATATAAAGGAGTGGAGGAGGGGGCCGGCCAAGGAGGGTGGTGCGCCCTAGGGGGGAGTCCAACTCCCACAGGGAGTAGGACTCCCCTTTTTCCTATTAGGAGTAGGAGAGGGAAGGAATAGGAAGGAGGGAGGAAGGAAAGGGGGGGCCGGCCCCCTTCCCAATTTGGATTGGGCTTGGGGGGGGGGGTTCCCCCTCCCTTTCTCCTTTCCCCTCCTTTCCACTAAGGCCCAATAAGGCCCATATACCTCCCGGGGGGTTCCGATAACCTCCCGGTGATCCGGTATTGTCCCAATCTCACCCAGAACCTTTCCGGTGTCCAAATATAGCCGTCCAATATATCGATCTTTATGTATCGACCATTTCGAGACTCCTCATCAAGTCTGTGATCACATCCGGGACTCCAAACAACCTTCGGTACATCAAAATATATAAACTCATAATGAAACTGTCATTGTAACGTTAAGCGTGCGGACCCTACGGGTTCGAGAACAATGTAGACATGACCGAGACACGTCTCCGGTCAATAACCAATAGTGGAACCTGGATGCTCATATTGGCTCCTACATATTCTACGAAGATCTTTATCGGTCAGACCGCATAACAACATATGTTCGTTCCCTTTGTCATCGGTATGTTACTTGCCTGAGATTTGATCGTCGGTATCTCAATACCTAGTTCAATCTCGTTACCGACAAGTCTCTTTACTCATTCCATAATACATCATCCGGCAACTAACTTATTAGTTGCAATGCTTGCAAGGCTTATGTGATGTGCATTACCGAGAGGGCCCAGAGATACCTCTTCGATAATCGGAGCAACAAATCCTAATCTCGAAATACGCCAACCCAACAAGTACCTTCGGAGACACCTGTAGAGCACATTTATAATCACCCAGTTACGTTGTGACGTTTGGTAGCACACAAAGTGTTCCTCCAGTAAACGGGAGTTGCATAATCTCATAGTCATAGGAACATGTATAAGTCATGAAGAAAGCAATAGCAACAAACTAAACGATCAAGTGCTAAGCTAATGAAATGGGTCAAGTCAATCACATCATTCTCCTAATGATGTGATCCCGTTAATCAAATGACAACTCATGTCTATGTCTAGGAAACTTAACCATCTTCGATCAACGAGCTAGTCAAGTAGAGGCATACTAGTGGCACTATGTTTGTCTATGTATTCACACATGTATTATGTTTCTGGTTAATACAATTCTAGCATGAATAATAAAAATTTATCATGATATAAGGAAATAAATAATAACTTTATTATTGCCTCTAGGGCATATTTCCTTCAGTCTCCCATTTGCACTAGAGTCAATAATCTAGATTACACAGTAATGATTCTAACACCCATGGAGCCTTGGTGCTGATCATGTTTTGCTCGTGGAAGAGGCTTAGTCAGCGGGTCTGCAACATTCAGATCCATATGTATCTTGCAAATTTCTATGTCTCCCACTTGGACTAAATCCAGAATGGAATTGAAGTGTCTCTTGATGTGCTTGGTTCTCTTGTGAAATCTGGATTCCTTTGCCAAGGCAATTGCACCAGTATTGTCACAAAAGATTTTCATTGGACCCGATGCACTAGGTATGACACCTAGATCGGATATGAACTCCTTCATCCAGACTCCTTCATTTGCTACTTCTGAAGCAGCTATGTACTCTGCTTCACATGTAGATCCTGCCATGACACTTTGTTTTGAACTGCACCAACTGACAGCTCCTCCATTTAGTAAAAATATGTATCTGGTTTGTTTAGAATCGTCCGAATCAGTGTCAAAGCTTGCATCAACGTAACCATTTACAATGAGATCTTTGTCACCTCCATATACGAGAAACATATCCTTAGTCCTTTTCAGGTATTTCAGGATGTTCTTGACCGCTATCCAGTGATCCACTCCTGGATTACTTTGGTACCTCCCTACTAGACTTATAGCAAGGCACACATTAGGTCTGGTACACAGCATTGCATACATGATAGAGCCTATGGCTGAAGCATAGGGAACATCTTTCATTTTCTCTCTATCTTCTGCGGTGGCCGGACATTGAGTCTTACTCAACTTCACACCTTGTAACACAGGCAAGAACCCTTTCTTTGCTTGTCAAGGTATGTGCTTTGTGAAAGTCCAATTAAGCGTCTTGATCTATCTCTATAGATCTTAATGCCCAATATGTAAGCAGCTTCACCGAGGTCTTTCATTGAAAAACTCTTATTCAAGTATCCCTTTATGCTATCCAGAAATTCTATATTATTTCCAATTAATAATATGTCATCCACATATAATATCATAAATGCTACAGAGCTCCCACTCACTTTCTTGTAAATACAGGCTTCTCCAAAAGTCTGTATAAAACCAAGTGCTTTGATCACACTATCAAAGCATTTATTCCAACTCCGAGAGGCTTGCACCAGTCCATAAATGGATCGCTGGAGCTTGCACACTTTGTTAGCTCCCTTTGGATCGACAAAACCTTTTGGTTGCATCATATACAACTCTTCTTCCAGAAATCCATTCAGGAATGCTATTTTGACATCCATTTGCCAAATTTCATAATCATAAAATGCGGCAATTGCTAACATGATTCGGACAGACTTAAGCATCGCTACGGGTGAGAAGGTCTCATCGTAGTCAATCCCTTGAACTTGTCGAAAACCTTTTGCAACAAGTCGAGCTTTATAGACAGTAACATTACCAGCAGCGTCAGTCTTCTTATTGAAGATCCATTTATTCTCAATTGCTTGCCGATCAACGGGCAAGTCAACCAAAGTCCACACTTTGTTCTCATACATGGATCCCATCTCAGATTTCATGGCTTCTAGCCATTTTGCGGAATTTGGGCTCACCATTGCTTCTTCATAGTTCGTAGGTTCATCATGATCTAGTAGCATGACTTCTAGAACAGGATTACCGTACCACTCTGGTGCGGATCTTACTCTGATTGATCTACGAGGTTCGGTAGTAACTTGATCTGAAGTTTCATGATCATTATCATTAGCTTCCTCACTAATTGGTGTAGGTGTCACAGAAACCGGTTTCTGTGATGTACTACTTTCCAATAAGGGAGTAGGTATAGTTACCTCATCAAGTTCTACTTTTCTCCCACTCACTTCTTTTGAGAGAAACTCCTTCTCCAGAAAAACTCTGAATTTAGCAACAAAAGTCTTGCCTTCGGATCTATGATAGAAGGTGTACCCAACAGTCTCCTTTGGGTATCCTATGAAGACACATTTCTCCGATTTGGGTTTGAGCTTATCAGGTTGAAGCTTTTTCACATAAGCATCGCAACCCCAAACTTTCAGAAACGACAACTTTGGTTTCTTGCCAAACCACAGTTCATAAGGCGTCGTCTCAACGGATTTCGATGGTGTCCTATTTAACATGAATGCAGCCGTCTCTAAAGCATAACCCCAAAATGATAACGATAAATCAGTAAGAGACATCATAGATCACACCATATCTAATAAAGTACGATTACGACGTTCGGACACACCATTACGCTGTGGTGCTCCGGGTGGCGTGAGTTGCGAAACTATTCCGCATTGTTTCAAATGTAGACCAAACTCGTAACTCAAATATTCTCCTCCACGATCAAATCGTAGAAACTTTATTTTCTTGTTACGATGATTTTCAACTTCACTCTGAAATTCTTTGAACTTTTCAAATGTTTCAGACTTATGTTTCACTAAGTAGATATACCCATATCTGCTTAAATAATCTGTGAAGGTGAGAAAATAACGATATCCTCCACGAGCCTCAACGTTCATTGGACCACATACATCTGTATGTATGATTTCCAATAAATCCGTAGCTCTCTCCATAGTACCAGAGAACGGCGTTTTAGTCATCTTACCCATGAGGCACGGTTCGCAAGTACCAAGTGATTCATAATCAAGTGGTTCCAAAGGTCCATCAGTATGGAGTTTCTCCATGCGCTTTATGTAGGGGAATGTAGTAATTTCAAAAATTTCCTACGCACATGCAAGATCATGGTGATGCATAGCAACAAGAGGGGAGAGTGTTGTCTACGTACCCTCGTAGACTGACAGCGGAAGCGTTATGACAACACGGTTGATGTAGTCGTACGTCTTCACGGCCCGACCGATCAACAACCGAAACTACGACACCTTCGAGTTCTAGCACACGTTCAGCTCGATGACGATCCCCGGACTCCGATCCAGCAAAGTGTCAGGGAAGAGTTCCGTCAGCACGACGGCATGGTGATGATCTTGATGTTCTACCATCGCAGGGCTTCGCCTAAGCACTGCTACAATATTATCGAGGAGTATGGTGGAGGGGGCACCGCACACGGCTAAGAGAACGATCACAAAGATCAACTTGTGTGTCTATGGGGTGCCCCCTGCCCCCGTATATAAAGGAGTGGAGGAGGGGAGGGCCGGCCCTCTCTATGGCGCGCCCTAGGGGAGTCCTACTCCCACCGGGAGTAGGATTCCCCCTTTCCTAGTCCAACTAGGAGTCCTTCCATGTAGTAGGAGTAGGAGACAAGGAAGGGGAAGAGGGAAGAGAAGGAAGGAGGGGGCACCGCCCCTCCCCTTAGTCCAATTCGGACTAGTTAATGGGGGGCGTGCGGCCTACCTCTCCCTCTCCCCTAAAAGCCGAATAAGGCCCATATACTTCTTCCCCCGTATTCCTGTAACTCCCCGGTACTCCGAAAAATACCCGAACCACTCGGAACCTTTCCTATGTCCGAATATAGTTGTCCAATATATCGATATTTACATCTCGACCATTTTGAGACTCCTCGTCATTTCCCCGATCTCATCCGGGACTCCGAACTCCTTCGGTACATCAAACTCATAAACTCATAATATAACTGTCATCGAAACCTTAAGCGTGCGGACCCTACGGGTTCGAGAACAATGTAGACATGACCGAGGCACGTCTCCAGTCAATAACCAATAGTGGAACCTGGATGCTCATATTGGCTCCTACATATTCTACGAAGATCTTTATCGGTCAGACCGCATAACAACATACGTTGTTCCCTTTGTCATTGGTATGTTACTTGCTCGAGATTCAATCGTCGGTATCTCAATACCTAGTTCAATATCGTTACCGGCAAGTCTCTTTACTCATTCTGTAATACATCATCTCGCAACTAACTCATTAGTTGCAATGCTTGCAAGGCTTATGTGATGTGCATTATCGAGAGGGCCCAGAGATACCTCTCCGACAATCGGAGTGACAAATCCTAATCTCGAAATACGCTAACCCAACATGTACCTTTGGAGACACCTATAGAGCTCCTTTATAATCACCCAGTTACGTTGTGACGTTTGGTAGCACACAAAGTGTTCCTCTGGTAAACGGGAGTTGCATAATCTCATAGTCATAGGAACATGTATAAGTCATGAAGAAAGCAATAGCAACATACTAAACGATCGAGTGCTAAGCTAATGGAATGGGTCAAGTCAATCACATCATTCTCCTAATGATGTGATCCCGTTAATCAAATAACAACTCTTTGTCTATGGTTTGGAAACATAACCATCTTTGATTAACGAGCTAGTCAAGTAGAGGCATACTAGTGACACTCTGTTTGTCTATGTATTCACACATGTATTATGTTTCTGGTTAATAAAATTCTAGCATGAATAATAAACATTTATCATGAAATAAGGAAATAAATAATAACTTTATTATTGCCTCTAGGGCATATTTCCTTCAGTCTCCCACTTGCACTAGAGTCAATAATCTAGTTCACATTGCCATGTGATTTAACATTAATAGTTCACATCATTATGTGACCAACACTCAAAGGGTTTACTAGAGTCCATAATCTAGTTCACATTGCTATGTGATTAACACCCAAAGAGTACTAAGGTGTGATCATGTTTTGCCTGTGAGAGAAGTTTAGTCAACGGGTCTGCCATATTCAGATTTGTATGTATTTTGCAAATTTCTATGTCAACAATGCTCTGCACGGAGCAACTCTAGCTAATTGCTCCCACTTTCAATATGCATCCCGATTGAGACTTAGAATCATCTGGATCAGTGTCAAAGTTTGCATCGATGTAACCCTTTACGACGAACCTTTTGTCACCTCGATAATCGAGAAACATATCCTTATTCCACTAAGGATAATTTTGACCAATGTCCAGTGATTTACTCCTAGATCACTATTGTACTCCCTTACCAAACTTAGGGAAGGGTATACAATAGGTCTGGTACACCGCATGGCATACTTTATAGAACCTATGGCTGAGGCATAGGGAATGACTTTCATTCTCTCTCTATCTTCTGCCGTGATCGGGTTTTGAGTCTTACTCAATTTCACACCTTGTAACACAGGCAAGAACTCCTTCTTTGACTGCTCCATTTTGAACTACTTCAAAATCTTTTCAAGGTATGTACTCATTGAAAAACTTATAAAGCGTCTTGATCTATCTCTATAGATCTTGATGCTCAATATGTAAGCAGCTTCACCGAGGTATTTCTTTGAAAAACTCCTTTCAACCACTCCTTTATGCTTTGCAGAATAATTCTACATTATCTCCGATCAACAATATGTCATTCACATATACTTATCAGAAATGATGTAGTGCTCCGACTCACTTTCTTGTAAATACAGGCTTCACCGCAAGTCTGTATAAAATTATATGCTTTGATCAACTTATCAAAGCGTATATTCCAACTCCGAGATGCTTGCACCAGTCCATAGATGGATCGCTGGAGCTTGCATATTTTGTTAGCACCTTTAGGATTGACAAAACCTTCTGGTTGCATCATATACAACTCTTCTTTAAGAAATCCATTAAGGATTGCAGTTTTGTTATCCATTTGCCAGATTTCATAAAATGTGGCAATTGCTAATATGATTCGGACAAACTTTAAGCATTGATACGAGCTAGAAAATCTCATCGTAGTCAATACCTTTGAACTTTGTCAAAACCTTTTTCGACAAGTCTAGCTTTGTAGATAGTAACACTACTATCAGCGTCCGTCTTCCTCTTGAAAATCCATTTATTTTCTATGGCTTCCCGATCATCGGACAAGTCAACCAAAGTCCATACTTTGTTCTCATACATGGATCATATCTCATATTTCATGGCCTCAAACCATTTCGCGTAATCTGGGCTCATCATCCCTTCCTCATAGTTCGCAAGTTCGTCATGGTCTAGTAACATGCCTTCCAGAACAGGATTACCGTACCACTCTGGTTTACTTACGAGATTCGGTAGTAACTTGATCTGAAGTTATATGATCATCATCATTAGCTTCCTCACTAATTGGTGTATTAGTCACAGGAACAGATTTCTGTGATGAAGTACTTTCCAATAAGGGAGAAGGTACAATTACCTTATCAAGTTCTACTTTCCTCCCACTCACTTCTTTCGACAGAAACTCCTTCTCTAGAAAGGATCCATTCTTAGCAATGAATGTCTTGCCTTCGGATCTGTGATAGAAGGTGTACCCAACTTTCTCCTTTGAGTATCCTATGAAGACACATTTCTCCGATTTGGGTTTGAGCTTATCAGGATGAAACTTTTTCACATAAGCATCACAACACCAAACTTTAAGAAACGACAACTTTGGTTTCTTGCCAAACCACAGTTCATATTGTGTCGTCTCAACGGACTTAGATGGTGCCCCTTTTTAACGTGAATGCAGCTGTCTTTAATGCATGACCCCAAAAACGATAGTGGTAAATCGGTAAGAAACATCATAGATCGCACCATATCTAATAAAGTACGGTTACGACATTCGGACACACCATTACAGTGTGGTGTTCCAGGTGGCGTGAGTGGTGAAATTATTTCACATTGTTTTAACTGAAGGCCAAACTCGTAACTCAAATATTCTCTTCCACGGTTAGATTGTAGAAACTTTATTTTCTTGTTACGATGATTTTCCACTTCACTCTGAAATTCTTTGAACTTTTCAAATGTTTCAGACTTATGTTTCATCAAGTAGATATACCCATATCTGCTCAAATCATCTGTGAAGTTCAGAAAATAGCGATACTTGCCGCGAGCCTTAATACTCATCGGACCGCATACATCAGTATGTATTATTTCCAATAAGTTTGTTGCTTGCTCCATTGTTCCGGAGAACGGAGTCTTAGTCATCTTGCCCAAGAGACATGGTTCGCAAGCATCAAGTGATTCATAATCAAGTGATTCCAAAATCCCATCAGCATGGAGTTTCTTCATGCGCTTTACACCAATATGACTTAAACGGCAGTGCCACCAATAAGTTGCACTATCATTATTAACTTTGCATCTTTTGGCTTCAATATTATGAATATGTGTATCACTACGATCGAGATCCAACAAACCATTTTTGTTGGTGTGTATGACCATAGAAGGTTTTATTCATGTAAACAGAACAACAATTGTTCTCTAACTTAAATGAATAACCGTATTGCAATAAACATGATCAAATCATATTCATGCTCAACGCAAACACCAAATAACACTTATTTAGTTTCAACACTAATCCCGAAAGTATAGGGAGAGTGCGATGATGATCATATCAATCTTGGAACCACTTCCAACACACATCGTCACTTCACCCTTAACTAGTCTATGTTTATTCTGCAACTCCCGTTTCAAGTTACTAATCTTAGCAACTGAACTAGTATCAAATACTGAGGGGTTGCTATAAACACTAGTAAAGTACACATCAATAACATGTATATCAAATATACTTATGTTCACTTTGCCATCCTTCTTATCCGCCAATCACTTGGGGTAGTTTCGCTTCCAGTGACCAGTCCCTTTGCAGTATAAGCACTTAGTCTCAGGCTTAGGACCAAACTTGGGCTTCTTCACTTGAGCAGCAACTTGCTTGCCGTTCTTCTTGAAGTTCCCCTTCTTCCCTTTGCCCTTTTCCGGAAACTAGTGGTCTTGTCAACCATCAACACTTGATGCTCTTTCTTGATTTCTACCTTCATCGATTTCATCATCATGAAAAGCTCGGGAGTCGTTTTCGTCATCCCTTGCATACTATAGTTCATCACGTAGTTCTACTAACTTGGTGATGGTGACTAGAGAATTCTGTCAATCACTATATTATCTGGAAGATTAACTCCCACTTGATTCAAGCGATTGTAGTACCCAGACAATCTGAGCACATGCTCACTAGTTAAGCGATTCTCCTCCATCTTTTAGCTATAGAACTTGTTGGAAACTTCATATCTCTCAACTCGGGTATTTGCTTGAAATATTAACTTCAATTCCTGGAACATCTCATATGGTCCATGACGTTCAAAACGTCTTTGAAGTCCCGATTCTAAGCCGTTAAGCATGGTGCACTAAACTATCAAGTAGTCATCATATTGAGCTAGCCAAACGTTCATAACGTCTGCATCTGCTCCTGCAATAGGTTTGTCACCTAGCGGTGCATCAAGGACATAATTCTTCTGTGCAGCAATGAGGGTAAACCTCAGATCACGGATCCAATCCGCATCATTGCTACTAACATCTTTCAACACAATTTTCTCTAGGAACATATCAAAATAAACATATGAAAGCAACAACGCGAGCTATTGATCTACAACATAGATATGCTAATACTACTAGGACTAAGTTCATGATAAATTAAAGTTCAATTAATCATATTACTTAAGAACTCCCACTTAGATAGACATCCCTCTAATCCTCTAAGTGATCACGTGATCCAAATCAACTAAACCATGTCCAATCATCACATGAGATGGAGTAGTTTCAATGGTGAACATCACTATGTTGATCATATCTACTATATGATTCACGCTCGACCTTTCGGTCTCAGTGTTCTGAGGCCATATCTGCATATGCTAGGCTCGCCAAGTTTAACCTGAGTATTCTGCGTGTGCAAAACTGGCTTGCACCCGTTATAGATGGACATAGAGCTTATCACACCCGATCATCACGTGGTGTCTGGGCACGACGAACTTTGGCAACGGTGCATACTCAGGGAGAACACTTTTATCTTGAAATTTAGTGAGAGATCATCTTATAATGCTACCGTCAATCAAAGCAAGATAAGATGCATAAAAGATAAACATCACATGCAATCAATATAAGTGATATGATATGGCCATCATCATCTTGTGCTTGTGATCTCCATCTCCGAAGCATCATCATGATCACCATCGTCACGGCGCGACACCTTGATCTCCATCGTAGCATCGTTGTCGTCTTGCCAATCTTATGCTTCTACGACTATCGCTACCACTTAGTGATAAAGTAAAGCATTACAGGGCGATTGCATTGCATACAATAAAGCGACAACCATATGGCTCCTGCTAGTTGCCGATAACTCGGTTACAAAACATGATCATCTCATACAATAAAATTTAGCATCATGCCTTGACCATATCACATCACAACATGCCCTGCAAAAACAAGTTAGACGTCCTCTACTTTGTTTGTTGCAAGTTTTACGTGGTTGCTACGGGCTTAGCAAGAACCAATCTTACCTACGCATCAAAACCACAACGATAGTTTGTCAAGTTGGTGCTGTTTTAACCTTCGCAAGGACCGGGCGTAGCCACACTCGGTTCAACTAAAGTTGGAGAAACTGACACCCGCCAGCCACGTATGTGCAAAGCACGTCGGTAGAACCAGTCTCGCGTAAGCGTATGCATAATGTCGGTCCGGGCCGCTTCATCCAACAATACCGCCGAACCAAAGTATGACATGCTGGTAAACAGTATGAATTATATCGCCCACAACTCACTTGTGTTCTACTCGTGCATATAACATCAACATATAAAACCTGGCTCAGATGCCACTGTTGGGCAACGTAGTAATTTCAAAATTTTCCTATGCACACGCAAGATCATGGTGATGCATAGCAACGAGAGGGGAGAGTGTTGTCTATGTACCCTCGTAGACCGACAGCGGAAGCGTTATGACAACACGGTTGATGTATTTGTACGTCTTCACAGCCCGACTGATCAAGCACCGAACTACGGCACCTCCGAGTTCTAGCACACGTTCAACTCGATGACGATCCCCAGACTCCGATCCAGCAAAGTGTCAGGGAAGAGTTCCGTCAGCACGATGGCGTGGTGACGATCTTGATGTTCTACCATCGCAGGGCTTCGCCTAAGCACTGCTACAATATTATCGAGGAGTATGGTGGAGGGGGGCACCGCACACGGCTAAGAGAACGATCACGAGGATCAACTTGTGTGTCTATGGGGTGCCCCCTGCCCCCGTATATAAAGGAGTGGAGGAGGGGAGGGCCGGCCCTCTTTATGGCGTGCCCTAGGGGAGTCCTACTCCCACCGGGTGTAGGATTCCCCCTTTCCTAGTCCAACTAGGAGTCCTTCCATGTAGTAGGAGTAGGAGACAAGGAAGGGGAAGAGGGAAGAGAAGGAAGGAGGGGGCGCCGCCCCTCCCCCTAGTACAATTCGGACTAGTCAATGGGGGGGCGCGCGGCCTGCCTCTCCCTCTCCCCTAAAAGCCCAATAAGGCCCATATACTTCTTCCCCCGTATTCCCATAACTCCCCGGTACTCCGAAAAATACCCGAACCACTCGGAATCTTTCCGATGTCCGAATATAGTCGCCCAATATATCGATCTTTACGTCTCGACCATTTTGAGACTCCTCGTCATGTCCCCGATCTCATCCGGGACTCCGAACTCCTTCGGTACATCAAAACTCATAAACTCATAATATAACTGTCATCGAAACCTTAAGCGTGCGAACCCTACGGGTTCGAGAACAATGTAGACATGACCGAGACACGTCTCCGGTCAATAACCAATAGCGGAACCTAGATGCTCATATTGGCTCCTACATATTCTATGAAGATCTTTATCGGTCAGACCGCATAACAACATACGTTGTTCCCTTTGTCATCGGTATGTTACTTGCCCGCGATTCGATCGTCGGTATCTCAATACCTAGTTCAATCTCATTACCGGCAAGTCTCTTTACTCGTTCCGTAATACATCATCTCGCAACTAACTCATTAGTTGCAATGCTTGCAAGGCTTATGTGATGTGCATTACCGAGAGGGCCCAGAGATACCTCTCCGACAATCGGAGTGACAAATCCTAATCTCGAAATACGCCAACCCAACATGTACCTTTGGAGACACCTGTAGAGCTCCTTTATAATCACCCAGTTACGTTGTGACGTTTGGTAGCACACAAAGTGTTCCTCCGGTAAACGGGAGTTGCATAATCTCATAATCATAGGAACATGTATAAGTCATGAAGAAAGCAATAGCAACATACTAAACGATCGATTGCTAAGCTAACGGAATGGGTCAAGTCAATCACATCATTCTCCTAATGATGTGATCCCGTTAATCAAATAACAACTCTTTGTCTATGGTTAGGAAACATAACCATTTTTGATTAACGAGCTAGTCAAGTAGAGGCATACTAGTGACACTCTATTTGTCTATGTATTCACACATGTATTATGTTTCCGGTTAATACAATTCTAGCATGAATAATAAATATTTATCATGAAATAAGGAAATAAATAATAAATTTATTATTGCCTCTAGGGCATATTTCCTTCACTTTATACCGATATGACCTAAACGGCAGTGCCACAAATAAGTTGCACTATCATTATCAACTCTGCATCTTTTGATTTTAACATTATGAATATGTGTATCACTACTATCAAGATTCATCAAAAATAGACCACTCTTCAAGGGTGCATGACCATAAAAGATATTACTCATATAAATAGAACAACCATTATTCTCTGATTTAAATGAATAATCGTCTCGCATCAAACAAGATCCAGATATAATGTTCATGCTCAACACTGGCACCAAATAACAATTATTTAGGTCTAATACTAATCCCGAAGGTAGATGTAGAGGTAGTGTGCCAACCGCGATCACATTGACTTTGGAACCATTTCCCACGCACATCGTCACCTTGTCCTTAGCCAATCTTCGCTTGATCCGTAGCCCCTGTTTCGAGTTGCAAATGTTAGCAACAGAACCAGTATGAAATACCCAGGTGCTACTGCAAGCATTAGTAAGGTACACATCAATAACATGTATATCACATATACCTTTGTTCACTTTGCCATCCTTCTTATCCGCCAAATACTTGGGGCAGTTCCGCTTCCAGTGACCAGTCTGCTTGCAGTAGAAGCACTCAGTTTCAGGCTTAGGTCCAGACTTGGGTTTCTTCTCTTGAGCAGCAACTTGTTTGTTCTTCTTCTTGAAGTTCCCTTTCTTCTTCCCTTTGCCCTTTTTCTTGAAACTGGTGGGCTTATTGACCATCAACACTTGATGCTCCTTTTTGATTTCTACCTCCGCGGCTTTTAGCATTGTGAAGAGCTCAGGAATAGTCTTATTCATCCCTTGCATATTATAGTTCATCACGAAGCTTTTGTAGCTTGGTGGCAGTGATTGAAGAACTCTGTCAATGACACTATCAACAGGAAGATTAACCCTCAGTTGAGTCAAGTGATTATGATACCCAGACATTTTGAGTATATGTTCACTGACAGAACTATTCTCCTCCATCTTGCAGCTATAGAACTTATTGGAGACTTCATATCTCTCAATCCGGGCATTTGCTTGAAATATTAACTTCAACTCCTGGAACATCTCATATGCTCCATGATGTTCAAAACGTCATTGAAGACCCGGTTCTAAGCCGTAATGCATGGCGCACTGAACTATCGAGCAGTCATCAGCTTTGCTCTGCCAGATATTCATAACATCTGGTGTTGCTCCTGCAGCAGGCTTGGCACTTAGCGGTGCTTCCAGGATGTAATTCTTCTGTGCAGCAATGAGGGTAATCCTCAAGTTACGGACCGAGTCCGTGTAATTGCTACCATCTTCTTTCAAATTTGCTTTCTCAAGGAACGCATTAAAATTCAATGGAACAACAACACGATCCATCTATCTACAATCAAACATAGACAAGCAAGATACTATCAGGTACTAAGTTCATGATAAATTTAAGTTCAATTAATCATATTACTTAAGAACTCCCACTTAGAAAGATATCCCTCTAATCCTCTAAGTGATCACGTGATCCAAATCAACTAAACCATGTCCGATCATCACGTGAGATGGAGTAATATCAATGCTGAACATCAATATGTTGATCATATCTACTATATGATTCACGCTCGACCTTTCGGTCTCCGTGTTCCGAGGCCATATCTGTTATATGCTAGGATCGTCAAGTTAAACCTGAGTATTCCGCGTGTGCAACTGTTTTGCACCCGTTGTATTTGAACGTAGAGCCTATCACACCCGATCATCACGTGCTGTCTCAGCACGAAGAACTTTCGCAACGGTGCATACTCAGGGAGAACACTTATACTTTCATAATTTAGTGAGGGATCATCTTATAATGCTACCGTCAGTCAAAGCAAGATAAGATGCATCAAAGATAAAAATCACATGCAATCAATATAAGTGATATGATATGGCCATCATCATCTTGTGCTTGTGATCTCCATCTTCGAAGCACCATCATGATCACCATCGTCACCGGCGCAACAACTTGATCACCATCGTAGCATCGTTGTCGTCTCGCCAACCTTATGCTTCCATGACTATCGCTACCGCTTAGTGATAAAGTAAAGCATTACAGCGCAATTGCATTGCATACAATAAAGCGACAACCATATGGCTCCTGCCAGTTGCCGATAACTCGGTTACAAAACATGATCATCTCATACAATAAAATTTAGCATCATGTCTTGACCATATCACATCACAACATGCCCTGCAAAAACAAGTTAGACGTGCTCTACTTTGTTGTTGCAAGTTTTACGTGGCTGCTACGGGCTTAGCAAGAACTGTTCTTACCTATGCATCAAAACCACAACGATAGTTTGTTGGTGCTGTTTTAACCTTCGCAAGGACCGGGCGTAGCCACACTCGGTTCAAGTAAAGTTGGAGAAACTGACACCCGCCAGCCACCTGTGTGCAAAGCACGTCGGTAGAACCAGTCTCGCGTAAGCGTACGCATAATGTCGGTCCGGGCCGCTTCATCCAACAATTCCGCCGAACCAAAGTATGACATGCTGGTAAGCAGTATGACTTATATCGCCCACAACTCACTTGTGTTCCACTCGTGCATAACATCAACGCATAAAACCTAGGCTCAGATGCCACTGTTGGGGAACGTAGTAATTTAAAAAATTTCCTACGCACACGCAAGATCATGGTGATGCATAGCAACGAGAGGGGAGAGTGTTGTCTACGTACCCTCGTAGACCGGAAGCGGAAGCATTAGCACAACGTGGTTGATGTAGTCGTACGTTTTCACGGCCCGACCGATCAAGCACTGAAGCTACGGCACCTCCGAGTTCTAGCACACGTTCAGCTCGATGACGATCCCCGGACTCCGATCCAGCAAAGTGTCGGGGATGAGTTTCGTCAGCACGACGGCGTGGTGACGATCTTGATGTTTTACCGTCGCAGGGCTTCTCCTAAGCACCGCTACAATATTATCGAGGATTATAGTGGAGGGGGGCACTACACACGGCTAAGAGATCAATGATCAATTGTTGTGTCTATGGGGTGCCCCCCTGCCCCCGTATATAAAGTAGTGGAGGAGGGGGCCGGCCAAGGAGGGTGGCGCGCTCTAGGGGGGAGTCCAACTCCCATAGGGAGTAGGACTCCCCTTTTTCCTATTAGGAGTAGGAGAGGGAAGGAAGAGGAAGGAAAGGGGGGGCCGGCCCCCTTCCCAATTCGGATTGGGCTTGGGGGGCGCCCCCTCCCTTGCTCCTTTCCCCTCCTTTCCACTAAGGCCCAATAAGGCCCATATACCTCCCGGGGGGTTCCGATAACCTCCCAGTGATCCGGTATTGTCCCAGTCTCACCCGGAACCTTTCCGGTGTCCAAATATAGTCGTCCAATATATCGATCTTTATGTCTCGACCATTTTGAGACTCCTCGTTAAGTCCGTGATCACATCCGGGACTCATAACAACCTTCGGTACATCAAAAATATATAAACTCATGATGAAACTGTCATCGTAACGTTAAGCGTGCGGACGCTACTGGTTTGAGAACAATGTAGACATGACCGAGACACGTCTCCGGTCAATAACCAATAGCGGAACCTGGATGCTCATATTGGCTCCTACATATTCTACGAAGATCTTTATCGGTCAGACCGCATAACAACATACATTTGTTCCCTTTGTCATCGGTATGTTACTTGCCCGAGATTTGATCGTCGGTATCTCAATACCTAGTTCAATCTTGTTACCGGCAAGTCTCTTTACTCGTTCCATAATACATCATCCCGCAGCTAACTTATTAGTTGCAATGCTTGCAAGGCTTATGTGATGTGCATTACCGAGAGGGCCCAGAGATACCTCTCCGATAATCGGAGCGACAAATCCTAATCTCAAAATACGCCAACCCAACAAGTACCTTCGGAGACACCTCTAGAGTGACATTTGGTAGCACACAAGGTGTTCCTCCGGTAAATGGGAGTTGCATAATCTCATAGTCATAGGAACATGTATAAGTCATGAAGAAAGCAATAGCAACAAACTAAACGATCAAGTGCTAAGCTAACAAAATGGGTCAAGTCAATCACATTGTTCTCCTAATGATGTGATCCCGTTAATCAAATGACAACTCATGTCTATGGCTAGGAAACTTAACCATGTTCGATCAACGAGCTAGTCAAGTAGAGGCATACTGTGACACTATGTTTGTCTATGTATTCACACATGTATTATGTTTCCGGTTAATACAATTCTAGCATGAATAATAAACATTTATCATCATATAAGGAAATAAATAATAACTTTATTATTGCCTCTAGGGCATATTTCCTTCAATCTCGTGATCTCTTTGAGTTGAGATGTTCAATGTTGTATCCATGAATGTTGCAAGTACTAAGATGGTTCTGTGACCTTCTTTTATTTTGCCTTGGATGTGTCTTGTTTTCCATCCATGAATATTGCATGTAATTGTTTTCAAAAAAAATTCTAATTACTTAGCAGTAGGGCGGGGGAAGAATGACATGCTACTAGTACTTAGAATAGTAGTAGCGTTGGGGAAGAATGCCACGCTACTAGTAGTTAGGAGTAGCTGTAGCGCGGGGTAAAAAACGCGCTACTGCTAAAATTTAGCTGTAGCGTCGTAGCAGTAGTGCGGGCACCAGCGCTACTAATAGCCAAAAAACCCACGCTACTAGTAGCCCTTTTCCTAGTAGTGTAATTCCATCGTAGGCTTGCTGGACGGTGATGGGTTGGATGAGATTTATCATGTAATCGAGTTAGTTTTGTTAGGGTTTGATCCCTAATATCCACTAATTCTGAGATTGATGTTGCTATGACTTTGCTATGCTTAATGCTTGTCACTAGGGCCCGAGTGCCATGATTTCATATCTGAACCTATTATGTTTTCATCAATATATGAGAGTTCTTGATCCTATCTTGCAAGTCTATAGTCACCTATTATGTGTTATGATCTGTTAACCCCGAAGTGACAATAATCGGGATCATTACCTGTGATGACCGTAGTTTGAGGAGTTCATGTATTCACTATGTGTTAACACTTTGGTCCGGTACTCTATTAAAAGGAGGCATTAATATCCCTTAGTTTCCAATAGGACCCCGCTGCCAAGGGAGGGTAGGGCAAAAGATGTCATGCAAGTTCTTTTCCATAAGCACATATGACTATATTCGGAATACATGCCTACATTACATTGATGAACTAGAGGTAGTTCTGTGTCACCCTATGTTATGATTGTTACATGATTGATCGCATCTGACATAATTCTCCATCACCGATCCATTGCCTACGAGCTTTCCATATATTGTTCTTTGCTTATTTACTTTTCCATTGCTACTGTTACCATCAAAATAAAACCAAAAAATATTACTTTTGCTACCGTTACTTTTTGCCACCGTTACCACTACTATCATATTACTTTGCTACTAAAGACTTTGCTGCAGATATTAAGTTATCCAGGTGTGGTTGAATTGACAATTCAGCTGCAAATACTTGAGAATATTCTTTGGCTCCCCTTGTGTCGAATCAATAAATTTGGGTTGAATACTCTACCCTAGAAAACTGTTGCGATCCTCTATACTTGTGGGTTATCAAGCAACCGGTCAACAAGACTGACGGACAAACATAGGTACGGACGGCATGGTCCCCAATGGCGACCATGAAGATCGACCGCCCGGTTGGCGGCACGATGCCGAAGCGGTGGCGAGGGTTAGGATTTTGGATCGGGGTTAGGCTGATACCATGTTAGAAGGGATAGTGGGAGATTGGTGGAATCGATGTTTTTTCTTGAGTCTCGTGGACATATATATATACGAATACATGATCAACTACGAGTCCAAGAAAAACTGGAATAATTACTAGTCTATCCTCTAAGTTACCTAATCAACCATTATACTCAACAAAATAAATTCTTTAGATTTGTCTACTATAGCTTGTTGCAAACTCTTTTGTATATAGCTTCTCAGTCACACAAAAATCATGTCAGACTCGTCACACACCAAGAATACTATTCTGCCCTCTCAAAAAACGACCACCTTGTATTTTTCAAAATATAATAATTGTACCTTGTCGACCTTGACAGTTCTGTTCTTAGCTGACGTTCTCTGTCAGTCACTTTCCTCTCTTTTTGTGATGTGTCAGTCACTTTCCTCTAACGCTTAAAGTAACTTACGCTGCCTGGTTTGCAAAGTAAGCACCTCTCTCTTGTGTGCGTGCGCGTGCACGTGTGTGAGAGAGACAAACCATATGCCAATGTATTAGAACCGTAGAGTTCTATGCGATAGAATTGGGTTGGCCTTTTTAATAAACTAGATGATTCCCCGTGTGGTGCTGCGGGAATGTATGGTCAAAAAATAAGCATTGATGATCATGTAAAATGATAATTTTGGTTATCAGATTACTCTTTTAGTCGCATGGAAATTTGTGTGGACAGGAAGGCCGGAAAGAGCAAATTACTTTTCACTCTCCACTACAGATCTATGTGTAGGTGCTACTGCTAACAACAGGAATCCTGCACCAACCAAAGTTTGGAAGTACATTATCAAAGACTTGGTCGTTACGTACTTTCCAAATGCAGCAGGTCTCTAAATAGCAATTTCCATGGCAAATAGTTTGTTGATCTGTTCGTTAACAATCTCTATCCCTCGAATAATTTTGTTGCCTTTTCTCTATTAGCATTGCAAGGCAAATGAAAAATCCAAGAAAAATACAGCTATATTCCTTGACATTAGCACTCGATCCGGCAGAACATTTCCAAAGCAAATTGAAATGGAATAAAAGATCCCTCAACTATAAATATGCCCGCCAAAAGACTAAGGCACACCATGGAATCAGGAGCCCTGCTGGATTAGTAGCAATAGATGTCAATAAGGAAGCTCATAGTTATATAAAATAGCAATAGATAATTTTTTTGACGAATAGATCAACAAAAAGATAAAAAAGCAATAGATATATTACTAGTCCCAACGAAAAGATTGATCACATGACAGTCATGATATGAGAAGAAAAAAGACAGATGCATCAAGTAGCGGAACGGGGCAAGAACACAACCCACTTTATTTTTTGCATGTATTCTCAGCATAGATGAATTATACAATTAGAAGAAAAAATACTACCATGAGACGGTACATAAAAGATCCCTTGCCAAACCCCAAGTAAAAGGCAACACAATTGTAAGTGAGAGTAATAAACATGGTCACAAAGCTGATGACACCTACATTGGTAATGGCCTAGCTCTCTACAGTTTTTGATGAAGATTTTGCCCCACGTTACTCACAATAAGAAGGGAACATTACCTACAGATGCGAAATCACTTTAGAGCAGCCGAAAGATGAAGATTTGAGCACCCACTCCACTACTCCTTTGGCAAATTTTTGGTCATTTCCACAATCAAATTAACAAAAAATGGAATGATCCAATGAGTCTACAGCACCAACAAAAATGAAATCATGTGCATTTGATAGAAATGTACATATGAATATATCAACAAACTTCAACAAATTGATATATTGAACCCTTTAGAACTGTTGATGCACAAATATTGAACCATACATAACTGGTGATTATTTGCTAGATTTAGGTTAATTAGCATGAAGGTCAAGATAATGGAATGAAGAAAGCATTGTGAATGAAAAATCAGAATATGATTTGGAATCCCATACGCTCAAAAGAACTCTGCAATGCTGTGAAAATAAAACCGTGTTTGAATTACAAAGTTTCCTTAGAGGAAAACATATCTCCCAGCCCCCGCGTCGCTCCCAGGGGCGACACGGGAGGCGAAACCCTAGCCGCCGCCCAGGCTCCCCTCCTTCCCCTCCCTCTCCTCGCCATCGCCGGAGGATGCCAGCGGGCAAAGCCCTCACCGGTGGACGGCAGCGGTGGGGCACTCATTCGTGTGCTCGCGCGCTGCTGCTGGGCGTGCTGAAGCGGCGGGAGCGCGCGGTGGCGCGGCAGGCGGCCGTCTTCTCGCGGGGAGGTCTAGATGGTGTGGACTGCATGCACGGTGGCGCTTCCATGGCGGCTGCCGGCCGCTGATGCGTGCGGCAGAGTTGAGGGCGCCCAGATCTGGGCCGCACGAGCCCGCCCAGGCCCGCGACAATCACTCTGCCCCCACCCACCCTTTTCCCTCCTCCCACCCTTCCCGGCCACCGCCGGCGGTTGCCGCTGGGTTAGTAAGCACGCGCGCGGTGACCCTAACGGTTGCTGCTCCACTGTGCCCCGGCGGATCCTGGCAACGGAGGCTGAGGGCCAGCGCGGCGATGGTGCGGTGCAGGTGGCTGCTGCCGCCTGCTGGACGCGCTCCCGATGGTGCCCGGCCTGTTGGAGCTGCACTGGTCGGTGCCCACTCCTGCGACGACAACGTTTCTAGGCTTCCCCCATGTCTGTTGGTCTTTTCCGACGATTCTTCGCCATGCCCGGTCTGCATCTGCATTTAAGGTCTTCGTTCTTGGGTGTGGGTGAAATCCCCGTGCAGCGACGGCTTGCGCTGTCAACGGCAACGCCCGAGGGTGTCGTCACCTCCTTGGAGGCATTGGCATGACCTTGACCGGACCTCCTCCTCGAGCACCGGGAGAAATCCTAGGTCCGGCCTCCCGGACCGGGCAGCGGCGGCGTCTCAACGTTGTTCCCCTCTTGATGGCGCTGCTTTGGCTGCAAGTGGAGTACTTGATGCGACAGACGGTGGTTGGCGATGCATCGCTCTGGCATAGACTACTACACAAGGAGCAGGTCGCAATGTTTGCCTGCACTGGCGCTCCCCAATGAATGCTACACCAGTTCCAATCAGGCCCTGCCTTTCACCTGCCAACTCTCTAGGCACATGGGTGCAAGGTACATCGGCCTGGGCAGTCCTAAAGCTGCATTCGTCCCTGGAAGTGTCTTGCAATGGCAGTGATGCTCCCTGTTGCTCCGAGTCTCGGTGCTTCTCCATTTTGGCTGGAGGCAAGGCTGGGCGAGGCCTAATGTCACTGAGTGTCTATAGTTGAGGGCACCTCCTCACCTAGCTGTAGTCACTTGGTGAGGATGGTCGTGTGTGTGTGTGCGTGTGTGTGTCCCTCCTTTCTGGAGGTTGTACCCCTGATGTCTTCCTGTTCAATGCAATGAAACGCAACTCTTTTGCATTTTCTCGGAAAAAACAAAACATATCTTACCATCATATTGCAGCGATGACGTATTTTTCAATCATACAAAAACCATTGGTTGTCAATGTTATACCCACACATGGTGTTAAACGACAAAACATTCTTGCATTTTTAATATATAATCCATGTCTTCATCTGTTGGGGTGGCAATATAGATCTCAAAGTTTGTTCGTACAGTGCCAAAAGATGAGTGGAATGACATCAACTTCACTGATTTATATCTTCTATATTTCAAATGAAAGTGGTCATGTGGACAAAGCCCCTAGCCAACTTCATGAAAAAGAGAATGGATCTATGCCGACACTGAAATAATCATAATGGTATGGATCAGTAATCCTATAATTATGATACAACACGTGTTTTTGAGATCAATATAATGCAAGAGGGAACGCCATATTAACTTTTCATGAACTGGCAGGCATGCCACAATTTTGGAGCAATGGTGCAGACACCAACCTGATGCTGAAGACTATGGGAGCGATGCCGCTCCACTATCTGAAGGGAAATTTCTGAGGGAGCATGGGAAGTTGCCGAGAGGCAGCGACCTCGTCGCCTCTGGGCAGCAGGGAGGTGGTGGAGGTCGTCCTCAAGGAGACAGAGTCGTGGAGGTCTTCCTGCACCGGATCTCCCTCTCCCTCTCCCCTTACTCCACCGCCCCCACCCCTCACCATCTCCCCCAGATCAGATCGAGCCGCAGGTGAGGCAGCAGCCAGATCGATGACGTGATGGAGGTCGCTCTGTCAAGGTCTTCAGACACCAGGAGAAGGAGAGGAGGAGGTGCCGCCATGGGGTGCCTCTTCTCGCCCGCGTGCAAGAACACCGGAACAGTCGGCTGCAGGGCATCGATGGTGCGTGTGGTGGCATCGCCTGTTCAGCTGCCAGGAAGAGGAAGGGATAAGAAGAGATCCACCGGTGGGCTTCTCTTTATGGAATATTATGCCGCCTCATCGGTTATGGAAGCCCAAAGAGGCTCTCTTAGGATACCAGGATGATTTTTTTGCGCGCGAGCGTTCCAACGCTCGTTTTCCGACAGGATTCAATTTCGAAAGTGGCTTAACTATGTGGATTAATTAGGGGCGATTAATTAGATGCGGTCCCCTCTAAAAATTAGGGGGGAAGTGAGGCTGGTCATAGTGGGGAGTAACTTAGACTAGTGTCATGCATACGACACTAGTATAAGTTACTACCTTCATAATGCAAAATAACATACTATTAGTATCATAGATGGCTTCATTTATTAGCTTGTAGACTCATCTTGTCTTGAAAAGCGTTATGTTACAGTAACATATTATGTTACCATCTCTCATTAATTACTTGCCACATAAGCAGAATTTTCTCGAAGTGCGCTATGTTACCAGCTAAGTTACTCCCACTATGACTAGCCTGATTAGTGTTGATTTGGGTGGGGCCGCCTCCCTCTTGCCTTACCTAGCCTTTGCATGTGTGTGTGCTGGAAGTCTCACGTGGTGGGCCTTGTTGGAAAGACTTGTCGGCTGATTAGTTGCGTTGGATCAGATCGCTCGCTGCAGCGACCGATCGCTAGGAAGTCATTTCAGATTTTGTTACCCCTGAAACCAAAGACAACACGGCTTGTTGAAAAAAATTGCTGATGTGGCAAGCTGGCAAGTGAAGATAAATAAGAGCTATTGCTGATGTGGCAAGGCTGCTGAGTTGGATAGCTTGCATGTTAAGAGAAATAGGGTAGTGGGAATGAACTATTTAGGTATTATAGATTGCAAATAATAAATAAGATGCTGGCAATGTCAAAGAAGTACAGCCTCATGGACGACATAGAGAGCTCCTTAAATCATATATGTTTCGCGTGCATCAGATGCTCTGTCCTATGTGTAACACATCACATGGGGAAATCCTGTGCATGTGAAATGTTTTTATTTTGTAATAAATTACACAATAAGTCAATAACTCATACATCATAAAATAAATAGAGAAGAGCCGCACCCATCAGATCTCTTTCCTCCTCCACAAGAAAAGCTCTTCTCCTCCCGTCGACGTCGCCGCTGGTCCGTCCCATATTCGATGGCCTCTAGGCCATGGAGGTGTGGAGGATCTCGCCCCCCGTTCTCATTCTTGTTAGAGCCAGCATTTTGGTTGGGGCTGTGTAGCGGCGGCGATGTCCCTTAGTAGGAGTAATGTCTCCCATGTTCTACCCCCATCGCGATGGTGCATCTAGCATCGTCAGAGGGCGTGTGAAAGTTTGTCCCCATCGGATCTTGCGTGATTCAGTTGGTGCTAGTCTTCTGTGGATCTATTTCGATGTGGTCTTTGTTCGTCTCCGTTTAAGTGTGTATAGGTTTGATCATTTTGATCTACGACTTTCTTCATCGGTGATGGTTGCTACTCTGGTGCGCTGGTCCTATGGGGCCTTAGCACGACGACTTCCCGACTCTCTACTACAACAAGGTTTGCTCGGCTCCGGTGAGGGAGGGCGATGACGGCGGTGCCCAGTGCTTGTAGTCGTTGCTAGGTGGTCCACTGACATAGTTGTAATTTTTATTACCTCTGTTGTTCTTTGTACTGCCATGATTGAAGATGAATATATTGGAAGTTTCTCAAAGAAAAAAATATCATACATCATAGAACCCGTGCCTTAAGTAACCCACCTCTAATCCAAACGTGTGGCATCGCCTATTGGGGGACGTAGTAACTTCAACAAAATTCATACGCACACGCAAGATCATGGTGATGCATAGCAACGAGAGGGGAGAGTGTCTCCACATACCCTCGTAGACCGTTAAGCGGAAGCGTTATAACAACGCGGTTGATGTAGTCGTACGTCTTCATGATCGACTGATCCTCAGCACCGAACGTATGGCACCTCCGCGTTCAGCACACGTTCAGCTCGGTGACGTCCCACGAACTCACGATCCAGTAGAGCTTGGGGAAGAGTTTTGTCAGCACGACGGCGTGGTGACGATGTTGATGAAGCTACCGACGCAGGGCTTCGCCTAAGCACCGCGACGATATAACCGAGGTGGATTATGGTGGAGGGGGGCACCGCACACGGCTAAGAGATCAACAGATCAATTGTTGTGTCTATGGGGTGCCCCCTGCCCCCGTATATAAATGAGCTAGGGGGGAGGCGGCCGGCCAAGGAGGAGGGCGCGCCAAAGGGGGAATCCTACTCCCACCGGGAGTAGGACTCCCTCTTTTCCTAGTTGGAGTAGGAGAGGAGAAGGATGGGAGAGAGGAAGAGAAGGAAAGGGGGGCGCCGCCCTGATAACCCACAAGTATAGGGGATCGCAACAATTTTCGAGGGTAGAGTATTCAACCCAAATTTATTGATTCGACACAAGGGGAGCCAAAGAATATTCTCAAGTATTAGCAGCTGAGTTGTCAATTCAACCACACCTGTAAACTTAGTATCTGCAGCAAAGTGTTTAGTAGCAGAGTAATATGATAGTAGTGGTAACGGTAGCAAAAGGTAGCGATAGCAAAAGTAATATTTTTGGTGTTTTGTAGTGATCGTAAAAATAGCAACGGAAAGGTAAATAAGCGAAGAACAATATATGGAAAGCTCATAGGCAATGGATCAGTGATAGAGAATTATGCCGGATGTGGTTCATCATGTAACAGTCATAACCTAGGGTGACACAGAACTAGCTCAAATTCATCAATGTAATGTAGGCATGTATTCTGAATATAGTCTTACGTGCTTATGGAAAAGAACTTGCATGACATCTTTTTTCCTACCCTCCCGTGGCAGCGGGGTCCTAGTGGAAACTAAGGGATATTAAGGCCTCCTTTTAATAGAGTACCGGACCAAAGCATTAACACATAGTGAATACATGAACTCCTCAAACTATGGTCATCACCGGGAGTGGTCCCTATTAATGTCACTTCAGGGTTGCCGGATCACAACACATAGTAGGTGACTATAGACTTGCAAGATAGGATCAAGAACTCACATATATTCATGAAAACATAATAGGTTCAGATCTAAAATCATGGCACTCGGGCCCTAGTGACAATCATTAAGCATAGCAAAGTCATAGCAACATCAATCTCAAAACATAGTGGATACTAGGGATCAAACCCTAACAAAACTAACTCGATTACATGATAAATCTCATCCAACCCATCACCATCCAGCAAGCCTACGATGGAATTACTCACGCACGGCGGTGAGCATCATGAAATTGGTGATGGAGGATGGTTGATGACGATGATGGTGATGGATTCCCCTCTCCGGAGCCCCAAATGGACTCCAGATCAGCCCTCCCGAGAGAGTTTAGGGCTTGGCAGCGGCTCCGTATCATAAAACGTGATGAACCCTTCTCCCCTATTTTTTCTCCCTGAACATGAATATATGGAGTTAGAGTTGAGGTCGGTGGAGCTCCAGGGGGGCCACAAGGCAGGGGGCGCGCCAAGGGGGGCAGGCGCGCCCCCACCCTCGTGGCTAGGGTGTGGGCCCCCTGGCCTTGATTCTTTGCCAGTATTTTTTCTTATTTCGAAAAATAATCTCCATGGAGTTTCAGGTCATTCTGAGAACTTTTGTTTCTACACATAAATAACACCATGGCAATTCTACTGAAAACAGCGTCAGTCCGGGTTAGTTCCATTCAAATCATGCAAGTTAGAGTCCAAAACAAGGGCAAAAGTGTTTGGAAAAGTAGATACGACGGAGACGTATCAACTCCCCAAGCTTAAACCTTTGCTTGTCCTCAAGCAATTCAGTTGACAAACTGAAAGTGATAAAGAAAAACTTTTACATACTCGGTTTGCTCTTGTTGTTGTAAATATGTAAAGCCAACATTCAAGTTTTCAGCAAAGATTATGAACTAACCATATTCACAATAACTCTTAGGTCTCATGTTTACTCATATCAATAGCATAATCAACTAGCGAGCAATAATAATAAATCACGGATGACAATACTTCCTCAAAACAATCATGATATGATATAACAAGATGGTATCTTGCTAGCCCTTTCTGAGACCGCAAAACAAAAATGAGGAGCACCTTTAAACATCAAGGACTCACTAGACATTGTAATTCATGGTAAAAGAGATCCAGTCAAGTCATACTCAATGTAAACTAATAGTAATGAATGCAAATGACAGTGGTGCTCTCCAACTGGTGCTTTTTAATAAGAGGATGATGACTCAACATAAAAGTAAATAGATAGGCCCTTCACAGAGGGAAGCGGGGATTTATAGAGGTGCTAGAGCTCGGTTTTGAAATTGAGGAGAATAATATTTTGAGCGGTATACATTCATTGTCAACATAACAACCAAGAGATGGCGATATCTTCCATGCTACACACATTATAGGCGGTTCCCAAACAGAATGGTGAAGTTTATACTCCCTGTCGGTGTCAAAACCGGCGGATCTCGGGTAGGGGGTCCCGAACTGTGCGTCTAGGCCGGATGGTAACAGGAGGCAAGGGACACGAAGTTTTACCCAGGTTCGGGCCCTCTTGATGGAGGTAAAACCCTACGTCCTGCTTGATTAATATTGATGATTTGGGTAGTACAAGAGTAGATCTACCACGAGATCGGAGAGGCTAAACCCTAGAAGCTAGCCTATGGTATGATTGTTGTTCTGTATGTTGTCCTACGGACTAAAACCCTCTGGTTTATATAGACACCGGAGAGGGTTAGGGTTACACAAAGTTGGTTACAACGGTAGGAGATCTACATATCCGTATCGCCAAGCTTGCCTTCCACGCCAAGGAAAGTCCCTTCCGGACACGGGACGAAGTCTTCAATCTTGTATCTTCATAGTCCAGGAGTCCGGCTGAAGGTATAGTCCGGCTATCCGAACACCCCCTAATCCATGAATCCCTCAGTAGCCCCTGAACCAGGCTTCAATGACGACGAGTCCGGCGCGCAGATTGTCTTCGGCATTGCAAGGCGGGTTCCTCCTCCAAGTACTTCATAGAAGATTTTGAACACAAAGATAGTGTCCGGCTCTACAAAATAAGTTTCCACATATTGCCATAGAGAGAATAATATTTACACAAATCTAATCTGCTGACGCATTCCGTAGTGTGACACACCACGGCCAAGCCTTTATCCGAGTCGTTTCATTATCCCACCTCAGCGCATCATGCAAGGCGGTTTCCTTGGCACGTCTTGTTAAAGCAGAGATCGTGTCCCCTTATTCCGGGATTCTCATCAATACGGGCGTGGGTAACCCAACCGCGCCATTGATTATGGCGCTTGGAGATAAGTGAGTTTTACCAGGCTGGTGGGGACACCTAGTTGAGTCCACCCATATAAGGGGATAAGGATCCACCTTTTCACCTACGCCTTCTTCCTTCCTTGCTTATCCATTCTCGCACACTCGAGCTCCAGCGCCCAAGTCCGCACTCCCCACCTCAACCTTCTCCAGCCATGTCCGGAGTGGGAGGCAAGTGGATGGTCTCCTCCGTCACGGAGGGACACATAAAAAAACTGAGGAAGGCCAGATACTTGTCTAACAACATCCTGTACCGGCTTCCCGAAAAGGGGCAGCTCCTCCCCACCCCAAGGCCCCATGAGAGGGTACTGTTCCTTCCCCACTTCCTCCGCGGACTGGGCTTTCCGATCCACCCATTCGTCCGGGGACTCATGTTCTACTACGGCCTGGATTTCCATGATCTGGCCCCGAACTTCATCCTCAACATCTCGGCGTTTATCATCGTTTGCGAGGCTTTCCTCTGCATCCACCCCCATTTCGGCCTATGGCTCAAGACTTTCAATGTCAAGCCGAAGGTGGTGCGCGGCAACCATGCGGAGTGCGGAGGCGCCATGGTGGGCAAGATGCCCACCATCTTATGGCTCGAGGGCTCCTTTGTGGAGACCCTGAAGGGGTGGCAATCGGGGTGGTTTTACATCACCGAGTCGTGCGACCCTGAGTGGGTCGGTGCCCCCGAGTTCCGGTCAGGACCCCCAACGCGGCTCACGTCCTGGAAAGAGACGGGCCTGTCATGGGGCAGCAAAGGAGAGGTGACTAGACTGCAAACATGCATCCAAACCCTGGTGGACAAGCATCTCAAGCTTGTCAACGTAGTCCAGGTTATGCTCATCCTCCTGATCCTCCTGTGTCAATGACGGGCCTTCAATCTGTGGGAGTTCAACTCGGCGCAGCACCGAACTCTGAGCAGGCTCTTCAACACGACGTACAAAGATTCCTGGAAGGTGCTTTTCAAGGGCGCCGAGGCTCCCGCATCCGCTACCGAGGATCGCGGATTCAGCGCGCAGCGTCACGCTAGCACGGTAAGTTGTTTGTACCTTTTATAGGGTATTAGTTTTCTATAGTTTAACTCAACGTGGGATCTAAGCTCCCTTACCTTTGACAGAGTTGGAAGGCGAAGTCCGGACAGATTGATTGTCTGGCTCCTTTGCCCGAAGACCCAGCCGATGCCCGCTTGGCGAAGCTGCTGGTTCTGGCACCCTATGTGGTGCCGGAGAAGAAGGCCATGAAGAAGGACACGGGGACTCGAAAGAGTGCCCGACGCCAGGAGGTGTCGGGTTCATTATCCGACGGCTCCGAGGCGCATTCCTCCCGTGAAGACGAGGAGGAAGAAGAAGAGACCTCTCCCCCTCCAGCGGGAGGAGAGAAGAAAAGGAAGGCCGCCCTCTCTGGGGAGGCCGGAGGGTCCAAGAAGGGTAAAACCCTTCCTCCGGACTACTCCACTGACGCCGACGCCGGCGGAGAGGAGTGGCCGCTCAGGGCCAAGCCCCTGGCAAAATCGTAAGTATCCGGATACCAGAGTAATTCATAGTATTCCTTTATTGCACAACTTTCCCTTATGTCGAATATGATTATGCAGCCCACCCAAAGACCGGCTCGACGCATCGTCGAGCGGTTCACTGGACTCGTCGGATGTGAATTCGCTTCCGATGGCTTCCTCCCCCCGCCCTACGGACGACGCCGAAGTGTTGTCTCAACAGGTTCCAAGCCGGGAGGAGGTGGTCCTGGAAGTGCTGCAAGGCGACCTCCCGGACTCCAGGAGTAAAGGGGATAAAACCCCCCAGGGCTCCAAGTCCGGCTCAAGGTCGGACACCGCTCCGGAACGTTCAAAGGTTCCCGAGTCTGGCGGGCGACCTCCTTCCAAGAGGAGCAAGCCCACTATGCCGGTGACCCCCATCCAACCAGGGGTGCCGGACAATCTATTGGAGGTGCTCGAAGGCGCCTCCATCGATGAGGAGCACCGCACTATTATGAGTGCGATGATCCAGAAGGTTCAGTCTGCCAAGAGCGGACTGACTGAAGCTTGTACTAGCCTTTTAATAGGCTTTGAGGTAAGCAAAGAATGTGTAAATAATATTACCGCATAGACAGTAGCCCCTGATGCTCTGTTTGGCGTTCGGGAAGAAAAGCCGAATAGAGGATCAAACAAAATTCGCAGGAGTCTAACAAAAAAGAGTCAATATGCGTATGTAGGCTTCCCTACTGGCGTCCGCCGCACTGACTGCGGAAGTGAACACGCTAAAGCAGAACCTCGAGCAGTCTGAGCAAGAGCTCGGGCGTGCCAAGAAGAAGCTCGAGGACAACGAAGGTAAGAAATACCTTGTTTAAATATATATAAAAAGGTGCAATTGCAAAAAATGACAGGATTATCGTGGCTATTGTAGGGGCCACGTCTGAGGTGGCGACCCTTAAGCAAACGCTGGTCGAGGCCGAGAAGAGGGCGGCCACGGAGCGCACCGAGCGGGAGAAGTATGAGGCCCAGGTTAGCAAGGTGCGGCAAGAGCTCTAGGCTCTCATGAAAAAACATGAGAGTTTGGAGCTTGACTCAAAGACGCGAGCGTCCGAGCTCGCGGCGGCTATTGAAAATGCCAAGTCTGCCATGGCCGAATCCCAGAAGGCCCTCCAGGAGTTGGATGAGGTGAAAAGATAGCGGCCGGTAAGGCATTCTTTATGCAAAGCAAACACATAAACATGAGTTACTTGTTACTTACCCGAATCCGGAGATCTCCAGGAGCGTTCGCATATCTTCCCCGGAGTGTGTCCGATGCCGCCGCATTCTATCAAGCCGAGGAGGGAAGCTCGACAGAGAAGGTGTTCTGGTCTCAGTACGTTGAGGCCGGACACCTCGTGCCCCTGAGCGACCAGCTCAAGCAACTGGTCGAGCTCCACAAGGCGGCCGAACAGGCCATGAAGGGCCTCATAGTTCGACTGTGGCCTAGAGAGGCTCTGCCTGGGAGCTATTTCGGGCTGGTGCGGCGGCTAGTGGGGGCCTATCCGAGGCTCGAAGTCATCAAGCGCTCTGTCTGCATTGAAGGTGCCCGTAGGGCCCTTGCCCATGCTAAGGTGCATTGGGGCAAGCTGGATGCTGAGAAGCTTGTGAAGGACGGGCCACCACCGGGGAAAGAGCATCACAAGCCCGAGAATTACTATAAGGATGTTCTGAAGGGTGCCTGCCTTGTGTCGGATGAATGTTCCAAGGATGTATTTTTTTTGAGTAAAACTCGCTCGTTTTGTCCTGTGCGCTGAAAACTTGTTCATATGTGCTAAGCAATGCTGTTGGAATTTAAAATATTACCTTCTGTGCAGCTGTTTATCAATTCTGAGAGATGGCGAGTCGTCGGCTTCTGCCCCCGTGCCACTAGTGCTGGGGTGTTTGGGGATAAACCTGAGCGCTCTTTTTCCCATGTTTGGGTCCTTCGAGGGAGGCGCTCAGCCCAACGAACAAGGCAATCGGACTATAATGCGTGAACACTCTCACTTAGCCATAGAATTCTATAATTTTAAATTTCGGCGAAGCCCCTGGTATTCGGAAGACCGAGTTTGGGGCGCTATCCACGCCTTGGCCGGACAGAGCCTACTCCTCGCTCTAAGCGGCATAAGTCTTTAGGGACTCGAAAAACCTCTTGAACAGCGACCAGCTCTCGCTTCATCATGACAGTCAGTTTTAGCTTTCTCCACTGAGGTGCTCGACCCAGCTCAACTGGGGCACAATCACAGTGGTTCTCCTAGTGCTACCTTAGCCGATATAGCGGAACGTAAGGCACCAAAACTTAGGAGCCGGGCAAACCCAACTATTGACCCAAGACATGATTCGGAGCCGATGCATATAATGCTATAAGTTCGGGCTGCCGCACTTGTTAAAGTGTTCGGACTTCTCACGCCATATTGAGGGGTACTTAAAGCCCCAAGCGTATTTTGGCCGTACCAAAGTGTACGGGTGCAACATGTCGTTAAGAACATATATTTGTAAAAAAGGTAATGCAAAAATAGACAAAAGCTATGCATTGTTTATTAAAAAGGGCTGCGATCAAAGCAGAACGATACAAATAATGCGATAAGCAAAAGGTTGGACTATTAACATGTCCGTTCCAGGGGCAGGCTGCGGAATGGTATGCGAAACAGGTATACTGCTCGTGATAGAGACCAGCTGGGAGTTCCGTAATGCGGCATGGCTTGTCTGCTTCCATGGTTCTTGCATCATTTGTGCGGCAATTGAACTGCCGAACAGGCCTTCCGAAGAATGGAGTCCTGAAAGTAAGAGAAAATTAAACAAATCGGCAGCCCCTGGTGCAGTTTAAGCCGTGTTTCGGGCGTGCCGTGATGGTGCCCCTCCCCCCTGTACCCATGGTATTTCTAGAGCGTAATTATGTATGCGAAGTACTGGCGTCGTATTTTTGCGTGGGCTGGGGTTGGGGCCGCATTGCTATACCTGCTCGGAACGTGCCAGGCGGTCTTATTGTTGGTTACTCCGGGCGCGCTTGACGGTGTCCGGACGTTTAATGGCCGGACTGGAGAACTGCCTGGAGAGGCTGCTTTTTACTTCCGCTGCAAGGGCTGCCTTGTGCTCCTCCATTCGGAGGGAGCGTTCGGTGTTTCCATTGACCGTAATTAATCCTCGAGGGCCTGGCATCTTGAGCTTAAGGTATGCATAGTGCGGTACCGCATTGAACTTGGCAAATGCGGTTCGCCCGAGCAGTGCGTGATAGCCACTGCGGAATGGGACTATGTCGAAGATTAACTCCTCGCTTCGAAAATTGTCCGAAGATCCGAAGACCACTTCAAGTGTGACTGAGCATGTACAGTTGGCCTCTACACCTGGTATTACGCCTTTAAAGGTCATTTTGGTGGGCTTAATCCTCGAGGGGTCTATGCCCATTTTCCGCACTATATCCTGGTAAAGCAGGTTCAGGCTGCTGCCGCCGTCCATAAGGACTCTAGTGAGATGAAATCCGTCAATAATTGGGTCTAGAACCAATGCGGCGAATCCGCCATGAAGGGTGCTAGTGGGATGGTCCCTTCGATCGAAGGTGATCGGGCAGGAGGACCATGGGTTGAACTTTGGGGCGACTGGCTCTACCGCGTATACATCCCTTAACGCGCGCTTCCGCTCCCTCTTGGGGATGTGGGTTGCGTATATCATGTTCACCGTCCGCACTTGTGGGGGGAAACCCTTCTGTCCACTATTGTTCGGCGGCCGGGGCTCTTCGTCGTCATCGCTATGCAGCCCCTTGTCTTTATTTTCGGCATCTAACTTGCCTGCCTGCTTGAACACCCAACAATCCCTGTTGGTGTGATTGGCCGGCTTTTCAGGGGAGCCATGTATTTGGCACAAGCGGTCGAGTATTCGGTCCAAACTGGACGGGCCCCTAGGATTTCTTTTGAATGGCTTTTTCCGCTGACCGGATTTATAGCCTCTGAATCTGGCATTAACTATCGTATCCTCAGCATTGTCGCCGTTAATGCGGCGCCTCTGCTTGTTGCGACGCGACCTGCCGCTACTGTCCTTGGTATCCGAATTACCAGGGTTCTTGGTCATATTGTTGCTATGAGCAAGCCAGCTCTCTTCTCCCGCGCAAAAGCGGGTCATGAGTGTCGTGAGTGCTGCCATAGATTTCGGCTTTTCCTGTCCAAGGTGCCACGCAAGCCACTCGTCACGGATATTGTGCTTGAAGGCTGCTAGGGCCTCTGCGTCCGGACAGCCGACTATTTGGTTTTTCTTTGTTAGGAACCGTGTCCAAAATTGCCTGGCCGATTCTTCTGGCTGCTGAATTGCGTGGCTTAGGTCATCGGCGTCTAGTGGTCGCACATAAGTGCCCTGGAAATTGTCGAGGAATGCGGCTTCCAGGTCCTCCCAACAACTGATTGATCCTGTTGGCAAGCTGTTAAGCCAATGCCGAGCCGGTCCTTTAAGCTTGAGTGGGAGGTATTTGATGGCATGGAAATCATCACCGTGGCCCATGTGGATATGAAGGAGATAATCCTTGATCCATACCGCATGATCTGTTGTGTCATCATATGATTTGATGTTTACGGGTTTGAAACCCTCGGGGATTTGATGATCCATTACTTCGTTTGTGAAGCATAGTGGGTGTGCGGCGCCTCTGTACTGGGCTATATCACGACGTAGCTCCAATGAGCTTTGTCTACTATGTTTGGCCCTACCGGATTTGTGTCCGGCGTGACGGTTACCGTCTCGAGTCGTGGGGCGCCCACGCGATCCGTATATCAATCTTGTTTGCCTTGCCTTGTCCTCCAACATATCTCGTAGGTCAGGTGCATTTTCCCGTGCCTTGGTACGGGGTGCGGCTTGAGTGGAGGGCCGAGAGGCCTCTCTGTCGTGGCCACGAGGTGGCTGGTCAGCCGTATCAAGTGCTTCCTCCTCTAATCGGGGTAGCAATCTGTGCTTTGGGTAGCTCTTGGAGGGGCGTTCGAGTTTATGCCCTTTGGCCGCAAGGACTTCAGTCCATCTGTCGACTAGCAAATCTTGATCAGCTCTAAGTTGTTGCTGTTTTTTCTTGAGGCTTCTTGCCGTGGCCATAAGCCTGCGTTGAAAACGCTCTTGTTCGACGGGATCCTCTGGCATGACGAATTCGTCGTTGTCGAGGCTTGCCTCGTCTTTGGAGGGAGGTATACAATTATCGCCCTCGACCTCTCTGTCTGTCGCTCTCTCATGAGGGCTGGCTTCTCCATCCTCCTGTGCTGAATCTTGCTGGAGGGGGTTTTCTTCGGCACTCTCCGGAGTATTATTATCTCCTGTGCTGGAATCACCGTATTTGTTTTGGCGGGATTTTGAGCGGCGCCGCTGACGCCGGCGCTTAGGCTGTTTCTTGGAGGGGTCATCCTCCGTTGTTCCATCGCCATCTCCTTCTTTTGGGGTGTCCACCATGTATATGTCATATGACGAGGTGGCTCTCCAGGTCCCAACAAGCGCTGGTTCTTCATCATCTCCTGCATCGGCGTCCATACCGCCGATGTCTTCGGAGTCGAAGTCGAGCATGTCGGTTAAATCGTCGACAGTGGCTATGAAGTGGGTGGTGGGTGGGTTTTGATTTCTTCATCGTCCGTATCCCAACCTTGCTGACCGTAGTCCGGCCAGGGCTCTCTTGATAAAGAGAGAGACTTTAGTGTCTTTAGAATATCGCCGAAGGGCGAGTGCTGAAAGATGTCTGTAGCAGTGAACTCCATGATCGGCGCCCAATCGGATTCGATTGGCAGGGGCGCGGAGGGTTCGGAGCCCGGAGAGGAGTCCGGCTCCTTGGAGTCACGAATCTCGCGGAGTGCTGAGCTGGTGTTCGGCTTGATCGCCGTTGGGGTCGCAGCCCCCGAGGCGGCATCCAACCACCCATCCTCGATCGGCGCAGTTGGCTCCGAATTAAGGGTCGAAGCCGATGTGGGTGCGGCCTCCAGGGCACTGTTCGGCGGTAGAGCTATATCATGCTTGTTGTGACAGTGCGGCGGGCTCGGCAGTGGCTCGAATCCGTCGAAGATCAAGTCCCAGCGGATGTCAGCCATGTAGTTTAAACTTCCAAATCTGACCTGACGGCCAGGGGCATAGCTTTTGATCTGCTCCAGATGGCCAAGTGAATTGGCCCGCAGTGCGAAGCCGCCGAAGACGAAGATCTGTCCGGGGAGGAAGATCTCACCCTGGACTGCATCGCTATTGATGATCGTAGGAGCCATCAAGCCTGTCGGCGACGACATAGAGGAACTCTCAGTGAAAGCACCAATGTCGGTATCAAAACCGGCGGATCTCGGGTAGGGGGTCCTGAACTGTGCGTCTAGGCTGGATGGTAATAGGAGGCAAGGGACACGAAGTTTTACCCAGGTTCAGGCCCTCTTGATGGAGGTAAAACCCTACGTCCTGCTTGATTAATATTGATGATATGGGTAGTACAAGAGTAGATCTACCACGAGATCGGAGAGGCTAAACCCTAGAAGCTGGCCTATGGTATGATTTTTGTTCTGTATGTTGTCCTACGGACTAAAACCCTCCGGTTTATATAGACACCGGAGAGGGTTAGGGTTACACAAAGTCGGTTACAATGGTAGGAGATCTACATATCCGTATCGCCAAGCTTTCCTTCCACGCCAAGGAAAGTCCCTTCCGGACATGGGACGAAGTCTTCAATCTTGTATCTTCATAGTCTAGGAGTCCGGCTGAAGGTATAGTCCAGCTATCCGAACACCCCCTAATCTAGGACTCCCTCACTCCCCCTCCACCAACAAGCATCAATCCATGGCTTGCTCGAAACAACGAGTGCCTCCAACTAACAACAGTCCCGAGGGAGTTTTGTTTGCAATTATTTTGATTTGATTTGCATAAAGCATGGGGCTGGGCATCCTGGTGACCAGCCATTTTCTCGTAAGTGAGGAGCGGAGTCCACTCCTCTTGAGAATAACCCTCCTAACATGGAAGATACGGACAGCCCTAGTTGATACATGAGCTATTCGAGCATACAAAACAGAATTTCTATTTGAAGGTTTAGAGTTTGGCACATATAAATTTACTTGGAATGACAGGTAGATACCGTATATAGGTAGGTATGGTGGACTCATATGGAACAACTTTGGGGTTTATGGGATTGGATGCACAAGCAATATTCCCGCTTAGTATAGGTGAAGGCTAGAAAAAGACTGGGAAGCGACCATCTAGAGAGCGACAACAGTCATGAACATGCATTAAAATTAATCAACACCGAATGCAAGCATGAGTAGGATATAATGCACCATGAACATAAATATCGTAGAGGCTATGTTGATTTTGTTTCAACTACATGTGTGAACATGTGCCAAGTCAAGCCACTCGAATCATTGAAAAGAGGATACCACCCTATCATACCACATCACAACCATTTTAATAGCATGTTGGCACGCAAGGCAAACCATTATAAGCTCCTAGCTAATTTAGCATGGCATAAGCAACTATAATCTCTAATTGTCATTGCAAACACGTTTATTCATAATAGACTGAATCAGGAATGATGAACTAATCATATTTACTAAAACAAGAGAAGTCGAGTTCATACCAGCTTCTCCCATCTCAATCAGTCCATCATATATTGTCATAATTGCCTTTCACTTGCACGACTGAATGATGTGAATAATAATAACAGTGCATGTGCATTGGACTAAGCTGGAATCTACAAGCATTCAATAAACAGGAGAAGACAAGTTAATATGGACTCTTGGTTAAATCAACAATAATGCATATAGGAGTCACTTCAACAATTTAATTATGGTCTTCTCATATCGACCCCCAAAGAAAAGAAAAGAAATAAAACTATTTACACGGGAAAGCTCCCAACAAGAAAAAGAAGAACATGAAATCATTTTGGCTTTTCTTTTTAACTACTACTACATGCATAGAAATTAAAGCTAGCTAAAAGCTACAACTAAATTTTTTGGTTTTTCTTAAGGTTTATCAAACACACAAGAAGAAAACATAAAAAGGAAATAAACTAGTATGGATGATACAATGAAAAAGTATGAGCACCGACAACTAGCAATGAGTGTGTGAACATGAATGTAATGTCGGTGAGAAATACGTACTCCCCCAAGCTTAGGCTTTTGGCCTAAGTTGGTCTATTGCCACGGATGGCCTGGCGGATATCCAAAGTTGTAGTTGGGGTCGTACTGAGATGCAGCAGTCATTGCATCGTGGGCTGCAGCTTGGAGGCGAGCTATCTCATCCCTCCTCTTATACTCTTCCGCCTCTTCTCTAGTTATGTAATATCTCCCCTTTGCCTGAAAGACAAATAAGGTAGAAGCAGGGAGAGCGACATGATAGGTGCGTCATCTGTCAAAGATTAGTCGGTACTGGAGGAACTTATCGTTCCTCTCAACAAATTGGTGACGAACCATAGCCTCATAATCCAAATAAACAGGAGGCAACTTAATATCATCCTCACATATGGTTATACCAAGAAAATTAGCTATACGGGTTGCATAAATTCCACCAAAGAAATCGCCATTAAATCTATTATGATGCAACCTACGTGCAACAATGGCTCCCAAATTATAAGATTTATCTCCTAACACAACACTCCTAAGAATACTAAGGTCAGGGACACACATGTGACATGCTTCATCTTTACCATTAATGCATCTACCTATGAAGAGAGCAAAATAATGTATAGCATGAAAATGAATGCTCCCTATGGTAGCTTGTGTTATATCTCTAGATTCTCCCACAGTTATACTAGCAAGAAAATCTCTAAACTCAGATTTGCGAGGTTCACTAGAACTACCCCATTGCGGAAGTTTGCAAGCAGTGGTAAAATCCTCTAAGTCCATAGTATCAGAATTTTCATAAAGATCAAACAGGACAGTTTGAGAATTGCGTGAAGATGTAAATTCAAACCTCCTCACAAAGGAACTAGGGAGATAGTGGTACTGATGGCACTTTTCTGCCTCGAAGCTCACAAGATCAGCGTTACACAAATATGCGTTAAGTTCTTCCTTAATTCCTGCTCGATCCATGAAGTCCTCTGGAGGCCATTCACAAGGCCGCACTGGAGCGTCCCTTTGTGGCTCATCATCAGCATCACGCATTGCAAGCCTGGGTCCTTGCTTCCTTGAAGGACCACCTTGGTACATCTTCCTAAACATATTTCTTCTTCTAAAAAATTTCTGAAATTTTTAGTAACTTCAAATAAAAGTAAACCAAACTCAACAAAATTGATAGCAACTACTCCTACAAGTGCCTAGAGCCTATATCATGCATTAGAACTACTTGGAACCATATAAATTTGACATGCAAGCTTAAGAACATGGTCACCTAGGTAGCACAAATTTGCAATGAATAAAGCACTAGAACAAAAACTAATTGGACCAACGGAGGAGTCACATACCAAGGAACAATCCCCCAAAGTAGTTTTGTGAGAGGTGCTTTGAGCAAGGAGATCGAAAATCGCAGCAAAATGAGCTAGAACTCGTGCTTGAGCTGGATGGTGATTTTTTGGAGGAAGAAGAAGTGTGTGGGTGCAGGAATAAGTGGAGGGGAGCCACCGTGGGCCCACAAGGCAGGGAACGCGCCTAAGGGGGTGGGCGCGCCATGGACCCTCGTGGCCAGGTGCTTGCTCCCCCTGTTGTGTTCTCAGTGCCAGATATTCTCAAATATTCCAGAAAAAATCATATTTAAATTTCAGGGCATTTGGAGAACTTTTATTTTCGAGGTATTTTTATATTGTACGGATAATCAGAAAACAGATAGAAATTACTATTTTTGCTTTATTTAATATAAATAACAGAAAGTAAAAAGAGGGTACATAAGGTTGTGCTTTCTAACTTCATCCATCTCATGCTCATCAAAAGGAATCCATTAACTAGGTTGATCAAGTCTTGTTAACAAACTCATTTCGAGTAACATGAAATCGGAGAAATTTCGTATAATACTAGGTTACCTCAACGGGGATATGGACATCCCCAACAATAAGAATATCATATTTCTTCTTGACAGTAGGAAGAGGAAATTCAAAACCTCCAAAAATAATGTTGGAATTTTTCCAATAGAATTGATACTGTGGACTTGAGGTTGTTTCCTCGGAAAGTGTACCGTATGCTCATTACCATTAACATGAAAAGTGACATTGCCTTTGGTGCAATCAATAACAGCCCCTGCAGTATTCAAAAAGGGTCTTCCAAGAATAATAGACATGCTATCGTCCTCGGGAATATCAAGAATAACAAAGTCTGTTAAAATAGTAATGTTTGCAACCACAACAGGCACATCCTCACAGATACCGATAGGTATAGCAGTTGATTTATCAGCCATTTGGAAAGATATTTCAGTAGGTGTCAACTTATTCAAATCAAGTCTATGATATAAAGAGAGAGGCATAACACTAACACCGGCTTCTAGATCACATAAAGTAGTTTTAACATAGTTTCTTTTAATGGAGCATGGTATAATTGGTACTTCGGGATCTCCTAGTTTCTTTGGTATTCCACCCTTAAAAGTATAATTAGCAAACATGTTGGAAATTTCAGATTCCGGTATCTTTCTTTTATTAGTAACAATATCTTTCATATACTTAGCATAAGGATTCATTTTGAGCATATCAGTTAATCGCATACGCAAAAAGATAGGTCTAATAATTTTAGCAAAACGCTCAAAATCCTCATCATCCTTTTTCTTGGATGGTTTGGGAGGAAAAGGCATGGGTTTCTGAACCCATGGTTCTCTTTCTCTACCATGTTTCCTAGAAACAAAGTCTCTCTTATCATAACGTTGATTCTTTGATTGTGGGTTATCAAGATCAACAGCAGGTTCAGTTCCTATATCATTATCATTACTGGGTTGAGCATCAACATGAACATCATCATTAACATTTTCATTAGCTTCATGTTCATTACCAGATTGTGTTTCAACATCAGAAATAGAAATATCATTGGGATTCTCAGGTGGTTCAGCAATAGGTTTACTAGAAGCATGCAAAGTCCTATCATTCTTTTTTTCTTCCTTTTAGAAGGACTAGGTGCATCTATATTATTTCTCTGAGAATCTCGCTCAATTCTCATAGGATGGCCCTCAGGATACAAAGGTTCCTGGGTCATTTTACCACCTCTAGTCATAACTCTAACATCATTATCATTTTTCTTACTATTTAATTCATTGAGCAAATCATTCTGAGCTTTAAGTACTTGTTCTACTTGAGTGGTAACCATAGAAGCATGTTTACTAATGAGTTTAAGTTCACCTTTAACTCTAGACATATAATCACCCAAGTGTTCAATCATATAAGCATTTTGTTTCAATTGTCTACCAAAATAAGCATTGAAGTCTTCTTACTTAACCATAAAGTTATCAAACTCATCCAAACATTGGCTAGCAAACTTAGTAGGAGGGATTTCAGCTTTATGATATCTATAGAGAGAGTTTAGCTTTACTACCTGTGTCGGGTTATCAAGACCGTGTGTTTCTTCAATAGGTAATGGATTAAAACAATATATTTCTTCAACAGGTGGTAAATTAAGACCATGTATTTCTTAAATAGGAGGTAAATTCTTAACATCTTCAGCTTTAATACCCTTTTCTTTCATAGATTTCTTTGCCCCTTGCATATCTTCAGGACTGAGAAATAGAACACCCCTTTTCTTCGGAGTTGGTTTAGGAATAGGCTCAGGAGCTGGCTCAGGAAGTGTCCAATTATTTTCATTTGTCAACATATTATTCAATAGAATTTCAGCTTCATCCGGTGTTCTTTCCTTGAAAACAGAACCAGCACAACTATCCAGGTAATCTCTGGAAGCATCGGTTAGTCCATTATAAAAGATATCAAGTATTTCATTTTTCTTAAGAGGGTGATCAGGAAAAGCATTAAGTAATTAGAGGAGCCTCCCCCAAGCTTGTGGGAGACTCTCTTCTTCAATTTGCACAAAATTATATATATCCCATAAGGCAGCTTGTTTCTTATGAGCAGGGAAATATTTAGCAGAGAAGTAATAAATCATATCCTAGGGACTACACACACAACCAGGATCAAGAGAATTAAACCATACCTTAGCATCACCCTTTAATGAGAACGGAAATATTTTAAGGATGTAAAAGTAGCGAGTTCTCTCATCATTAGTGAACAGGGTGGCTATATCATTTAATTTAGTAAGATGTACCACAACAGTTTCAGATTCATAGCCATAAAAAGGATCAGATTCAACCAAAGTAATTATATCAGGATCAATAGAGAATTCATAATCCTTATCAGTAACAAAGATCGGTGAAGTAGCATAAGCAGGATCATATTTCATTCTAGCTTTCAGAGTTTTTTGTTTAAGCTTAGCTAATAATTTCTTAAGATCACTTCTATCATTGCATGCAAGAAAGTCTCTTTTAGTTTCTTCATCCATAACATAGCCCTCAGGCACAACAAGCAATTCATATTTATTAGGAGAGCCTTCATCATCACTTTCATCAATATTATCACTTTCAATAATTTCATTCTCTCTAGCCCTAGCAAGTTGTTCATCAAGAAATTCACCAAGTGGCACAGTAGTATCAAGCATAGAAGTAGTTTCATCATAAGTATCATGCATAGAAGAAGTGGCATCATCAATAATATGCGACATATCAGAATTAATAGCAGAAGCAGGTTTAGGTGTCGCAAGCTTACTCAAAACAGAAGGTGAATCAAGTGTAGAGCTAGATGGCAGTTCCTTACCTCCCCTCGTAGTTGAGGGATAAATTTTTGTTTTCGCGTCTTTCAAGTTCTTCATAGTGGCTAGCAGATATAAATCCCAAGTGACTCAAAGAATAGAGCTATGCTCCCCGGCAACGGCGCCAGAAAATAGTCTTGATAACCCACAAGTATAGGGGATCGCAATAGTTTTCAAGGGTAGAGTATTCAACCCAAATTTATTGATTCGACACAAGGGGAGCCAAAGAATCTATCATTCTTAAGAACTTGCTCCCCAGTACTTCCTATTCTCTCATCATGCACACTATCCACATCAGCAATGTGCCACATCGTTGCAAGTTGTCCATATCATCAAATAGATCCTCACATATAAAAATGATTTCTCTCTATCTCTCGGTCAGGCACGGGCCGCACAGCCGCGACTAGTGCCAAGCGAGCACGCAGTACATCCAAGCGCATGAATTATGGCTGTACTATTGCCTAGACCCATGCATGCAGTTAATTATGGCTGAATTGGATCATGCCTTCCCAATCTCACCCGTAACATTTATTTATGATTGTGTTATCATCTCCATCTCACTTTCTTTGCATTCTGTCTCCTCTCCTCCCTATTTTCTCTTTCTCTTCATCTTCCGTGTCCTGCTCCACTCCCAAAACTAAATCAACCCCTTGGTCTGGATTCACTTCAAAAATATATATCCATCCATTTTAGATCAACCAAATTGAAACACATCAACTTTAGGAGCGATGGTGGCGTTGCTGGGGAGGTGTCGCTGCCGGCCAATTCTTTGTGAGTCGTCACCGCCTGAGACCCGCGCCTTGTTGTCGACCCAAGCCCCTGTAATCTTCATAGTTGAACTGAGCCCTGCACTGCTTTGCAATGAATCAAGTCATGTTGGCTCCGTTGCCCAAAGCCACGCACGCCGGTGTCGACCAGAGATCCAGGTAGGCCAGATGTACCATCGTCGGCATCCTCCCCCATCATCTGCTGCACCAAAGGTGGGGCTCTCCTTCCTATCTACTCCGTATCTCCTTAGATATGAGCAAAAATTTGAGTTTGCTTCAGTTTGAAGATCTGTTTGTATATCGGACGAACTAGTACGAAACCTTATTTCTAGAAGAAAGCTTTGTCCCATCTTTGGCCACATCCTCCACGTCAGCAAGTCCGGTATTTCTCCCTCACCTATAATCCTCTCTAACTCAAGCACTGCTGGCAAGCATGTGTCAAAATACGATGGATCGTGTTCATCTCCCTGATCTGGTTGGTTTTGCTTTGAAGTAGTAGATGGTGAAAAAATCATTTTTGTTTTTGCCGTTCTTGAAGGAATAAACAGATGAAACTTACCATGTACTACCTGCAACTATAGTCTGCATCTCTCTCACACGCATATTAGTATAAATCATATTGATATTTTTATTGCATCCTTTGATTGATTTGTAGAATTAGAGCATATGACATAGTGTAGCTCTTCGTCAATATGTTCTTTCCTGGCACTATTATTTCAGTGACATGAAATCAATCTAATACTCGAGTGGTACCATCATGCATGTGACTGACATTGTCCTTCTTCTATTGCAGGTGTTCAAAATGGAATGTTTTGTTTGATCGCTGATAGGCATTCGGAGGCACATGCATTGCATCCAAAAGAATGAGGCAAGGAGCTCTAATTATCTGATATGTTTTTTGTTTGGAGATAGATGCTGGAATAGTAACTGATGTTCAGTTTCAAGCATGTGCATGTATAACTACAATCAAATAATCTTCTGTAAGGCTAAGCACTTAGGATATTATGTGTCCAAACCTGTAGCGTTTCTTGATATGTGGTTACCTATCACTACATGATTGTTCTGGTTCAATGACACTTATAGCCTAAAAGGTTTGTCCTTGCTGAGAGTATCAAATATGACCCGTTCTGATCATCATTTGGTTTAATTGTTCTATGATGGCTGCTACCTCTTGAGCACTGCATTTGGTTTAATTGTTCTATGATGGCTGCTACCTCTTGAGCACTACCTCTCGACAAAGTAGCATAAGTATTTCCCACAGTTTTTTAGAACCAAGGTATCAATCCAGTAGGAGGCTACGCACAAGTCCCTCGCACCTACAAAAAACAAATAAATCCTCGCAACCAACGGGTAAGGGGTTGTCAATCCCTACACGGTCACTTACGAGAGTGAGATCTGATAGATATGATATGATAATATTTTTGGTATTTTTATGATAAAGATGCAAAGTAAAATAAAAGGCAATGAAAATAACTAAGTGTTGGAAGATTAATATGATGGAAGATAGACTCGGGGGCCATAGGTTTCACTAGTGGCTTCTCTCAAGAGCATAAATATTTTACGATGGCTGAACGAATTACTGTTGAGCAATTGACAGAATTGAGCATAGTTATGAGAATATCTAGGTATGATCATGTATATAAGCATCATGTCCGAGACAAGTAGACCGACTCCTGCCTGCATCTACTACTATTACTCCACACATCGACCGCTATCCAGCATGCATCTAGAGTATTAAGTTCATAAGAACAGAGTAACGCTTTAAGCAAGATGACATGATGTAGAGGGATAAATTCATGCAATATGATAAAAAAACCATCTTGCTATCCTCGATGGCAACAATACAATACCTTGCTGCCCCTACTGTCACTGGGAAAGGACACCACAAGATTGAACCCAAAGCTAAGCACTTCTCCCATTGCAAGAAAGATCAATCTAGTAGGCCAAACCAAACTGATAATTCAAAGAGACTTGCAAAGATAACCAATCATACATAAAAGAATTCATAAAATCCAAATATTGTTCATAGATAAACTTGATCATAAACCCACAATTCATCGATCTCAACAAACACACCGCAAAAGAAGATTACATCGAATAGATCTCCATGAGAGAGGGGGAGAGCATTGTATTGAGATCCAAAAAGAGAGAAGAAGCCATCTAGCTAATAACTATGGACCCGAAGGTCTGAGGTAAACTACTCACACTTCATCGGAAGGGCTATAGTGTTGATGGAGAAGCCCTCTATGATCAATGCCCCCTCCGGCTGAGCTCCGGAACAGGCCCCAAGATGGGATCTCGTGGATACAGAAAGTTACGGCGGTGGAATTAGGGTTTTTGCTCTATATCTGATCGTTTGGGGGTACGTAGGTATATATAGGAGGAAGGAGTACCTCGGTGGAGAAACAGGGGGCCCACGAGGGTGGAGGGTGCGCCTGGGGGGTTAGGCGCGCCCCCCTACCTCGTGGCTTCCCTGTTGGTTGCTTGATGTAGGGTCCAAGTCTCCTGGATCATGTTCGTTCCGAAAATCATGTTCCCAAAGGTTTCATTCCTTTTGGACTCCATTTGATATCATTTTTCTGCGAAACTCTGAAATAGGCAAAAAACAGCAATTCTGGGTTGGGCCTCTGGTTAATAGATTAGTCGCAAAAATAATAGAAAAGTGGATAATAAAGCCTAATAATTTCCAAAACAGAAGATAATATAGCATGGTGCAATCAAAAATTATAGATACGTTGGAGATGTATCAAGCATCCCCAAGCTTAATTCCTGCTCGTCCTCGAGTAGGTAAATGATAAAACAGAATTTTGGATGTGGAATGCTACTAGGCATAATTTCAATGTAATTCTTCTTAATTGTGGTATGAATATTCAGATTCGAAAGATTCAAGATAAAAGTTTAATATTGACATAGAAATAATAATACTTCAAGCATACTAACTAAGCAATTATGTCTACTTAAAATAACATGGCCAAAGAAAGTTCATCCCTACAAAATCATATAGTTTAGTCATGCTCCATTTTCCTCACACAAGAATGCTCTCATCATGCACAACCCCGATGACAAGCCAAGAAATTGTTTCATACTTCAGTAATCTCAAACTTTATAAACCTTCACGCAATACATGAGCGTGAGCCATGGATATAGCACTATGGGTGGAATAGAGTATAATGATGGGGGTTATGTGGAGAAGACAAAAAGGAGAAAGTATCACATCAACGAGGCTAATCAATGAGCTATGGAGATGCTCATCGATTGATGTTAATGCAAGGAGTAGGGATTGCCATGCAACGGATGCACTAGAGCTATAAATGTATGAAAGCTCAACAAAAGAAACTAGTGGGTGTGCATCCAACTTGCTTGCTCATGAAGACCTAGGGCACTTGAGGAGGCCCATTGTAGGAATAGACAAGCCAAGTTCTATAATGAAAAATTCCCACTAGTATATGAAAGTGACAAAACAAGAGACTCTCTATCATGAAGACCATGGTGCTACTTTGAAGAACAAGTGTGGAAAAAAAGGATAGTAGCATTGTCCCTTTTTTGGCCTTTCTCTTTTTTTATTTGGCCTTTCTCTTCTTTTTTTATTGGGACAATGCTCTATTAAATGATGATCATCACACTTCTATTTATTTACAACTCAATGATTACAACTCGATACTAGAACAAGGTATGACTCTATATGAATGCCTTCGGCGGTGTACCGGGATATGCAATGAACCAAGAGTGACATGTGTGAAAGAATTATGAACGGTGGCTTTTCCACAAACACTATGTCCACTACATGATCATGCTAAACAATATGACAATGATGAACGTGTCATGATAAATGGGATGGTGGAAAGTTGCATGGCAATATATCTCGGAATGGCTATGGAAATGCCATAATAGGTAGGTATGGTGGCTGTTTTGAGGAAGACATAAGGAGGTTTATGTGTGAAAGAGCGTATCATATCACAGGGTTTGGATGCACCGGCGAAGTTTGCACCAACTCTCAATGTGAGAAAGGGCAATGCACAGTACCGAAGAGGCTAGCAATGATGGAAAGGTGAGAGTGCGTATAATCCATGGACTCAACATTAGTCATAAAGAACTCACATACTTATTGCAAAAATCTACAAGTCATCAAAAACCAAGCACTACGCGCATGCTCCTAGGGGGATAGATTGGTAGGAAAAGACCATCGCTCGTCCCCGACCGCCAGTCATAAGGAGGACAATCAAAGAACACCTCATGTTTCAAATTTGTTACATAACGTTTACCATACGTGCATTCTACGGGACTTGCAAACTTCAACACAAGTATTTCTCAAACTCACAACTACTCAACTAGCACAACTTTAATATCAATAACTCCATATCTCAAAACAATCATCAAGCATCAAACTTCTCTTACTATTCAAAACACTCATAAGAAAGTTTTTACTAATCTTGAATACCTAGCATATTAGGATTATTTAAGAAAATTACCATGCTATTTAAGACTCTAAAAATAATCTAAGTGAAGCATGAGAGATCAATAGTTTCTATAAAACAAATCCACCACCGTGCTCTAAAAGATATAAGTGAAGTACTAGAGCAAAACTATATAACTCAAAAGATATAAGTGAAGCACATAGAGTATTATAATAATTTCCAAACCATGTGTGTGTCTATCAAAAGGTGTGTATAGAAAAGATGATTGTGGTAAACTAAAAAGCAAAGACTCAAATCATACAAGACACTCCAAGCAAAACACATATCGTGTGGTGAATAAAAATATAGCTCCAAGTAAAATTACCGATGGAAGTAGACGAAAGAGGGGATGCCTTTCGGGGCATCCCCAAGCTTTGGCTTTTTGGTGTATTTAGATTATCTTGGGGGTGCCATGGGCATCCCCAATCTTAGGCTCTTGGCACTCCTTGTTCCATAATCCATCAAATCCTTACCCAAAACTTGAAAACTTCACAACACAAAACTTAAAGTAGAAAATCTCGTGAGCTCCGTCAGCGAAAGAAAACAAAACACCACTTCAAGGTAATATAATGAACTCATTCTTTATTTATTTGTGTTAAAACTACTGTATACCAACTTCTCTATGGTTTATAAATTCTTTTACTAGCCATAGATTCATCAAAATAAGCACACAACACACGAAAAACAGAATCTGTCAAAAACAGAACAGTATGTAGTAATATGTAGCTAGCGCAATATCTGGAACCCCAAAAATTCTAAAATAAATTTCTGGACGTTAGGGATTTATATATTAATCATATGCAAAAATAATTAACTAAATAGCACTTTCCAAATAAAAATGGAAGCTGTTCTCGTGAGCGCTAAAGTTTCTGTTTTTTACAGCAAGATTAACAAGACTTTCCCCAAGTCTTCCCAACGGTTCTACTTGGCACAAACACTAATTAAACACAAAAAACACAACCAAACCAGAGGCTAGATAAATTATTTATTAGTAAACAGGAGCAAAAAGCAAGGAATAAAAATAAAATTGGGTTGCCTCCCGACAAGCACTATCGTTTAACGCCCCTAGATAGGCATAAAAAGCAAGGATAGATCTATGTATTGCCATCTTTGGTAGGCAATCCATAAGTGGCTCTCATAATAGATTCATAAGGTAATTTAATTTTCTTTCTAGGAAAGTGTACCATGCCTTTCCTTAATGGAAATTAGAATCTAATATTTCCTTCCTTCATATCAATAATTGCACCAATCGTTCTAAGGAAAAGTCTACTAAGAATAATAGGACATGAACGATTGCAATCTATGTCAAGAACAATAAAATATACGGGCACATAGTTCCTATTTTCAACAATAAGAACATCATTAATTATTCCCATAGGTTTCTTAATAGTGGAATCCGCAAGGTGCAAGTTTAGAGAGCAATCATCAAAATCACGGAAACCTAGCAAATCACATAAATTCTTTGGAATCGTGGAAACACTAGGACCCAAATCACACAAAGCATAGCATTCATGATCTTTAATTTTAATTTTTATAGTTGGTTCCCACTCATCATAAAGTTTTCTAGGGATAGAAACTTCCAACTCAAGTTTTTTTCATAAGATTGCATCAAAGCATCAACGATATGCTTGGTAAAAGCTTTATTTTGACTATAAGCATGGGGAGAATTTAGCACGGATTGCAACAAGGAAATACAATCTATGAAAGAGCATCTATCATAATTAAATTCCTTGAAATCCAAAATAGTGGGTTCATTAATATTTAAAGTTTTGACTTCTTCAATCCCACTTTTAACAATTTTAGCATCAAGATCTAAAGACTCCGAATTTTTGGAACGCCGTCTAGGTAAAGGTGGATCATATTCAGTCCCATTATTATCAAGATTCATATTGCAAAACAAAGATTTAATAGGGGACACATCAATAACTTTTAGATCTTCATCTTTATTATCATGGAAACTAGAAGAACATGCTCTTATAAAGGAATCTTTCTTAGCACGCATCCTAGCGGTTCTTTCTTTGCACTCATCAATGGAATTTCTCATGGCTTTGAGAGACTCATTGATATCATGCTTAGGTGGAATAGATCTAAGTTTCAAGGAATCAACATCAAGAGAAATTCTATCAACGTTCCTATCCAACTCATCAATCTTAAGCATTTTTTCTTCAATCAAAGCATTGAAATTCTTTTGCAAAGTAATAAATTCTTTAATATTAGATTCAAAATCAGAGGGCATCTTATTATAATTTCCATAAGAATTGTTGTAGGAATTACCATAATTATTAGAGGAATTACTAGGATACGGCCTAGGATTAAAGTTTCCTCTATACGTGTTGTTACCAAAATTATTCCTACCAACAAAATTCACATCCATAGATTCATTATTATTCTCAATCGAAGTAGACAAAGGCATATCATTAGGATCAGAAGAAACACTCTTAGTAGCAAATAACTTCATAAGTTCATCCAACTTTCCACTCAAAACATTAATTTCTTCTATCGCATGCACTTTTTTATTAGTAGATCTTTTAGTGTGCCATTGAGAATAATTAACCATAATATTATCTAGGAGTTTAGTAGCTTCTCCTAAAGTGATTTCCATAAAAGTGCCTCCCGCAGCCGAATCTAAAAGATTTCTAGAAGCAAAATTCAATCCGGCATAAATATTTTGTATAATCATCCACAAATTCAAACCATGTGTTGGCAATTACGTATCATTAATTTCATCCTCTCCCAAGCTTGTGCAACATGTCCATGATCAAGTTTCTTAAAATTCATAATATCGTTTCTAAGAGAGATGATCTTAGCGGGAGGAAAATACTTAGAGATAAAAACATATTTGCACTTATTCCAAGAATCAATACTATTTTTAGGCAAAGACGAAAACCAAGCTTTAGCACGATCTCTAAGCAAAAAAGGAAATAGCTTCAATTTAACAATATCATTATCCACATCTTTCTTCTTTTGCATATCACACAAATCAATGAAGCTATTTAGATGGGTAGCGGCAACTTCACTAGGAAGGCCGGAAAACGGATCTTTCATGACAAGATTCAGCAAGGCAGCATTAATTTCACAAGATTCAGCATCGGTAAGAGGAGCAATCGGAGTGCTAATAAAATAACTGTTGTTGGTATTGGTAAAGTCACACAATTTAGTGTTATCTTGAGCCATCGTGACAAGCAAGCAATCCAACACACAAGCAAACGAGGAACGGGCAAAAAAAGAGGCAAATAGATAAAGAGAGGGGGGATAGAGAGGGAGAGGGCGAATAAAATGGAAAGGGTGAAGTGGGGGAGAGGAAAACGAGAGGCAAATGGCAAATAATGTAATGCGGGAGATAAGGGTTTGTGATGGGTACTTGGTATGTTGACTTTTGCGTAGACCTCCCCGGCAATGGCGCCAGAAATCCTTCTTGCTACCTCTTGAGAATTGCGTTGGTTTTCCCTTGAAGAGTAAATGGTGATGCAGCAAAGTAGCGTAAGTATTTCCCTTAGTTTTTGAGAACCAAGGTATCAATCCAGTAGGAGCCTACGCGCGAGTCCCTCGCACCTACAAAAAACAAATAAATCCTCACAACCAATGCGATAAGCGGTTGTCAATCCCTACACGGTCACTTATGAGAGTGAGATCTGATAGATATGATAAGATAATATTTTTGGTATTTTTATGATAAGGATGCAAAGTAAAATAAAAGGCAATGAAAATAACTAAGTGTTGGAATATTAATATGATGGAAGATAGACCCGGGGGCCATAGGTTTCACTAGTGGCTTCTCCCAAGAGCATAAGTATTTTACGGTGGGTGAACGAATTACTATTGAGCAATTGACAAAATTGAGCATGGTTATGAGAATATCTAGGTATGATCATGTATATAGGCATCACGTCCGAGACAAGTAGGCCGACTCCTGCTTGCATCTACTACTATTACTCCACACATCGACCGCTATCCAGCATGCATCTAGAGTATTAAGTTCATAAGAACAGAGTAACACTTTAAGCAAGATGACATGATGTAGAGGCATAAATTCATGCAATATGATAAAAAACCATCTTGTTATCCTTGATGGCAACAATACAATATGTGCTTTGCTGCCCCTACTGTCACTGGGAAAGGACACCGCAAGATTGAACCCAAAGCTAAGCACTTCTCCCATTGCAAGAAAGATCAATCTATTAGGCCAAACCAAACTGATAATTCAAAGAGAGTTGCAAAGATAACCAATCATACATAAAGGAATTCAGAAAATCCAAATATTTTTCATAGATAAACTTGATCATAAACCCACAATTCATCAGTCTCAACAAACACACCGCAAAAGAAGACTACATCGAATAGATCTCCACGAGAGAGGGAGAGAACATTGTATTGAGATCCAAAAAGAGTGAAGAAGCCATCTAGCTAATAACTATGGACCCAAAGGTCTGAGGTAAACTACTCACACTTCATCGGAAGGGCTATGGTGTTGATGGACAAGCCCTCTGTGATCGATGCCCCCTCCGGCGGAGCTCCGGAACAGGCCCCAAGATGGGATCTCGTGGATATAGAAATTTATGGCGGTGGAATTAGGGTTTTTGCTCCATATCTGACCGTTTGGGGTACGTAGGTATATATAGGAGGAAGGAGTACATCGTGGAGCAACAGGGGGCCCACGAGGGTGGAGGGCGCGCCTGGGGGGGTAGGCGTGCCCCCTACCTCGTGGCTTCCCTGTTGGTTGCTTGACGTAGGGTCCAACTCTCCTGGATCATGTTCATTCCGAAAATCACGTTCCCGGAGGTTTCATTCCATTTGGACTCCATTTGATATTCTTTTTCTGCGAAACACTGAAATAGGCAAAAAACAGGAATTCTGGGTTGGGCCTCCGGTTAATAGGTTAGTCCCAAAAATAATGTAAAAGTGGATAATAAAGCCCAATAATGTCCAAAACAGAAGATAATATATCATGGAGCAATCAAAAATTATAGATACGTTGGAGACGTATCAATAGCTAGCAGACTAATGAAAAAGGTGTGACAAAATAGAGTGTATATGCTGTCCTACTCCGTTTCAAAAAAAAATTGTTGTCCTACTTAGGACCTATGCCATTTTGGACACCTTTGGTTATTCTCTCAAAAGTGGATCATGGTGGACATGTTGCAACCTAATACCCATTTGGGTGCATTACATCTGAAGACTCACGAATTAAGATGAAATTTCTTTGTTTTTTTACTCTGATGCACTTCTAATAGACTATCAAATTATTCTATTTCGTGTTAGGGATGCATTCCAATTAAGGAAATGTGGAGAGATACTATGGTAGTACACAAATTGTCTTGAATTTTCTTCGGCATCTGGCTAATCATATCATTCCATAAAGGTTAAAAAAGTATGCAAATTCAATTAAAGGTTCTCATACACTAATTTTCATTACAAATTTTATCTATGTGTAGTGCTATAAATTCCCGCAGCAACGCGTGGGGTATCATCTAGTATTCTCAAGTATTAGCAGCTGAGTTGTCAATTCAACCACACCTGGAAACTTAGTATATGTAGCAAAGTGTTTTGTATTAGAGTAATATGATAGTAGTGGTATCAGTAGCAAAAGGTAACGATAGCAAAAGTAATATTTTTGGTGTTTTGTAGTGATCGTAACAATAGCAACGGAAAAGTAAATAAGCGAAGAACAATATATGGAAAGCTCATAGGCAATGGATCGGTGATAGAGAATTATGCCGGATGTGGTCCATCATGTAACAGTCATAACCTAGGGTGACACAGAACTAGCTCCAATTCATCAATGTAATGTAGGCATGTATTCCGAATATAGTCATAAGTGCTTATGGAAAAGAACTTGCATGACATCTTTTGTCCTACCCTCCCGTGGAAGCGGGGTCCTCAGTGGAAACTAAGGGATATTAAGGCCTCCTTTTAATAGAGTACCGGACCAAAGCATTAACACATAGTGAATACATGAACTCCTCAAACTATGGTCATCACCAGGAGTGGTCCCGATTATTGTCACTTCGGGGTTGCCGGATCACAACACATAGTAGGTGACTATAGACTTGCAAGATAGGATGAAGAATTCACATATACTCATGAAAACATAATAGGTTCAGATCTGAAATCATGGCACTCGGGCCCTAATGACAAGCATTAAGCATAGCAAAGTCATAGCAACATCAATCTCAGAACATAGTGGATACTAGGGATCAAACCCTAGCAAAACTAACTCGATTACACGATAAATCTCATCCAACCCATCACCGTCCAGCAAGCCTATGATGGAATTACTCACGCACGGCGGTGAGCATCATGAAATTGGTGATGGAGGATGGTTGATGATGACGACGGCGACGGATTCCCCTCTCTGGAGCCCCGAACGGACTCCAGATTAGCCCTCCCAAGAGAGTTTAGGGCTTGGTGGCGGCTCCGTATCGTAAAACGCGATGAATCCTTCTCCCCTATTTTTCTCTCCCCGAACACGAATATATGGAGTTGGAGTTGAGGTCGGTGGAGCTCCAGGGGGCAGGCGCGCCCCCACCCTCGTGGCTAGGGTGTGGGCCCCCTGGCCTTGATTCTTTGCCAGTATTTTTTATTATTTCCAAAAATAATTTTCGTGGAGTTTCAGGTCATTCCGGGAACTTTTGTTTCTGCACATAAATAACACCATGGCAATTCTGCTGAAAACAGCGTCAGTCCGGGTTAGTTCCATTCAAATCATGCAAGTTAGAGTCCAAAACAAGGGCAAAAGTGTTTGGAAAAGTAGATACGACGGAGACGTATCATGCCCCGGCTCCTTGTCCAATTCGGACTAGAGGGGGATGGGGGCGCGGATGCCCTTGGCCGCCCCTCCTCTTCTCCCACTGAGGCCCATTAGGCCCAATATACTCCCCGAGGGGTTCCGGTAACCCCCCGGTACACCGGTAAATGGCCGAAACCACCCGAAACACTTCCAGTGTCTGAACATAGTCATCAAATATATCAATCTTTACGTCTCAACCATTTTGAGACTCCTCATTATCTCCGTGATCATATCCGGGACTCCAAACTACCTTTGGTACATCAAAACACAAAAACTCGTAATACCGATCGTCACAGAACTTTAAGCGTGCGGACCCTACGGGTTCGAGAACTATGTAGACATGACCAAGACATGTCTCCGGTCAATAACCAATAGCGGAACCTAGATGTTCATATTGGTTCCTACATATTCTATGAAGATCTTTATCAGTCAAACCGCATAACAACATACGTTGTTCCCTTTGTCATCGGTATGTTACTTGCCCGAGATTCGATCGTCGGTATCTCAATACCTAGTTCAATCTCATTACCGGCAAGTCTCTTTACTCGTTCCATAATGCAACATCCCGTAACTAACTTATTAGTCACATTTCTTGCAAGTCTTATAGTGATGTGCATTACCGAGAGGGCCCAGAGATACCTCTCCGACAATCGGAGTGACAAATCCTATTCTTGATCTATGCCAACTCCACGAACACCATCGGAGACACCTATAGAGCACCTTTATAATCACCCAGTTACATTGTGACGTTTGGTAGCACACAAAGCGTTCCTCTGGTATTTGGGAGTTGCATCATCTCATAGTCATAGGAACATGTATAAGTCATGAAGAAAGCAATAGCACTAAACTTAAACGATCAAGTGCTAAGCTAACGAAATGGGTCAAGTCAATCACATCATTCTCCTAATGATGTGATCCCGTTGATCAAATGACAACTCATTTCTATGGCTAGGAAAATCAACCATCTTTGATCAACGAGCTAATCAAGTAGAGGCATACTAGTGACACTATGTTTGTCTATGTATTCACACATGTATTATGTTTCCGGTTAATACAATTCTAGCATGAATAATAAACATTTATCATGATATGAGGAAATAAATAATAACTTTATTATTGCCTCTAGGGCATATTCCTTCAGTCTCCCACTTGCACTAGAGTCAATAATCTAGATTACACAGTAGTGATTCTAACACCCATGGAGTCTTGGTGTTGATCATGTTTTGCTCGCGGAAGAGGCTTAGTCAACGGGTCTGCAACATTCAGATCTGTATGTATCTTGCAAATCTCTATGTATCCCACCTGGACTTGATGCCGGATGGAATTAAAGCATCTCTTGATATGCTTGGTTCTCTTGTGAAATTTGGATTCCTTTGCCAAGGCAATTGCACCAGTATTGTCACAAAATATTTTCATTGGACCTAATGCACTAGGTATGACAACTAGATCGTATATGAACTCCTTCATCCAGACTCCTTCATTTGCTGCTTCCGAAGCAGCTATGTATTCCACTTCATACGTAGATCCTACCACGACGCTTTGTTTAGAACTGCACCAACTGACAGCTCCACCGTTCAATATAAACACGTATCCAGTTTGCGATTTAGAATCGTCCAGATCAGTGTCAAAGCTTGCATCGACATAACCATTTATGACGAGCTCTTTGTCACCTCCATAAACGAGAAACATATCCTTAGTCATCTTTAGGTACTTCAGGATGTTCTTGACCGCTGTCTAGTGATCCACTCCTGGATTACTTTGGTACCTCCCTGCTAAACTAATAGCAAGGCACACATCAGGTCTGGTACACAACATTTCATACATGATAGAGCCTATGGCTGAAGCATAGGGAAAACTTTTCATTTTCTCTCCATCTTCTGCAGTGGTCAGGCATTGAGTCTTACTCAATTTCACACCTTGTAACACAGGCAAGAACCCTTTCTTAGCTTGATCCATTGTGAAAGTCCAATTAAGCGCCTCGATCTATCTCTATAGATCTTGATGCCCAATATATAAGCAGCTTCATCGAGGTCTTTCATTGAAAAATTCTTATTCAAGTATCCTTTTATGCTATCCAAAAATTCTATATCATTTCCAATCAACAATATGTCATCTACATATAATATTAGAAATTCTATAGAGCTCCCACTCACTTTCTTATAAATACAGGCTTCTCCAAAAGTCTGTATAAAACTATATGCTTTGATAACACTATCAAAACATTTATTCCAACTCCGAGAGGCTTGCACCAGTCCATAAATGGATCGCTGGAGCTTGCACACTTTGTTAGTATCCTTTGGATCAATAAAACCTTCAGGTTGCATCATATACAACTCTTCTTCTAGAAATCCATTCAGGAATGCAGTCTTTACATCCATTTGCCAAATTTCATAATCATAAAATGCGGCAATTGCTAACATGATTCGGATGGACTTAAGCATCGCTACGGGTGAGAAGGTCTCATCGTAGTCAACTCCTTGAACTTGTCGAAAACCTTTTGCGACAAGTCAAGCTTTGTAGACAGTAATGTTACCGTTAGTGTTAGTCTTCTTCTTGTAGATCCATTTATTCTCGATGGCTTGCCGATCATCAGGCAAGTCAACCAAAGTCCATACTTTGTTCTCATACATGGATCCCATCTCAGATTTCATGGCTTCAAGCCATTTTTGCGGAATCTGGGCTCATCATCGCTTCCTCATAATTCGTAGACTCGTCATGGTTAAGTAACATGACCTCCAGAACAGGATTAGCGTACCACTTTGGTTCGGATGTTACTCTGGTTGACCTACGAGGTTCAGTGGTAACTTGATATGAAGTTTCATGATCATCATCATTAGCTTCCTCACTAATTGGTGTAGGTGTCACAAGAACCGGTTTCTGTGATGAACTACTCTCCAATAAGCAGTTACCTCATCAAGTTCTACTTTCCTCCCACTCACTTCTTTCGAGAGAAACTCCTTCTCTAGAAAGGATCCATTCTTAGCAACAAATGTCTTGCCTTCGGATATGTGATAGAAGGTGTACCCGACAGTCTCCTATGAAGACACATTTCTCCTATTTGGGTTCGAGCTTATCAGGTTGAAGCTTTTTCTCATAAGCATCGCAGCCCCAAACTTTAAGAAACGGCAACTTTGGTTTCTTGCCAAACCACAGTTCATAAGGCGTCATCTCAACAGATTTCGATGGTGCCCTATTCAACGTGAATGCAGCCGTTCTAAAGCATAACCCCAAAACGATAGTGGTAAATCAGTAAGAGACATCATAGATCGCACCATATCTAGTAAAGTACGATTACAACGTTCGGACACACCATTACGATGTGGTGTTCCGGGTGGCGTGAGTTGCGAAGCTATTCCATATTGTTTCAAATGTAGACCAAACTCGTAACTCAAATATTCTCCTCCACGATCAGATCGTATAAAAATTATTTTCTTGTTACGATGATTTTCCACTTCACTTTGAAATTCTTTGAACTTTTCAAATGTTTCAGACTTATGTAAGTATGTGCAGATCCAGTATAGCGTCTTTTTCACTCCACAAGGATCAAGATCAAATGAATACTTATGGTAAAAAAAGATAGGGAAATTCTTGATTATTCAACATCGGATCGAATCATGTCCAATGGCCATTGGAATTTTATCTATCCTTCTATTTTTCAAGATAATTCAGATTTGTTGGCGAAAAAGCGAAGAAATTTCATTAAGTAGATATACCCATATCTGCTCAAATCATCTGTGAAGGTGAGAAAATAATGATACCCGCCGCGAGCTTCAATATTCATTGGACCACATACATCATTATGTATGATTTCCAACAAATCTGTTGCTCACTCCATTGTTCCGGAGAACAATGTTTTAGTCATCTTGCCCATGAGGCATGGTTCACAATTACCAAGTGATTCATAATCAAGTGATTCCAGAAGTCCATCAGTATGGAGTTTCTTCATGCGCTTTACACCAATATGACCCAAACGGCAGTGCCACAAATAAGTTGCACTATCATTATAAACTCTACATCTTTTGGCTTCAACATTATGAATATGTGTATCACTACTATCGAGATTCAATACAAATAGACCACTCTTCAAGGGTGCATGACCATAAAAGATGTTACTCATATAAATAGAACAACCATTATTCTCATATTTAAATGAATAACCATCTCGCATCAAACAAGATCCAAATATAATGTTCATGCTTAACGCTGGCACCAAATAACAATTATTTAGGTCTAAAACTAATCCCGAAGGTAGATGTAGAGGTAGCGTGCCGACGGCGATCACATCGATTTTGGAACCATTTCCCACGCGCATCTTCATCTCGTCCTTAGCCAGTCTTTCCTTAATATGTAGTCCTTGTTTCGAGTTGCAAATATTAGCAACAGAACCAGTATCAAATACCCAGGTGCTACTGCGAGCTCTAGTAAGGTACACATCAATAACATGTATATCACATATACCTTTGTTCACCTTGTCATCCTTCTTATCCGCCAAATACTTGGGGCAGTTCTGCTTCCAGCGACCAGTCCCTTTGCAGTAGAAGCACTCAGTCTCAGGCTTAGGTCCAGACTTGGGTTTCTTCTCTTGAGCAGCAACTTGTTTGCCGTTCTTCTTGAAGTTCCCTTTCTTTTTCCCTTTACCCTTTTCCTTGAAACGGGTGGTCTTGTTGACCATCAACACTTGATGCTCCTTCTTGATTTCTACCTCCGCAGCCTTTAGCATTGCGAAGAGCTCGGAAATCGTCTTACCATCCCTTGCATATTATAGTTCATCACGAAGCTCTTGTAGCTTGGTGGCAGTGATTAAAGAACTCTGTCAATGACACTATCAACCGGAACATTAACTCCCAGCTGAGTCAAGTGATTATGGTACCCAGACATTCTGAGTATATGTTCACTGATAGAACTATTCTCCTCCATCTTGCAGCTGTAGAACTTATGGAAGACTTCATATCTCTCAATCCGGACATTTGCTTGAAATATTAACTTCAACTCCTGGAACATCTCATATGCTCCATGACATTCAAAATGTCGTTGAAGTCCCAGTTCTAAGCCGTAAAGCATGGCACACTAAACTATTGAGTCGTCATCAGCTTTGCTCTGCCAGACGTTCATAACATCTGGCGTTGCACCTGCAGCGGGTTTGGCACCTAGCGGTGCTTCCCGGACGTAATTCTTCTGTGCAGCAATGAGGATAATCCTCAAGTTACACACCCAGTCCGTGTAATTGCTACCATCATCTTTAAACTTTGCTTTCTCAAGGAATGCATTAAAATTCACCGGAATAATAGCACGGGCCATCTATCTACAATAACATAGACAAGCAAAAAATATTATCAGGTACTAAGTTCATGATATGTTTAAGTTCAATTAATCATATTACTTAAGAACTCCCACTTAGATAGACATCCCTCTAATCATCTAAGTGATCACGTGATCCATATCAACTAAATCATAAACGATCGTCACGTTAAATGGAGTAGCTTTCAATGGTGAAAATCACTATGTTGATCATATCTACTATATGATTCACGCTCGACCTTTCGGTCTTAGTGTTCCGAGGCCATATTTGCACATGCTAGGCTCGTCAAGTTCAACTCGAGTATTTTGCGTGTGTAAAATTGTCTTACACCCATTGTAGATGAACGTTGAGCTTATCACACCCGATCATCACGTGGTGTCTCGGCACGACGAACTTTGACAATGGTGCATACTCAGGGAGAACAGTTTTACCTTGAAATTTAGTGAGAGGTCATCTTATAGTGCTATCGTCAAACAAAATAGAATAAGATGCATAAAGGATAAACATCACCTGCAATAAATATAAGTGATATGATATGGCCATCATAATCTTGTGCCTTTGATCTCCATCTCGAAAGCACTGTCATGATCACCATCATCACCGGTGCGACACCTTGATCTCCATTGTAGCATCGTTGTCATCTCGCCATCTATTGCTTCTACGACTATCGCTACCGCTTAGTGATAAAGTAAAGAAATTACAGGGCATTTGCATTGCATACAATAAAGCGACAACCATATGGCTCCTGCCAGTTGCCGATAACTCTGTTACAAAACATGATCATCTCATACAATAAATATAGCATCATGTCTTGACCATATCACATCACAACATGCCCTGCAAAAACAAGTTAGACGTCCTCTAATTTGTTGTTGCAAGTTTTACGTGGCTGCTACGGGCTGAGCAAGAACCATTCTTACCTATGCATCAAAACCACAACGATAGTTCGTCAAGTTAGTATTGTTTTAACCTTCTCAAGGACCGGGCGTAGTCACACTCGGTTCAACTAAAGTTGGAGAAACTGACACCCGCCAGCCACCTGTGTGCAAAGCACGTCGGTAGAACCAGTCTCGCGTAAGCGTACGCGTAATGTCGGTCCGGGCCGCTTTATCCAACAATACCGCCGAACCAAAGTATGACATGCTGGTAAGCAGTATGACTTGTATCGCCCACAACTCACTTGTGTTCTACTCGTGCATATAACATCTACGCATAAACCTGGCTCGGATGCCACTGTTGGGGAACGTAGTAATTTCCAAAAAAAAACCTACGTACACGCAAGATCATGGTGATGAATAGCAACGAGAGGGGAGAGTGTCGTCCACGTACCCTTGTAGACCGTCAAGCGGAAGCGTTATAACAACGTGGTTGATGTAGTTGTACGTCTTCACGATCGACCGATCCTCAGCACTAAACGTACGGCATCTCCGCGTTCAGCGCACGTTCAGCTCGGTGACGTCCCGCGAACTCACGATCCAGTAGAGCTCGGGGAAGAGTTTCTTCAGCATGACGGCGTGGTGACGATATTGATGAAGCTACCGACGCAGGGCTTCGCCTAAGCACCTCTACGATATAACCGAGGTGGATTATGGTGGAGGGGGCACCGCACACGGCTAAGAGATCAATAGATCAATTGTTGTGTCTATGGGGTGCCCCCTGCCCCCGTATATAAAGGAGCTAGGGGGAGGCGGTCGGCCAAGTATGAGGGCGCGCCAAGGGGGGAGTCCTAGTCCCACCGGGAGTAGGACTCCCTCTTTTCCTAGTTGGAGTAGGAGAGGAGAAGAAAGGGAGAGAGGAAGAGAAGGAAAGGGGGGCCCCGCCCCCTCCTTGTCCAATTCGGACTAGAGGGGGAGGAGGCACGCGGCTGCCCTTGGCCACCCCTCCTCTTCTCCCACTAAGACCCATTAGGCCCAATATACTCACCGGGGGGTTCCGGTAACCCCCCGGTACTCTGATAAATGTCTGAAACCTCCCGAAACACTTCCGGTGTCTGAACATAGTCATCCAATATATCGATCTTTACATCTCGACCATTCCGAGACTCCTCGTCATGTCTGTGATCATATCCGATACTCTGAACTATCTTCGGTACATCAAAACACAAAAACTCATAATACCGATCGTCACAGAACTTTAAGCATGCGGACCCTATGGGTTCGAGAACTATGTAGACATGACCGAGACATGTCTCTGGTCAATAACCAATAGCGGAACCTGGATGCTCATATTGGTTCCTACATATTCTACGAAGTTCTTTATCGGTCAAAACGCATAACAACATACGTTGTTCCCTTTGTCATCGGTATGTTACTTGCCCAAAATTCGATCGTCGGTATCTCAATACCTAGTTCAATCTCGTTACCGACAAGTCTCTTTACTCGTTCTGTAATGCAACATCCCGTAACTAACTCATTAGTCACATTGCTTGCAAGGCTTATAGTGATGTGCATTACCGAGAGGGCCCAGAGATACCTATCCGACAATCGGAGTGACAAATCCTATTCTTGATCTATGCCAACTCCACGAACACCATCGGAGACACCTGTAGAGCACCTTTATAATCACCCAGTTACGTTGTGACATTTGGTAGCACACAAAGCTTTCCTCCGTTATTCAGGAGTTGCATAATCTCATAGTCATAGGAACATGTATAAGTCTTGAAGAAAGCAAAAGCAGTAAACTTAAACGATCAAGTGCTAAGCTAACGAAATGGGTCAAGTCAATCACATCATTCTCCTAATGATGTGATCCCGTTGATCAAATGGCAACTCATGTCTATGGCTAGGAAACTCAACCATCTTTGATCAACGAGCTAGTCAAGTAGAGGCATACTAGTGACACTATGTTTGTCTATGTATTCACACATGTATTATGTTTCCGGTTAATACAATTCTAGCATGAGTAATAAACATTTATCATGATATGAGGAAATAAATAATAACTTTATTATTGCCTCTAGGGCATATTTCCTTCATCGCCTACCTACATGCGTGCTCTACTGAATTACGACTTCCCTACTAACACAATATAGTTGCGTTGCACTTCAATGGATGCCCAATCGCCTTTCACCCACCACCCCTCATCTCCACCATCTAACCTACCAGCCAAAAGCTTTGGAAGTGCAGGCAGTAATCTTTAGACCTCTCGCCCTAGATCTACAACTTTAGGGTGAAAACCATATGCATGGTCATCATTGGTTGAATCCAACAATGATGAGGTTTAATTGCCATCCATTTCATGTGGGACATTGGTTTGGACACCACTTTCGTTGTTATAGTTGCTACACTAGACCTAGTGACACCATGTTGGTGGATAACCATTCTTGAAAATTATTGCTTTGTAGAAAAAATCATTTTTAAAGCCAATTTATTAAGCATCAATGATTTTGGCCCAATTTAAATAGATTGTGGTTGCCCGCATAGACTGATGTGCATTGGGGGAGGGGAGGGTGGGGGTGGTAGCTTGGTTACCCTTACATTAGTAGACATATGGTATTTTGAGCATTTTGACAATGAAACATTTGTCTTTGCTCCCCCGAAAAGATGAAATACATGAGAAGTTCTAGGTTGATTATCGACCATTGGTACTTAAATTTGTTTACAACTTTAAAAGTTTTCTAATTTTCATTATAGAGCACAAAAGAGAGACTTTTGTCTTCGAAAAACAGTTGAGCAACACAAATGTAATATTTAACAACAGCAGGCGTCAACTTTATAATGTTCAGCATATACCACCAATTTAACTATGGCCTTTTCCTATTGCGATGAACATTGTGTCCAGTTCAGTGCATGGCTTTCTTCAAGGATGCCATGATGATGGGGTACTTTGCCTTCACTTTCTCCAAATGCTTTGCAACGACAGAAGCATACACCACGAATAGCTCCTCAATAATGTTATCTCCAAAGTGGTCTACTATTAGTGGCTCCAACACGGCCCTTATGCACTTGGCCACATTTGCCCCGCCGATAGCATAGTCTAGTACCACATCACTGTCTGAGTCGTCCTGAGGATACCAGTTGGATTCAAAGAGTCTGACATGCTCAATATCAAAGAGCTTACTCTCATTGATCAACGCCTTCACCTCTTTCACCGATGGAGCATAGTATGGCAGGTTGAATGTGTCCAGCTTCTCCTTCTCCACACAGCCCTATCATCCAACCCAATAATATTTTAGATATGAATGTACTGAGAACTCTTATTTTGTAGAGATGTTTTTCCTTAATATTTTATCTTTGAAATCCAATGTAATTATTGTATTAATTTACACATGAAATCTTTTGTCCTCACTTTTAAATTTCACTTGCAAGTTTTCTTTTCCGTGTACGAGAATGTGTACTTCCACATTGTATGCTTCTCATGCGATAATATATGTCACTGTCTTACACGGATGAAATTTTGTTCATGGAAAGCTTCCATGCTTGAATGAATTAACTTAGGAGCATATATCAAGTTACATAAGCAATTATAAGTTTGTTAGTAAAGAGTAACATGGTGTAATCGTCAAACGCAAACAAAGCAAATCATTGATGTAACCAACATGTACGTATGTACCTTTAGGACCAAGGAATGGAGACATTTCGCAACCAATTCAAATAAGGTGCTAACGTCCCCATGCATCATCATCTCTGCACTCTTTCTTCCAAGAAATGTTAGCAACATTTGGCCTCCATTGACAAGCTCTTTGGAGCGCAGTGCAAGGAACAACTCAAAGTACGTTTTGAATTGTTCTTGGAACAGCTTAATCACAATAGGTGGGGTAGTCTTTCTAATGTAGATGTTGCCTTCGTTCACGTGAGTGCAGCTTGAGAGTTCCTCGGGGACCTAGGTAATTAAGTATCATAGCATTATTGTTAAAGTAGTAGTAGTAGTAGTAGTAGTAGTAGTAGTAGTAGTAGTAGTAGTAGTAGTAGTAGTAGTAGTAGTAGTAGTGCTCTTTCACCTCCAATTAATCACTGATCCCTAGTAGAAAATCGAAGTGGCTCAGACCGCTGACTAGTAGCTTGTATCTTGATCATTGTTATTACTATGCAAGAACATCAACTTATTCTCTGCATTTCAATTTACGTTGCATATTAGTTTCTTTTTCTATTTTTTATTACATCGCAAGCATGAGTATTTATGACTAGCGGGTGCATGAATTAGGGATACTACTAAGGATTGCCCAGACCCAGCCCGCTTTGTATTCTAAACTAGCAAATTCTGTTCTAGAAAGATTAGAGTGTGTTAGATTAATTTGTATTATTCTTACAAAAAGATTGATTTGTATTAGCTGGCTGTTTTTGCGAGACGCTGCCCTGCACCCCTAGCATGAACCAATGCATTAGCATCACCTCTAGCCTAAAAACCCCATCTTAGCTCCTCCTTGGTATGCGTAATTTTCTTGATATGGAAAGTAAAATGATACAAAGGGAGAACTACCACAGCTCATTTTAGTGCCAGCGCATTGGCATTGAATGATACTTCCTCCGTAAACTAATATAAAAGCGTTTAGATCACTAAGTAGTGATCTAAACGCTCTTATATTAGTTTACAGAGGGAGTATATTATAAATAAAGGGATATTATAGCATACAAACAATTACGGAAAATGCTACCTTGGACTAAATATAGGAAGTACATAGTAAAATTTAATCCAATAGGTTTAAACTCATTGAAATTATATTTATATTATTGTAACACATATGCTTTTGTTTTTAAAATTTATTCATGTTGGCACGTGAACTTTCCACATGTGCAAATTCCATAGTTTTGCAACAATGGAGACAAAAATTTCCAATCAGCGACCATTCTCTGTAATTTAATAGAATGCCTTGCATTTTTGCATGCATTCACTAAAAAAAGTGCCCTTCAGGTCTATGCATGATCCACCACACCTAAATTAATATGGACAATCTTGGAGTTGGTCCAATACCTAACATGTTTTCTTCATTCATATCTGGCAACGACCACATACATAAAGTGAACAATATTAACACTAGAACATAATTATCACGTCGCAGTAAATATGATGCATGCATACCTTAGAGCGCCACATGAGGGAGTAGGACGAGTGGAAGAAATGGACGCTCCGCGAAGGGAAAAGCTTCCTGTAGTAGGATCCCAGCAGGCCCGCCACATAGTAGGGCTGCGTCTCTTTGCCGCCGAGATGTTCAAGTTGCTCCAGTGACCGGAAGACGAGGTTGAAATCGTTCCCCGGCAGGTCATTCAAGAAGAACTGCACCTCGACGGCACGCCGTTCTTCTTCCAATTTCCGAGTGTAGAATTGGACCGCGCCAATCACCTCGGAGACGACATGCAGAGTGTTGGGACCCGATGAGCAGCCGAGGTCAGCAACGACCATGGTGCTCCGTCGGGCGGAGAGCGACGTGCACACCTCTTGTATGGCCTTACGAAGCACCGGCCTTGTCTCCAAAATGGCCTTCTCCTGCATACATGCATGAAACACAGCAAATTATTCATGCAACGAGAGCGAATTGCAACACAGTGCAGGATACAAACCCGGAGCCTCTCAACTAAAAAACAAACAAACCTGGAGCCTGGAGTTTGCGGCGTAGCTGTTTTCGCCGTTGCCGGTAACCATGTGAATGCCGCTTGCTTCCTTCATAGCTATTCAGGGGGGTGATGTCTATTAGCTTTGCAAGTTCGGGGCTACAAGCTTGCTAGATTGACTGCACCATGTGTCCAGTATAGACCACAACGGCTCTATTATTTATAGAGCCAGGATGACCACCACCCCCACAAACACGAAGTAATGAGATTCATGGGGGTTTACGGGGTTGTTAGGATAAATTGGCTGAGATTTGATTAAGTGAGGTGGGCCCAGCAGTGAAGATGGGGGAGGAGGGGTGCATAGTATCATAATATCTTATTTATTGCCATACATGGCACATACTAGTACATCATTTAATATGACACAATATCATATCATGATACTCAATCTTCTTTTTCCTCATTTAATTATATGTCACGTCAGCAAAAATGTCAAATTGGCATACATGATACTGCTCCCTTTGTGACCAGCCTAAAAGGAACTGCCAATGCAATTCAAATGGACGTTTTTTCTAATTATGATGCGACAATTACGTGCCTACCTTTTTTATTATAATTTAGTCGGGTCATATGGTGTATAGTCAATATTACACGTAACTTATATCCCTCTCGAAATGTTACAAATTAGTTTTTGGACATTTGTTGAGGCGTCTCGAAGTCTTTCAGCTTTGTTGTAGCGGCTTCATCTTGTTGGTAAATATCTCATTGTTATAATGTTGTCATTTTTTATAACAGGAAATTTTTTCTCATATATAGGTTACATACTATTGTACACATTGGTTTCATACTTGTTTTACGCTTTAGAGTTGGTAGCTCACCTTATATATGTAACTTCTATATGTTGTGTCATTCTTTATAAGAGAAAAATATTCTCATATATAAGTTACATACTATTGTACACCCGGACTTTATACTAGATTATTTCTTAAACACCCGGCCTAGTCTATATTTAACGTAGGTGGGCTGGCGCGAGACATTACGTAGCTTGTAATAGCCTAGAACTATGAACTGCGCATCCAGCGTTTGTAATTATTACTCTGTAAATGTCCTCTCTATCTTCTTAAATGAAAAAGCGCGATTGCGCGTGTGCTTGAAAACAAAGTCTATATTTAACGTGATGCTCCGCCCTTGGTTACGTTGAGCATGAACATAGCCAGGGGCGAAGCATCATGTTAAATATAAACTGGACCAGGAGTTTAAGAAATAGGCCATAGCAATAGCATCAACCATAAAATAAGGCAATAAATTGATGGGTCCGCTCTGCTAATCCTGTGTTGCAATGTAAGAAGTCCAGGCCGGGACTCAGTATGGTCTCTACAATGCTACACCATTGTAGTTGAAGACGGTCGCTAGGGACTCATTTTCCAAGTATGAGTAGGGGCCTAGTCTTTGTATCACAGTATCATTAAAGGCATTGCTTTTTTAAATCATTTTTGAAAAGGATAGTGCGGCGCCTTGATAATCTCTTGAATTGTTATTTTCTCTTTCTGTTTTAGCGAGAATGTTCATTACCAGTGGGTTCGATTTTTGTGTTTATCTTGGTAAAACTTTTTTTTGTCTCTATATAGCGGAGGTTAGGATGTTGATTTTTTATGGCTTTATCAGTGTGATACTTCCTTTGTATTGAAATATAAGACTTATTTGATACAAAGGGAGTATGAAGAAACGTCTTATATTTTGTAAGGATGGAGTACCTTTTAGAGAATCGATAAAATGCATCCATTTCTAAAAACAATTGTAGGTCATTGTTTATAACATCGATGATTTTATAAATCATGGCATCATCGATGATTTGAGAAATCATGGCATCTATGACACTCCGATAGCCTTTAGCTACGGGTTTTAAAAATTATCACAAAATAATGGACAAATAGAAAACAAGACTATGGATGATAATTAGGCATAATATATGGGAACCTCATAATGTTGAACCAAAGAAACAATCTCTTGGTAGTGGCACGGATATTAAGGATTCTTGACTCTTGGCCTCTACACCAACCAAAAATGCACAAAATCATTAAGAAAATATCTTTCGAACCTTTAAACAAATATAGTAAATGATATGACTTCCGGCATAGTGTATGATATAAAATTCGTTACTAACAAATCCTGAGTAACATGCCAAGGAATTGAGCGGTAAATAACGAATTTCCCATGTTTATTCATACTGAGGTGACCCTGACTAACGAGTGAGATTGTTTTCTCGGTCCTTGGCCTTCAATGGAAGCTTCTAGTGAGTACTTGTCCTTTGCTTTCTAGAGGTGTTTGGTGACCACCGTGGCATAAACTATGAACATCGCATAAAAATGGCCTCTCTGAAGTGCTCCTTCATCATCAGCTCCATCACTGCCCTTATGCACTTGGGAAACATTCTGTCAGCGTAGTCCAACACCACTTCAATGTATGTATCATCATCATGTGGATCCCAGCTTGATTTGGAGACACACGTGTGTTCAATGTTAGAGAGCCCGTTCTCCTTGACCATGTCCGTCAATTCATCCATGGATGACATGTAGAATGGAAGGCTGAAAGCAATCAACTTCTCCTTCTCCAAAAGGCCTCGCCACACATTTCAAAAACTAGTACTTGAGTAGAATTTATATCAATTCCCATGCATGTTTTCAGCTGGTAAATATGAGCAACAATCCTACATTCACCTTTTTAGCAAACAATTCTCCATCCATAAAGTAGCATTACATATCTACTGAGCCTTGACTAGACTCATCAGTAGATTGTATTGTACTTTCTGTACCAGAGACATGAGAGTTTCAGCAAGGAAGTCGCACATGCTACTCACTTTTGGATGTAATAGCATCTCTTTGCTCTTTCTGACATAGGAAGTAGAAAAACAAGGGATACCATCTAACTGCATGGTCAGAATATTTCTTACACATTTTGGTTGCAAGTAACAGAGCAAGGGCTGCAAGGGACACCCTTATTTATTTTATATATTTTCTTTAAAATAGGGGCACTTTTTTGCCTCATCCACTAATTAAGCACATGTGGGTTATCCAATTAAATCATGCAAGACTGGGTGAAAACCCTTGCAAAAAGACAAGTGAACAAGCACAACCCTACAAGTATGTGAACTACTCCCTCAGAAGGTTACTACCAAGGATATTCTCAAGACCAGGTAAAATAAGAAAAAGAGGTTACACCAGAAGAAAGGGGTCTATCAAATGTTAGCTGAACCTATTAAGTACTTTATGCCATGGATAACTTTTGGATGCTTGTGATAAATAGACTTTAGTGCCATGGATAACTTTTGGATGCTTGCAATAAATAGACTTTAGTTCCAAACCTCTGTAGTGGATCATCGTAAATCTTTTGTTTGCATGAAATCCATGGGCAACATCATAGACTTGCATTTTTTCTAATAAATCTTCCGGTTATACGAGTATCTATCATTTTGTCTATTGACCCACTGTCATTTCTTCATAACAAAATCGATAGAATGTGAATATTCTAAACTGGAACATCGGAGGATTAAACGATAAAGCTAAATTGCTAGCCCTGTCCAATAAATTGAGGAATCTGTTGATCGATCTTATGCTTACAAGAAACTAAAAAACTAATATTTTGATATCGCTTACCTGAGAAAGTTGTGGGAAGAATACATAATTTGAACTTCTCCATCTATTGGAGCTTTTGGAGGATTTTTGATTGCATGGAATGAATTACTTTCATGGGGAAAAGATTTTTGAAAATGAGTTTTCTCTCTCTGTTCAATTTACTTAAGTTCACACTAGAAGCTCTTGGATTGTAACAAACATTTATTGGCCATGTCAACCTAACAAAATCACTGAATTTTTAAATTTGTTGCAGCACATTCAAGTATATGATGATACTACAGAAAAAACACTCGTGAGGACACAGGTTTGTCATAGTGTAGGTCACTTTTTGTCATCAATGTACATCCATGACGTTTATATGATAGAATCAAGATGATCATACTATTTGTTGTCGTTTATGAATTTTATGACAACAATCAATTTTTCATCATGGAAGTGTGCTCTTCCATGACAGAAAAGACGCGTCACGAAAGTGTTTCGTCAATGGTAACTGACACACGACAACAACTGTAACGGGTTGTCATTAAGCTAACGAGTGTGTGGTTCGGATCCGATAACCGTTAACGACATGGCCTCTTACTGATCCTCCACGTGTCGGCTTTCTTTTGGCAAACGGATCCACACATCGGCTCATTGTTGGAACAAATGTCGCACGTGCGATGGACCATCTGTGCCTATGAAGTGCCGAAACGTGACACGGCCCAATAGATCATGTTAGTTAAAAAGGTTGGCCCACTCAAAGGGCTATTTAAGGCCCATATGCCTTAGTCAAATCTTAGCGGTTCTGGCCCATGGATGCCCCCCTAACGACCTACTTGTAGATGGCCAATTTGTGGCTCGGGGCCATACGACTCACTAGGACATGTGTGAATTCAACCCATTACTAGTCCATGAGTCATTGAACATATTGATCCTTTTGGACCATATGTGGCCCGTGGTATCCTTGGGCCCATATTTGTCCCCTGGTATATTTCGTCCCATTAATGACATGTGGTGTTTCTGGGCCTATTTAAAACCCATGGTGCTTCTAGGCCTATTTATGGCCCATGGCCCATGCAGTCGCAGCCTTGCACGATCACGCGCAGGTAGGGTTGCATGGAAAGGGGGTGATGATGCATTTTTTATTTTCCCCTTAGTTGTGCACCCATATGACCCATATGCGACTATGATTGCACAACACCTAAAACACACAATTACAGCTGCATGTCCACGCGGCCATGCACGACTAGGTTTCATGGGTAGGAGGTTGGCACAGAGGTGGGGAACGCGCAATGCAGTTGCATGCCTGCATGACCACGCACAACTAAGGTTGAGTGGGTTGATAGAGAAGCAATTTTTTTTCTTCCTCCCTTAGTTTAAATCCCTCGTGCAACTACAGGTGCACACCTAGGACTTGCAGCTGCCTTTGTGCGTCGTGTACAACTAATTGGTGGGTGGGTGATGGTTGTGTTTCAGTTTGTTTTTAGAGAGAGAGAAAAAACCCTAATTGCACATATGTCGACCACGTGTAAACAAAGGGTGGGGGCATTTTCTCTATTGCACATTGATGAAGCTATGTACCTAGGGTAGGGTCATGGATCTGTCCAACGTACCCTCCCCAAGGACATCTCTACAAAGAATCAGAAGCAGTCGAAGAGAAACCATCATCCACTCGACCGTGAAGATGTGCTCACTCGACCACATTGAAGACACTCGACCACCAGAAGATGAGAAACCCTCCACTCTGCAATGGTCAGGACTTAAACCATAGCTTTATGGGCATTTACAACACTTTACTGCAGACGTTACTAGTAACGCCCCTCCTTTATGAGCATTGAACCTTGTGTAACGGAGGGGAGCTGGGGTCCTGGCGTACTCTATATAAGCCACCCCCTCCTCTGGAACAGGGGTTCGCACTTTCTGTAATTCACACGTATATATTCAATCGATCGCCTCCGGGCTCTGAGACGTAGGGTTGTTACTTCCTCCGAGAAGGGCCTGAACTCGTGAAACTCGTGTGTACAACTCCTCCATAGCTAGGATCTTGCCTCTACATTCCTACCCCCCTATTCTACTGTCAGTCTTAGAACCACGACAGTTGGCGCCCACCGTGGGTCAGGTGTCTTAGCGACTTGTTGCAGAAGTTGCAATTTTTCCGATCCCCTTCATCATGGTTCCAGGCGGAGGTTTGGCTGAGGGCCGCGAGATCCGTCTCGGCGCGCTCGTGTTTGTTGCCGACGACTCCACTTGGCTTCAGGAGGCACCACTAGACGCCGTCGCGCTCCTCACCCGCGGGGCGACAAACTTGCGCGCGTGCGTCCGCGGCGTCCTCCTGCGGCAGCCGTCGACCAAGTATCAGTCGACTCCAGCAGCTTTCCCTCTCCCTGCGGCCCGCCGGAGCAAACGCTCCGGTCGGTCGAGGCTTCAGCGGTGGGTGAAGAATGCGATGGCCCGCTATTCGGCCACCCCTCAAGTCGCGGCGATCGAGCCCGACGAAACTCTCTACGGCCTGTTCGATCTGTCGACTGGCTCCGTAGAGACTGCATCCGAGTGCAACAGCAGTGACCCGGCGGCAGAAGTCCTGATGGTCAATGGACCACGTAGCCCTCGTGGCTTCAACCGTGAAGACGAAGGCGACGGGAACGGTGATCCGTCGCACGTTCACGAGGAGTACCGCCCCGAACCCCTCTCCTCGTAGCAGAGGGAGGAACTTCGCCGCCGGAACATGGATGCATTGCATACTCCTATAGTTGGAGAAACCCCTGAGGCCCAGGCCTTGGAGTAGGCGCGCTTGACCAACCTGGCTGAGCGCACTCGACTGGAGAACCTCCAGCACGCACTCGACGATCGCGCTCGACAACGTGCTCCTAAGTCCAGTCAGCACCATCTTTTTCCACCTCCGACTCAGGTATACCGAACACCGATCCAGAATCTAGCAGCTGCTGCCTGGATAGCAGAGTCGATCCAAGCTTCCCAATCAGAAGGTGGCCGAGGTCTGGTGCAGATCAGAGCCTTGCTCCGGGCAGCGGGAGAGCAGAATACGGTCGTATCTCAGTCGCGGAATAGGATCCATAGCAGATCCATGGTCGCAGACACAGTTCAGTTGGCCCATAGCCCAAGATTGCCCCCGAGGCGTGAGGGACATGGAGATCGGCGTGATCAGTACAGAAACCGAGAGCAGTATGATCGCCGTGCCGATCGCGATGATCGTCGTCGAGTGCCCACGCCTCCTCCAAGGAGTGGGTCATACGTGCCTCGGCCACATGAAGACAGACGCCCTCACAGTGTCGGATGAGGTATTCCAGTCGACCCCAGGGAGCCAGGCTTTGATGAGAGATCTATTCTCGTGCAGGGCTTCGTCGACAGAAATAGAGTTCACCAAGAGGGCCATGATAGAGATCCGCAAACCAGCAACGGGGTGCATGTCTCTGGTCCAAAGTGCTTCAGCAGAGCTATCAGAGCTGCGGTGATTCCCCCCAACTTCAGGTTGGCGTCTGGAGTCAGTAAGTTCACCGGAGAGTCCAAGCCTGACACTTGGCTTGAAGACTACCGAGTGGTTGTCCAGATTGGTGGCGGCAATGATGAAGTGGCCATGAAACACCTTCCTCTGATGTTGGAGGGCTCGGCTAGAGCATGGCTGGATCAGTTAGCGCCTGGCAGCATCTATACTTGGGAAGATCTCGCCCGAGTGTTTGTCAGAACATTCGAGGGCACTTGCAAACGGTCGGCAGGTTTGACAGAATTACAGTGTTGTGTTCAGAAACCGAATGAAACTTTGAGGGATTATATCCAGAGATGGATCACCCTACACCACACGGTAGAAGATGTGTCAGATCATCAGGCAATTTGTGCCTTTAAGGAAGGCGTCAGGTATCGGGAATTGAATATGAAATTCGGCCGGACAGGAAATATGACTCTGGCTCGGATGATGGAAATTGCCACCAAGTATGCCAATGGTGAAGAAGAAGAGCGACTTCGGAGTTGCAAGCACAAAGCAGTCGCCCACGAAGTCGGAGGAGGAAACTCCGGTCGGAAACAGAAGCGCAAGGCCAAGCCAGCTGCTCCCGGTGAAGCCTTGGTTGTGGTTCAAGGAAAGTTCAAGGGGAAGCCCAAAGGGTCGTGGAACCCCAAGAAAGTAAAAGATCAAGATGGAAAAGACGTGTTGGATCTGCCGTGCCATATCCACACCAAAAATGATGAAGAAGGTAATTTGATTTACCCGAAGCACACCACTCGGCAGTGTCGGCTCCTAATCCAGCAGTTCCGAGAGAAACAACCCAAGGAAAAGGAGAAGGAAGCAGACAAGGCCGAGGATGAGGGAGAGGATGATGATGGTTATCCCCACGTGAATTCCACTCTGATGATTTTTGCTGACGTTGAGAGCAAAAGTCGATTGAAAGTCATCAACAGGGAAGTGAACATGGTTGCTCCGGTGACACCCAGTTACTTGAAGTGGTCGCAGACTTCCATTACATTCGACCAGTCTGACCATCCAGTGCACATCGCCACCCCTGGGAGGCAAGCACTGGTGGTCGACCCGGTGGTCGAAGGCACTCGACTGACAAAGGTCCTGATGGACGGTGGCAGTGGCCTGAACATACTATATGTAGAGACGTTGAAGGGAATGGGCATTTCGATGTCCAGACTCAGTGAAAGCCATATGAGTTTCCATGGGGTCATTCCAAGCAAGAAGGCTGCACCCCTCGGTCAGATTGCGCTCGACGTGGTTTTCAGTGATTCCAAAAAGTTGTGGATTTCCAGAGTGCTTATCATGCAATTCTGGGTAGGCCAGCTTATGCACGATTTATGGCTCGACCATGTTACGTGTACCTCAAACTGAAGATGCCTAGTCCCAGAGGAGTGATCACTATCTCTGGTAACCGGAAGAAGGCAGAAGAGTGCTTCCAGAAGGGCTCAAAGATCGCCAATGCCCAGATGGCCGTGGTAGAATTGCAAGAATACCAGAAAAATGCAGATCCGAGTGACTTGCTGCGAGCCAAGAAGCTAGCCACAGATTCAACATTCGAGTCGTCTGGTGAAACGAAGTCGATTCACATTCACCCGACAGATCCCAATGCTGCTCCGACTCACATTTCAACCACACTCGACTCCAAATAGGAAGAAGCACTCATCCAGTTCCTCCGTGAGAACTGGGACATCTGTGCATGGAATCCTTCTGACATGCCGGGTGTTCCCAGGGGACTGGCTGAGCATCGTTTTCGAGTCGACCCGAAGGTGAAACCAGTTAAAGAGCATCTTCGACGGTCCGCCATCCAGAAAAGAAAGGCAATCGGTGAAGAGGTGGCTCGGCTTTTGGCAGCTGAGTTTATCCGAGAGATTTACCACTCCGAGTGGTTAGCCAATGTTGTCATGGTCCCAAAGAAAGATGACTCACTTCGCATGTGCATTGATTTCAAGCATATCAATCGGGCCTGCCCGAAATATCACTTTCCTCTCCCTCGCATCGATCAGATAGTCGACTCGACTGCAGGGTGCGAGCGTTTGTCCTTTTTGGACGCCTACTCCAGATACCACTAGATCCGTCTATAATGACCCGACAAGATAAAGACAGCTTTTATCACCCCGTTTGGGTTCTTCTGTTATGTCACAATGCCATTCAGTTTGAAGAATGCCAGAGCCACATTCATGCGGATGATTCAGAAGTGCCTGCTCACTCAGATCAGTCGGAATGTGGAAGCATACATGGATGACATTGTGGTCAAGTCACGTAAAGGTTCTGACCTACTGACTGACCTTGCTGAAACTTTTGCCAACCTCAGAAGGTATGATATCAAGCTCAATCCATCAAAGTGCACGTTTGGAGTTCCAGGCGGAAAGTTACTCGGTTTCCTTGTTTCCGAACGAGGGATCGATGCTAACCCAGAGAAAGTAGGAGCTATACTCCGAATGAAATGCCCTGTGCGTGTGCATGATGTCTAGAAGCTTACTGGTTGCTTGGCCGCCCTAAGTCGATTCATTTCTCGCCTCGGTGAAAAGGCGCTACCTCTTTACCGACTGATGAAGAAATCAGATAAGTTTGAGTGGACCCCAGAAGCTGATGCAGCGTTTGCAGAGCTAAAAGCCCTGCTTTCCACCCAGCCGGTGCTTGCTGCTCTAATCATCAGAGCCTCTACTGCTTTATATAACAACCACTGGACAAGTCGTCAGTACAGTACTTACGGTCGAGCGGGAAGAAGAAGGAAAAGCTTATAAAGTTCAACGCCCAGTTTATTATATTTCTGAAGTCCTGACCCCGTCAAAGTAGAGATATCCTCATTATCAGAAGCTTGTCTATGGGATTTACATGACCACGAAGAAGGTTGCACACTATTTCTCGGATCACTCTGTTACAGTCATCAGCGATGCTCCATTGTCAGAGATACTGCACAACAGAGATGTAACTAGTCGAGTGGCAAAATGGGCGATTGAACTCCGTCCCTTGGATATCAAGTTTGAGGCAAAGAAAGCTATCAAGTCCCAAGCAATAGCAGATTTCCTCGCCGAGTGGATCGAACAGCAACTGCCGACTCAAGTTCTGAATGGTTCTGGTGCACTGGACCATGTTCTTTGACGGATCCAAAATGCTGAATGGTTCTGGTGCTGGGGTAGTTCTGGTATCCCCCCGAGGAGACAGTCTCAGATATGTCCTCCAGATTCACTTTGATTCCTCCAACAATGAAGCAGAATATGAAGCACTCCTGTATGGGTTGCGCATGGCCATATCACTCGGCGTCCGTCGCCACATGGTCTATGGCGACTCAGATTTGGTAGTTAATCAAGTGATGAAGGAGTGGGACGTCAGAAGCCCAGCCATGACTGGTTACTGCAACGCGGTGAGAAAGCTTGAGAAGAAGTTTGAGGGGTTAGAACTCCACCACATACCCCGACTGAAAAATCAAGCAGCCGATGACTTGGCAAAAATAGGTTCCAAGAGAGAAGCCATTCCCAGCAATGTGTTTTTGGAGCATATTCACTCGCCGACAGTTCAGGAAGATCCTTTTATTGAAGAGCCCCCGCAACCTAAGAGCGCCACAGATCCAACTGAAGTCGAGGTCCCAGCCGTGGTCGACCTGATCATGGAGGTTCTGGCCATTACTCCCGACTGGACGGTGCCCTACATTGCGTACATCCTCAGGAAAGAACTCCCAGAGGATGAAGAAGAGGCTCGACAGATCGTCCGTCGATCCAAGGCCTTTACTATGATAAGAGGACAATTGTTCAGGGAAAGCGTGACTGGAGTCGGTCAGAAATGCATAACACCAGAAGAAGGTCAAATGATCCTCAATGACATCCACTCGGGGACCTGTGGTCATCATGCGTCCTCTCGGGCCATCGTGGCTAAAGCATACCGAGCTGGATTCTATTGGCCACGAGCAAATGAAATGGCGAAAGATATAGTCGACAGATGTGAAGGCTGCCAGTTTTACTCCGATATGTCTCACAAGCCAGCGTCAGCCCTGAAGACCATCCCCCTCATCTGGCCCTTTGTTGTTTGGGGACTGGATATGGTTGGACCACTGAGAACTGGGAGGAGCAGCTTCACTCATGTGCTCATGGCAGTCGACAAGTTTACCAAATGGATCGAAGCTAAACCTATCAAGAACCTTGATGCTAGCACCGCTGTCAGTTTTATCAGAGAATTGACATTTAGATATGGAGTCCCACATAGCATCATCATGGACAATAGGGTGAACTTCGATTCAGATGAGTTCAGAGCTTTCTGCGCCTCTCAGGGCACTCAAGTCGACTATGCTTCAGTCGCTCACCCGCACTCGAACGGACAAGCAGAAAGAGCCAATGGCCTAATTCTCAAAGGACTAAAACCCCGACTGATGCGTCATCTCAAACACGCAGCAGGCGCTTGGGTTGATGAACTTCCATCAGTTCCGTGGGGTTTAAGGACAACTCCTAATTGGTCAACCGGACGAACTCCTTTCTTCTTAGTCTATGGAGCCGAAGTTGTTCTGCCAAGTGACCTGCTCCACAATGCACCCCGAGTCGAGCTCTTATCCAAAGAGGAAGCAGAACAGGCCTGGCAAGATTCAATCGATCTCTTAGAGGAGGAAAGAGAGATGACCTTGATCCGGTCGACCATTTATCAACAAGACTTGCGTCGATTCCATGCCAGAAATGTGAGGGGTCAAGCCTTTCAAGAAGGAGACCTGGTTCTTCGAGTGGATCAACAGAAACCACACAAGCTTGCCCCGACTTGGGAGGGCCCCTTCATCATCACCAAAGTTCTCCACAACGGAGCATACCATCTTTACAGTATTCAGCATCAGAAAGACGAGCCACGGGTGACAGTGTCTTGGACTAGGGGGTACTCACCATGTCGTCTCCCGGTCTATTAGATTGGGCCAAGGCCCCCCATGGTCGTATACTCATGGGCCAGTTCGGACAGCTGCCGCATACAAGGAAGATTCCACAAAGACTTGGCGATCAAGACAAGGACTTCTCCCCACCGGTGTATTCGGCTAGGACTCTTGTTAACCTAGGCCTCTGGTGCATTATATAAACCAGGGCCAGGCTAGTCGATAGAATATAGAACATACACATCAACAATCATACCATAGGCTAGCTTCTAGGGTTTAGCCTCTCTGATCTCGTGGTAGATCTACTCTTGTACTACCCATATCATCAATATTAATCAAGCAGGACATAGGGTTTTACCTCCATCGAGAGGGCCCGAACCTGGGTAAAACTTCGTGTCCCCTGCCTCCTGTTACCATCCGGCCTAGACGCACAGTTCGGGACCCCCTACCTGAGATCCGCCGGTTTTGACACCGACAACGGGCTTGGAACGCGGAGCTGCTCCGCCCCTTTTATACTTAAGCACTCATTTGAATAAAATGTAATAAGAAACACCTTTGTAATTTGTTTATCAAAGACAAGAGCTTATGGTCCTATCATTCGATTGTTGTGTTCTTATTTACTTCTGAAATCCCCCAGTGGGTGGGCTTAGTCGCGAATCCGTTTCGCCTAAGTTCGAAAGAAAATCCTACCGAGTGGAGAGCAATCCTCCCACTCGGGGGCTTAGCTGCAGTCCAGTACTCGCCTAAGTTCTCCCACTAGGAGGCTTAGCTGCAGTCGAGTACTCGCCTAAGTTCAAAAGAAAATCCTACCGAGTGGAGAGCAATCCTCCCACTCGGGGCCTTAGCTGCAGTCCAGTACTCACCTAAGTTCTCCCACTAGAAGGCTTAGCTGCAGTCCAGTACTCGCCTAAGTTTGAAAAAATCCTACCGAGTAGAGAGCAATCCTCCCACTCGGGGGCTTAGCTGCAGTCCAGTACTCGCCTAAGTTCTCTCACTAAGAGACTTAGCTGCAGTCCAATACTCGCCTAAGTTTGAAAAAATCCTACTGAGTAGAGAGCAATCCTCCCACTCGGGGGCTTAGCTGCAGTCCAGTACTCGCCTAAGTTCTCTCACTAGGAGACTTAGCTGCAGTCCGGTACTCGCCTAAGTTTGAAAAAATCTTACCGAGTGGAGAGCAATCCTCCCACTCGGGGACTTAGCTGCAGTCCAGTACTCGCCTAAGTTCACTCACTAAGAGACTTAGTTGCAGTCCCGTACTCACCTAAGTTTGAAAAAATCCTACTGAGTGGAGAGCAATCCTCCCGCTCGGAGGCTTAGCTGCAGTCCAGTACTCGCCCAAGTTCTCCCACTAGGAGACTTAGATGCAGTCCAGTACTCGCCTAAGTTTGAAAAAATCCTACCGAGTGGAGAGCAATCCTCCCACTCGGGGGCTTAGCTACAGTCCAGTACTCGCCTAAGTTCTCTCACTAGGAGGCTTAGCTGCAGTCCAGTACTTGCCTAAGTTTGAAAAAATCCTATCGAGTGGAGAGCAATCCTCCCACTCGGGGGGCTTAGCTGCGGTCCAGTACTCGCCCAAGTTCTCCCACTAGGAGACTTAGCTGTACTCTAGTACTCGCCTAAGTTTGAAAAAATCTTACCGAGTGGAGGGCAGTTGTCGGTGTCAAAACCGGCGGATCTCGGGTAGAGGGTCCCGAACTGTGCGTCTAGGCCGGATGGTAACAGGAGGCAGGGGACACGAAGTTTTACCCAGGTTTGGGCCCTCTCGATGGAGGTAAAACCCTACGTCCTACTTGATTAATATTGATGATATGGGTAGTACAAGAGTAGATCTACCACGAGATCAGAGAGGCTAAACCCTAGAAGCTAGCCTATGGTATGATTGTTGATTGTATGTTGTATATTCTATCGACTAGCCTGGCCCTGGTTTATATAATGCACCAGAGGCCTAGGTTAACAAGAGTCCTAGCCGAAAACGCCGGTGGGGAGAAGTCCTTGTCTTGATCGCCAAGTCTTTGTGGAATCTTCCTTGTATGCGGCAGCTGTCCGAACTGGCCCATGAGTATACGGCCATGGGGGGCCTCGGCCCAATCTAATAGATCGGGAGCCGACATGGTGAGTACCCCCTAGTCCAGGACACCGTCAGTAGCCCCCTGAACCGGTCTTCAAGTTAGGGACGCTCCTCGATTCTTCCGAACTATTCTTCATCTTCGGTCGTCGGTCTTGAAAACTGGTTCAACAAATCTTCTTTATCTTCGATCTTGAGGATCGCCGAAATGCATTCGACGAGTTTACACGTCGGGTATCCGAGGAGCCCCTTTAAGTTTCCGGACTTTAACAATGCCTTGTTATTTTTATGCCACACCTCGGGTTTGAAGTTGTTCCCGGGCGGCAGCGTCCTCTTGCGTCCGAGCTCCAACGCCGGACTGTATTCAAGGTATCTTTTGCAACCGAGCACCAACGCCGGACCGCTTCCCAGCTCTAACGCCAGAATGTATCCAAGCTCCAATGCCGGACTATGTATCCGAGCTCCAACGTCGGACTGTATATCCGAGCTCCAACGCCGGACTGTATCCGAGCTCCAACGCCGGACTATATCCGAGGTGTCGTAAATCACCTTGGTTCAAAGAAGTTTGAAGGAGTTTAGCCGAGCTTAATGCCGGAAATGCCCTCTATGGAGCCAGCCACTAGCGCCCGAGCTTTATGCCGGGCTGCTTCCGAGGTGGTGCACCACCCCGAATGTGGGCCGATTTTTGTGAATATTTTTTATTGGTGCAATTTATTCTCTGCCGAGATATATAGCCAGTAGCCCTCAAGGTGTGTATCGGTCTAAAACCCGAGATGCACCTGAAGGATGACGTAAGACCGCTGATCCCAGTAGCCGCTGAGACTCAGGTTGATTTGCAAAATCGGCCTGAGGATCAAGTCCAAGCTCGGCAGAATACTTCGGGACACTAAAAGCGGCGTGCTCAGTCCTCGAGACTCAGGTTGGGTGCGGCCGACCAACCTGAGGATCAAAATCTCCTCGGAAACTATATTGCACATAAAATTTTCTGCATTGGACAAGCAATGCAGTAGCCCCCGAGACACTGGTCGGGTGGTAACACCAGATCAGGGGATCAATGTGCCCCTTTAATATTTGTAAATAATAAGCCCGAAGCCCAGTAGCCCCCGAGCCTTAATGCGGGCACGGGTGGCCGAATTAAGGATCAATATCCATAGTAAAATCACAAATTATGTGTAATGACTCTATGTATCCAAGTACTTTACGTCATTAATGCTCGGATCCGCATTGTACAAAACTTTGTTGACCGACCATCGGCTTCCACCTCCTCGGCCAGTAGCCGAGGAGTGTTTGTCCTACTTTATAAAGCCTTTATGAGGGCAAAGATTTACAACAAACAAGGCAATCTGGCCATACGGTTTTATAAACAAAGGTACGCAGAGAGTTATATTACTGTTTAACAGAAGAAATGTCTTCCAAAGAAAATAGTCCCGCTATCGGTTCCTTTCTTTGGGTTGTCATGCTAAGCATGATCATTAAACCTCAGCTCTAATGTAAGAGCAAAATATTGAGGATTTAGTTTGGGAGGCCAGTTAATAGCCCCCGGTAGTGTTCGGCGACAGTCGGGGTCAAGCCGTAAACACTTCGGCCAATGTTATGAACGGCCCATCATTTAACATAGTCATCGGATCGCTGACCAGTTTACGCTTATTGTGAAAGTCAGTTTTCGGCTTTCTCCACTGAGGTGCTTAACCATGTGAGCTGGAAGCACAATCGCAGTGGTTCTCCCTTTGCACGCCTAGCCGAACAAAACGGAACGTAGGAAGCAAGTGCAGGAGCCGGGCAACCCAACTATTGACCGAAGACACAATTCGAAACCGATGCATATATAGCAATATCTGAGAATGTTTTTGCCGAATCCCTAAAGGTGTCCGGCGTTGCACTGCGAGACTAATGCTGGAAAAGCACAAATAGTTTAAAAGTGCCAAAAAGCTTGGAAAACCAAGAAACGTCAGTAAAAACATGACGTCCGAACAATATCAAGTGTTCGGTGCCAATCCGAAAGTTGGTCTTAGAAAAAAGAAGTGCTTCTGTCGTGCTTTAACATGATACATCCTATCTCAAGACTTCGAGCGGGTCAGCCTACGGCTTCAACCTCCTATCCCGAGGGCGGAGTACTTCTCATCAGGCCAGTTTAGCAAACTAAACTCTAGCGGCTTTGAGAGAGAAATTAGGCTCCCCGGCTAGTGACCGCACACTCGTGTCGAAAAAAGGAGTGATAAATAATAATAATAAAACTTTGCAACGACTAAGAAGAAGAACACTTATTATAAAACGGCTCAAATAAACTTAAGAGCCCCCAAGTGACTTGGGTAGAAGAATGATTGCATGTACCGAAGTACTTATATCATATCTATGTTCAACCGAACTTTAAACGCGTCTTAACCGACCGTCAGCTTCTCCCTCTTCGGTCAAGGACCGAAAAGTGTTATGTACTCCATCGGTCGAGAATATCGACGGTGTTTCCAATAACCAGGCAATCAGGCCATAAGGCTGTAACAGACAAAGCGCGCTCAGGGAACTTATGCTATATTACCGTGAAGTGTAAGAAGCATCTTCGAAGAAAATAGTACCCCCACCGATACCTTTCTTCGGTGCTCATTGTTATTATGAGACTTGTGCAATAGATTTTTTGTACTCATGAGTTCCGTTGTGTGCCGACCATCATTGAAAACTATAAGAGCGCTAGCTTTCGGCTTCACCCAGTCTGAGGTCCGGCTCGGGCGACCCGATCGTGACAATCGCAGAGGTGCTCCCTTTACTCCCTAGCCGAACAATCGGGAACGTAGGGGTAAACACAGGAGCGAGGCAACCCAGCTTGCAAATCGCTTAAGTCAATATGGTGCATATTGTGGCGTAATACACGAACAAGGAACGAAGCCGTACAAGTATAATCATATGCAAGTGGAAAAGCTTCATGAAGGAAGCCCCCAAATGAATTGGGTATTTGAATTTATGCGTCACAAACAAAGTTTGGACAAGGAAATTTTTTACAAGCAACTTTTTTCCAAAAAAGTATAATGCTTGGTCGAACCGAACACAAGTTAGAAATTAAAGCTTTGAGCGTGAAAGCGACTTAGCTGGTTAATGTATTCGGTATTGATGACGCGGTCCGAGCTTGATGCAGGGCAAGGTTCCATCCCCCAAGCTGGTCCCGAGGTGGCGGAGCGGAGAGCTCGACACGCCGAAGTGGTGACATAGCACGGTCAATGCAGACCGGCAGAGTGACGCCGAAGTCCCCGGATCATTTTCCTGTGCACAAAAAATAGTGCAAACCAGAGATAATAGTAATAATGATAATTAAAAAAATGTTGCATAATAAATAATTTATGCAAAGTGAGAAATAGAAGAAATATGGCCTGGCGCCGAAGTCAGTGTCGAAGTAGGTCGGCGTGATGTAGTAAAGGCGTGGCAAAGCCTGAATTGACAGGCCGGTCCGAGCTTCGGATGCGGCGTTCGCCGGACTATGTACGGAAATTGATCAAACCACCACGCGACCGTCGTTAATGCGGTCACCATTTGATAGACCTGTGTACATATCATGGACAAACCAGAGTAATAATTCTTTGGGAAAAATGAACCCAAACAAGCAAAAAATACTGGGATTAATAGCACCTGGTTTATTTGTTGTAGCAATCCGAAGGAAGGTGATTCCCAAAATTGGGACTCACTCCGCACACCCATTGTCTGATGGGCGATAAAATGACGGCATGGCAATGCTGATAAAGGTTGACTCGCCGAGGCAAAGCCCTCGGCCTAGCTAACGTGACGGAGCTGGTCGGCTAGTGACGCCGAAGTGTCCGGAGTAGGTTGATGAAGAGATGGCGAAGCCCCCGGTCCAGCCGAGATGTCGAAGCCTCGACGTCAGACGATGAGTCGAAGTAGGTCAGCGTGATGGACACCATCTTGAAGAAGCAATAGTGCGGCCCTGTCGATGCAGGTCGTGACGTGGTCCATGCCGACTTGATGAAGCGACCGTGCGGCGATGCCGGCATGCCCGCTTCGTGTAATTCATGGGGCGGCGATGTTGATGATGATTTATCCTTCGCGATGCCGGACTCTTGTTCGGCTTGCCGAGATGATGATCCGAAGAAGTTGAGCTCGGCTAAAGTGACGACGTGTCTAGCACAGGTCGGCAGCCGTGGAGTAATATTGCCGGACTGGTTTAACATCAGCATGATGTTGAAGATCATGTTCAAAAGATTTTAAAGTTAGTGGGATGTGTTTAGGAATAAAACACAATACCCCATACAAAACTTCCTTCAAAACGGATGTCCGAAATCCCGTTCATAAAAAAGATGAACTCAGGTCGGATTCGTTTTCGCGCAGAAAACAGATCCGAAAAGTGATGCACTAATCGGAAGGTTTCCGGAGTTTGGACGGTCGGATCGAGCTGAAATTTTGAGAGGTGGTAGATATTGGAATTTTGCAGCCGATCAACGGTTGGATTTTCCAAATGACGTCCGAGATAGAAGCTGAACACCACGCCCTAAACTCATTCAAATTCCCATCCAGATTTGACAGGGCTCCGGTATATCGTGGATTGCCAGAGATTCCTCCATCGGAACTCAACGAAATTTTCCAGGGTTGTTATAGACTCAATTCCGCACAATTCCACCAAAACGATCGTCAAAGCGATACTCGAGGAGGTGGTGGCGGCAGATACGAGTTCGCTGACCAAAAAAACAGCACGTTCGCTTGAGGGCAATGTTGACGTTGAGCCCCCGAGCTCCATAGATGATTCCTCCGTGATCTTGATAGAGATCGGAGTTGATGTTTGATGAAGGCCCTCGTCCGAACATGGTGATCCGAACATGGGGCGCAATTCTTGGTCGAACCAAGGTGACCAGTCGAACTGGTGACGAAGACGCCGAAGTCGCAGTTGATCTGCAGGCAAGCCATCGATCCTTTTGTCGATCACACAGCGGAACTCTCAATGAAAGCACCAATGTCGGTGTCAAAACCGGCGGATCTTAGGTAGGGGGTCCCGAACTGTGCGCCTAGGCCGGATGGTAACAGGAGGCAGGGGACACGAAGTTTTACGCAGGTTCGGGCCCTCTCAATGGAGGTAAAACCCTACGTCCTACTTGATTAATATTGATGATATGGGTAGTACAAGAGTAGATCTACCACGAGATCAGAGAGGCTAAACCCTAGAAGCTAGCCTATGGTATGATTATTGATGTGTATGTTGTATATTCTATCGACTAGCCTGGCCCTGGTTTATATAATGCACCATAGGCCTAGGTTAACAAGAGTCCTAGCCAAATACGCCGGTGGAGAGAAGTCCTTATCTTGATCGCCAAGTCTTTATGGAATCTTCCTTGTATGCGGCAGCTGTCCGAACTAGCCCATGAGTATACGGCCATGGGGGGCCTCGGCCCAATCTAATAGATTGGGAGACGACGTGGTGAGTACCCCCTAGTCCAGGACATCGTCAGCAGTCCTCCCACTCGGGGGTCTTAGCTGCAGTCCAGTACTCGCCTAAGTCCGAAATATACCACGACGAGGTGCAGGTCGACTGCAACCTTCTCCTTAGGAGCTACGGCACAAGTACAACGTATGCTCCATCCCTATCCGCAAGGGCGACGAGGTGCAGGTCGACTGCAACATTCCCCTTCGGAGCTACGGCACAAGTACAAAGTACGCTCCATCCCTATCCGCAAGGGAGACGAGGTGCAGGTCGATTGCAACCTTCCCCTTTAGAGCTACGACACAAGTACAACGTACGCTTCATCCCTATCTGCAAGGGCGACGAGGTGCAGGTCGACTGCAATCTTCTCCTTTGGAGCTACGGCACAAGTACAACGTACGCTCCACCCCTATCCGCAAGGACGACGAGGTGCAGGTCGACTGCAACCTTCTCCTTCAGAGCTACGACACAAGTACAACGTACGCTCCATCCCTATCCGCAAGGACGACGAGGTGCAGGTCGACTGCAACCTTCTCCTTCGGAGCTACGGCACAAGTACAACGTCCGCTCCACACCTATCTGCAAGGACGACGAAAAGTGTTCCGAGCAGTGACCAAAGTCCATTCGAAGGCAAACGCAATCACATTCGGAGATAAACCAAATTCAGATAAATCCTAAAAGTTCCAAGCAGCAAATCAAAAGTACTCGGGCACCAAGCCCGAAGGAGTTCAATGGTTACAGCAATCACTCGACATTCTGAGGCAAATTTAAAGCAGATTCAAGTTTCATAAGTTTGTTCACTCGGCTGGAGGAGGGCTGGCAGGCTCCACGAATGAGTCCAGATCGATCCCATCAGCGATCCGAGTGGCGGCAGCAATGAAAGTCTCCATGAAGGACTGGAAGTCATGCTTTTTGGTGTTAGCGACTTTGATCAAAATAGCTTGTCTTCACGAGCCTCCTTGCAATGGACTCGCACCAAGGACAACGCCACGTCAGCACCACACCGGGCGGAGGATTTCTTCCATTCTTGCACTCGGTCAGGGATCTCGTTCAGTCGAGTCATCAGGGATTCCAGGTCATTTTGGAGCGTCGCCCTCGGCCAAAGTGATGAGTCGATTCGGGAGACTACCTCCTTCAGGCGCACGAGGTAGCTTGTGGCGCTGGCGATACGGGACTCCAGTCGGAGCACGTTCATTGCAGTTTCATCGCAGACTGGAGAAGCGATAGGGTCCAGACCCGTCTCGACCCTTCCAGTTTCCTTGTCGAAGTCTTGGCAGAATTTTGCAGCCAAAAATTAGTGAATCGACCGAGTAAGATCTGATCGCAAGCATCAACACAGTCGGTTTAGAAGAAATACCTTCCGGCGTGAGATAGAGCTTCTTGGCAAGAGTCCTCAGATAAGCTTCCGTGTCATTCCTCTTGCGGATCGCAGACTCCAACTTTTCATTCAGGACGACCTTGTCCTTCTTCAGACTGGTCACTTCGTGGTTAGCTTCATTAAGACAAGATTTCAGTTTGTTCACCTCCCCTTCCAGCGTTCCAATTGAAGCAAGCTTCTGGTCTGTGAGAGCAGTTTTATCTTGGGCTGCTTTTTGTGCGGCGGCGAGGTCTAAATCCTTCTTCTCTAGAGCCAACTTCATTTTCTATGCAAAAGAAACAATCGAATCAAAGAAGAGATCAAAGAAATATATTGAAAGTCAGTCGACAGTCAGTTACCTTCCATACCAGCAGCTTCCCCTTGAGCTTTCTTCAGTTTCTGCTGGGCCAATTCCAAGTCGAGGTTGAGTTGCCTCTGCTTCTCCTCTAGTTCAGCAAACTTAGAAATAAGAGTACAAGACTTCTGCAGAAGGCAAAAGACGGATCAGTCGATAAGATCAAAGGTTGTTTACTTCCGAGTGAATAAAACCTAAAGAAGTTCGCTTAGACCCCAGCCGACTGCACACAGTCGACTGTGGTCTCAGGGGCTACACTCAGCAGGTGCACTTGGCGTGTCCCTGCTGACTAAGACTCAACTCGACCGGTCCACCCGAACCAAGTCAAAAAAAGCTGTCCAGACCACAGTCGACTGCCAGAAGTCGACTGCGGTCTCGGGGACTACACCCAGTGGGTGCACTTGGCATGCCCCCACCGGTTCGGATCCTACTTGAATGGTCCGCCTGAGTCGAGTGTAAGGAGTGAAAAAGAAAGGAAAGTAGAACTCAGACCCCAGTCGACTGCCAGCAGTCGACCGCGGTCTCGGGGACTACACCCAGTGGGTGCACTTAGCGTGCCCCCACTGGTTCAGATCCCACTCGCCCAGACCGAGTGGAAGAACGAAACTACCAAAAACAACAAAACACCCAGTGGGTGCTCTAATTCGACGCAAACAACAGGAGATTGTGTAGAAGAAGATTTTTTGAGTAACATTTCCTCATAGAGCAAAAACAGTCGGAAAGTCTACTCACCTAGACATTGGCCCGAAGAGTAGCACTGGCGTCGTAGGCAGCCTGGCTGTTCTCATGCACCATCTTCACCCGCTCCATCATCATGTCAGCCTGTCGGATGGCTTTCGCAGCCGCTTCCGACAGGTTGTCCGGGACGGGATAGCTGGTGAAAAAGTGAGAAGATGACCCAGGTGCGGCGGCTTGGAGCTCCGTGGCGTGGAGTTGGACGACTGAAGGAATCACAGGCGCAGTCGGCGGTGTGGGGTGCTCACTCGACAAGGATGCAGCGAAGGTCACAGAGGCCCTGCCCGCGTCTTCAGGTTGACGGACGGGAGGTGTCGTAGTTGGTTCTTGCTGAGACATCCTACCAGCTGCTACCTTCTTGCTCTTCCTGAGCTTAAGAGCCACATCTTCATCGTCATCTGGAAGATCGATGACATTGGGTGGAGCTGCAAGGCAGATCATTCTACCCCAAGTGAACCACTAGAACGCAATCGACCAAAGAATCCAGAACAAAATCGCAAGAGTTTATACATGGGTTGGAGGTTACCGCATCTTCCATCTCCTCGTCCCGGTACTGGAGAGAAGAGGTTCCTGACGTAGCAGCACTGCAAATACCCGCATTCAATCGGTTACGTCCGGTTAATCGAGTTGACGAAAAGGACAAGTCAGTTGATTACCCGGAGATAGTAGGGACGGTCACTTTGATCCTGGCCAAAGCTTTTGGCAGTTTGGAGGAGGTGGCTTTCGGTGCTTTCGGCGCTAGAGGCGGCACAACTTTGGACTGCTTCGGAGCCTTCTCAGTCGGCGTTGGGGAAGACGTCCTGGGACGCTTCGAAGACTGTCCAATCGGCACGACCACCAAGTCCGGAGCGCTCGCCGGGTCGTGAGCGTGTTTGGATCTCCTCTCCCTGCGAGGAGGCGAGTCGACTTCTTCGTCATCAGTCGATTCGTCGCTCTCCTCGTCCTCATCGGCATCCGAGTGCCCCTCGCCGCTCTCGCCCCCGCTCGCTTCTTCCTCGACGTCTTGTTCCTGCACTCCATTGGGCATTGAGTACATGTCGATGAGGGCCTGAAAGGACAACGATCAAAGGAAATTCAGTCGACCATAAACAAGATGTCACACGGTGAATCGGAAAGATACTTGATAAAACAAAATTATACATGCTCCGGCTGGTGCGAGTTGTCGAATGGAATCACCCTCCTAGACCCCCGAGGGTTGTCTTTGTTGCTGGTGATCCCCATCAACCACTTCTCCAAGGTATCCTCGCTGACATCCTCTGGGTGGATCCGAGTGGAATCCTCGAGCCCAGAGTACATCCACATCGGATGATCACGCGCCTGAAGCGGTTGGATGCGTCGACCGAGAAAGACCTCCAGCAGGTCCATCCCAGTCACCCCATCACGGACGAGTTGGACGACCCGCTCGACCAGCACCTTGACCTGTGCCTTCTCTTCTCGAACTACCTTCAGGGGGTGGGCTTGTCCACTCGAGCCAAGGAAAAGGGAGGAAGTCCAGTCGACTGACCCGGGATTGGCTGATCCTTGCAGTAGAACCAACTCGACTGCCAGCCTCGGACCGAGTCGGGAAGGATCATGGCTGGGAAGGTACTCTTGCTCCTCATCTGGATCCCCAGACCCCCGCACATCTGGATCACTTGTGTCCTCTCGTCACTCGGATTGGCCTTTTTGACCTACTGGGAGCGGCAGGTGAAGATGTGTTTGAAAAGACCCCAGTGCGGTCAACAGCCCAAGAAATTTTCACACATCGACACGAAAGCAGCCAGATAGACTATGGTGTTTGGAGTGGAATGGTGTAGTTGAGCCCCAAAGAAGTTCAAAAAACCCCGGAAGAAAAGATGGGGAGGCAGTGAGAATCCGCGATCTACGTGGGTGGCGAGGAGAACACACTCACCCTCCCTTGGCTGCGGCTCAGTTTCGTTCCCCGAGAGTCGTGCCGACTTGTGGGGGGTCAGTCCCCCCTCCACCAGGTCGTCGAGGTCGTCCTGGGTGATTGTCGAGCGGATCTAGTCACCCTGGATCCAACCCGGCGGCAGGCCGGATCTCGACGAGGATCCGCCTCGGCTGGTCCGCTTGCCCTTCGCCTTCGCGGTCGCCTTCTTCGCGCGCTCCAGCGCCACCGTCTTCTCTTTCCCCATGGCGACGGGTCGAGCTCGAGCGAGAGTCCGGCGATGAGAGCGGAAGCGAGCGTGGCGGAGAGATCGGGAGAAGAAGAAGAGAGAATGGGAGCGCACGGGGCAGAGGCCTGGTCTGGGGCCTTTTATAAGGTCGTCCCCCGAGTGACTGACTGGTGGACCCAGACGATCTAAACAAATCCCGCAACAGTCGTGCGTGCAGTACGTGGCGAAAAAGGTGGCGCGGGTATCGAGGAGACTTGCCTAATCCGTCCCGATAACCTCGGTTCCGTCCGTCTGGCGCACTTCCCAAAATTCGAATCCCGTGAAATCCGCGGAGAGTAGAGCAACCTGTCAGACTGAAGAAAAATATCCTCTACATCATCATTCGGAATTCTACCGTGAAAATTCACTCGACAAAAACCAAGAATGGACCAAGGCGACTGAGAAAGGAGTCGACGTCGTCACCTCAACTCATTGTTCCAGAACAAGATATACTCATAGCACAAAGAATGGATCGGAAGTGTTCCCAACTCCTTCCTCACTCAAACCCTGATCCATTCGGGGGCTAATGATGAAGCTATGTACCTAGGGTAGGGTCATGGATCTGTCCAACGTACCCTCCCCAAGGACATCTCTACAAAGAATCAGAAGCAGTCGAAGAGAAACCATCATCCACTCGACCGTGAAGATGTGCTCACTCGACCACCTTGAAGACACTCGACCACCAGAAGATGAGAAACCCTTCACTCTGCAACGGTCAGGACTTAAACCATAGCTTTATGGGCATTTACAACACTTTACTGCGGACGTTACCAGTAACGCCCCTCCTTTATGAGCATTGAACCTTGTGTAACGGAGGGGAGCTGGGGTCCTGGCGTACTCTATATAAGCCACCCCCTCCTCTGGGACAGGGGTTCGCACTATCTGTAATTCACACGCATATATTCAGTTGACCGCCTCCGGGCTCCGAGACGTAGGGCTGTTACTTCCTCCGAGAAGGGCCTGAACTCGTGAAACTCGTGTGTACAACTCCTCCATAGCTAGGATCTTGCCTCTACATTCCTACCCCCCTATTCTACTGTCAGTCTTAGAACCACGACACACATTTGTCGGCCAATGTAACTAAGAGATATTCGAAAACATCATCCTTAGCTGCACATCTGCATGCAGTTGTCGCACTATTTTATAGAAAAATATCACCCTTAGTCACACATTACAAATAAAGACATGTTTGGTTCCGCGGATGTAATGTATTTACTATATCGTATTAGGAAGCACCGCGTCCAAATATTCGTATGCAATACGTTGATTTTTTGGTTCACCCGTCCGAGTCCCGATTTCTAAGACAGGCCGACTCGGGACAGTTTCAATTTTGTGAAACGCTGTATCGGAAAGCACGGTAGAAGAAACCATGGTGGCCTCTGCAATCGGTGGCTACCACGTTGTAAGATGTTTCCAAACATAGGCACGAGTCTCACATCCACCGTCATGTGAAGATGATGGCTGATTTTTTTTCAACAGATACCACCTTTGGATCCACGACCGCATGCAACTAGGATATATGCAACTCAAGGTTTAGGAAAGTGCAAGCGGATAAAAAATATTTTATTTATTGTTTCCATTTGCCTTTTATTTTTATATTTTTTACATGACAATTTTATAATCTAGAGCAGACCATATCATGTGAATAGAAATATAAATTTTGATATACAAATTAACCGAGATTGAGAAAAAGGAAAAGTGCATAAGAATACATAAAAATCATAGAAAAGGCTAAAATCGAAGAAACTTAAAGAATCAAGTAAACCTGCTCCCTAGTTAATGTGTTCCTGAGTAGACATCACCGCCACTAGATCTCCTAATAAAATAGTATAGGGGTATTTATTAATATTTTCTTGGTGATAAAAAAATAAACCCAACTCATCCTTTATAGATGGGTAGATGCAACTCTCATTGTAGTCCCGTCCACTTTGGAAGGAGCCAAAAGATAGATTTTTCACTGTCCATCAACCTCCCTCGCCGCTCCTTCGCCACAACACCTCCCCCTCTCCGATCGCCGTCCTTGCTCTGCAGTATTTTCTTGATGTGTGTTTGAGACATAATTATTTGAGTTATTTATCATGCTAAATAGATATGTCTATATTGTTATACACAAGTGTAGAGAAAGAAACAGAAAAAAAAGATTATCAAGAGGGTTTTATTGATGACCCGTGAAAGCAGCACACATAAAAACCTCAGCAAATTAATCTTCTTTTCCTAAATAGCTACAACTCATTGCCTAATTTTTTTCCTAGACATGCAACCATCCTGCATAAGCAAGTTGTCCATGCAAGTCCTAAATTACATTATTTTTTCTTTGCTCTATGCATGCAGCGCTGCCACTTCATCAATTCATGCATGTTAGTTGTAAGTTATTTTTTTGCAACAGATTTCATATAGACAGTATATGTGTTGAGTGATTGCAGTATACCTATGTAGTTCATCATTCACATTTTTGTTAGAAATAACATTAGTTTAACTGTAATTTTGTTTTTGTTTCTTTGTACCCTTTGTATTTTTTTATTTCTTTAGGCTTACATTTACTTCTCATTAGTTTTAGATGTTTTTAGCACTTTATGCATTTCTTTTAGCAAGGTTCCTGCCGCAACGCGTGGGGCATCATCCTGTTTATTAATAATCTTTATAATCACTTATAGGCTTTTTATTATCTTAGGCACGTCGCTTACGAGAACGTGCTCCCAAGGCATTAACTGGTGTGTGCCTGTAGGCTCAATCAATCAATCATTAAAGGACTAGTTAAAACAGAACTACAATGCCTAACTACAGTCTTAGCAGACGCAAACAAGCCTAACTACAAGAGAGCTCCTCTCTGCCGCTTGCCGCGATAAATAGTCGATCATTCACATAGGCGAGTTCGAGAAGGCCGATCCATGTACGTAACACGTTTCTTTCTTGCGTTTTCTTTTAGTTGGTTTTTAACGTGTTTTCCTTTCGTGATCACATCCGTGACATGCTTTTTTCCTGTAGCGACCACTGGAGCATGCAATGTTCTTGGTTGGTTTTAGTTTTTTTGGAGTGCGAGGAATTTTTAAAATCTGAACATAGTTTAAAACACTGACACTTTTTGGGAAAACGTGAATATTTTTTGGAATCCTGAACAGTTTCTAGGAAATGTAAACTGTTTCAAATTCGGAACATTTTTTACAATTGGGAATACTTTTCTGAAAACATGATTTAAAAAAAGAACATTTCTGAAAACACAATCAAATTTTGAAAATTCTCAAACATTATGAAAACACAATAAGTTTTGAATTTCTGGAATTTTTTTGAAAATGTGAATATTTTTTAAAATTCAAAATGATTTTTGTAAACATAAACATTTTTGAATTCAAGAAGAAAATTTAACACATGCACAGTATTTGAAGTCCAAACAAAATTTGAGAACATGAACATTATTTGAAGTTACCAAATATTTTTTCTAAATGTGAATATTTTCATAAATTATGAACATTCTTTAAAATGGAAACTTTCTTAGAAAAGGAGAAAATGAAAGAAAACCAACAAAAGAAATAGTAAGAAAAAAAATGAAAAGGACCTAAACCGGTTAGGAACCTTCTAGAAGGTTTCCAAAACGAAATTCTATAGAACATTAAATGGGCCGGCCAGTTAGTCCCTCCTAAACACAGTTCTGTAGAATGGAAGAAAAAAAGCAGCAAATACGATATGCTCAACTACGACTCCGGCATTTCCTATTTGGCGACTACAGCGCCTGTTACAAGCATAAATGTTACAGGGTGCACCCTCTGCACTGGGCTGGCCCCATTTCTTCTTTTGTGTTAAATTTAAAATAAAGGGTGCGCGTGGCATGTTCAAACTCAAGAATTCTCTGTTCGAAGCATTCCATAGTAGCCACTAGGAAAATGCATTCATTTCAGCCCTCTTACTTCAATTTTTCCTTTATACACTTCTCAGTTCACGGAACATTATTTTCTTCCTCTTCTTCTTTTTTCTTTTCTTTTATTTTCCTTAAATGCGTGAACTTTTGTTCAAAAATGAAGATTTTTTCACAGTCAATTTACCTTTTTTTTATGATTTGTTTTGAAATTTCAATTATATTTTTTTGAAAGTTGATGAAATTTTTTAATTCGATGATTTTTTTCTTCCAGAATTGATGAACTACTTTGAAATTAGATAACCTTTTTTAAAAGTTGATCAATTTTTTTTCAAATTCATGAACTTTTGTTCCAAATTCGACGAACTTTTTTCAGAATTGATAAAATTGTTTTTAAGTTCGCTCGTTTTTCCTAAAATTGATGATTTTTTTTCAATTTGTTATTTTTAAATTCTTTAACTTTTTCAAAATTTGATGAACTTTTTCATAAAAACAACTTCTCCAAATTGTTTTCAAATAATTTAATAATCTAAGCGGATAAATAGCGACGCTACAATGGGTCTTAAAAAGTTCGTTGTGTTATCCATCACTAAAATTCATAAGCTCTGGAGGTTAGAGCATCTACAGCCGGACCCCCTACTCTCTCCCTAAACATCTGAAACGCCTGTCTGGACAGTACTCTGTCAAAAAATTGTGATCCAATTGGACCCCTCGGTTTACCCCTAAACGTCCGGACTAACCGGCGTACCTCAAATCCATCTTAAATATGGGGCGAGTATGAGGGGGTCCAGTCACACCCGAGCACTCTCCTCCATGTCATATGCAACACCTCTCTGGTCCCATATGCAGCCACCCGATCCTCCTCTCTCACCGCTCTCTCCCCGTCGGTATGGATGTGCGGCATGCACACGCCGAGGAGGTGGCTCCTCGCGGCGACAACGGTGTGGGTAGACCAAACGGTTGCAGCATGGGCGGAGGAGACATCGACGACATGGGCAGAGGAGGTCCCTCGGCGGCGCGACCTCGCGTAACGCTGCTGAACCGGCCGCCTTGTGGCTTAGCCGCTGCATGCTGGCCTCTGCGTGCGCGCTGGCTGCCGCGAGTTGGCCGGATAATGCCCAGACAATGCACGCGCTGCCCAGATAATGGCCGGATAATGCCCACACAATGCATGGCTTATTTCCAACATTGGCTGCCATTGCCAGCCCAGCTGTGCGCCCGCTGTGTGCAGCCGTGCAGGCCATGCGTGCGTGGTGGCCGCGGCATGTGGCCTGGCCGCATCACATGCTGCCATCCATGCTGGCCGGCACGCATCCGTGTCGGGGCTGACCGTGCACAACTGTTGCATATTGGCTCGCACGTGCATACTGTTACCCTCGGGATCGATCTACTGCTTGCACTCAATGGAAATACGGGGATACAAGCTTCCTGGCGTCACGCCAAGGTCTGAATCCAGAGAGTGCTTGGGGAAGGGGAAGAAGGAAGATAGGAGAGATACAACCAGTTTGGGAAATTACATTTTCCTACCCTTGGAGCCACGCACGCTCTGACTACTTGTAGCGGTGACTTCCTAAGCGGGTTGGGCTCGCTGCTGGGCGTCATGGGTTGGCCTCCCCTGTGGCGGCCTTGAGTGCATGAGTCAGCCTGCTCCGCTCTCTCTTCTCTGCTCTCTTCTTCAGTCATTGTGCCTCGGTCTTCAGGAAGGCCGTGACAATGCTCCCTCCCCGAGACGCAGCATGTCCCCATGCTGGTGCTTCCGCGTACCTTCGATGAAGAGCATGAAGTTGCTCCCAAGTAGCAAAGCTTGCTGGCAGTCCAGTCGAAAGAGTCCTGACTTGCGGAAGCAACTTCTTGCCCTGCCGCACCAACCTCGCATCCAAAATTTGCTCAGGTTGTCGCTTGTCATCAGCAATGAGAAGAACAGAAAGATCAGTACTCATCGGTGTTGTAGGCGCCACGGCTTTTTTCAGCTGGGACATGTGAAAAACTGGGTGTACTTGGCTTCCAGCCGGCAGCTTGAGTTTGTAGGCCACTGCTCCCACGCGTTGAATCACTTGAAATGGTCCAAAGAAACGAAAACAGAGTTTGTGAGACGATCTTGGAGCCACCGAAGTTTGGATGTGTGGTTGTAATCGCAGATACACCTTGTCCCCTAGCTCAAACACTCATTCCGATCGCTTGCGGTCTACAAACTTCTTCATTCTTGGACGAGCCCTGTGCAAAAGTTGTTGGATGAGCTGCTGCATGGTGGAGCTTTCATCCAACCACTGTTGTAAACCAGCTGGTATCAATCCATCAGCTGTTGTATTCCAAAGTGTCTGGGTCGCTGGCCATACATGATCTCAAAGGGGGTGTGGCCTACAGCAGAATGGAAGGACGTGTTGTACCAGAATTATGCTTGGGACAACCACGGTGACCATTTCTTCAGATTTGCATGCACAAAACATCGCAAAAATGTCTCCAAGCACTAGTTTACCCGTTCCGTTTGATCATCCGTTTGTGGGTGGTACGTCGAGCTGAGATTCAAGGTTGCATCAGCCATTTTGAACAAGTTCTGCCATAGTCTGCTAGTGAATACGTTGTCTCTGTCCGACACAATGACTTGGGGCATTCCATGACGCTTGTTGTTACACCCACGATGCGGCTATATCTCCCACGTGTCGGAGCATGACTTAGAGGCATAACCGCATTGTAGGCAATGTCGCAAGAGGGGTAATCTTTACACATCCCATGTACTGAATAAGAAAGAGGTACATAGTTGGCTTACAATCGCCTCTTCACACAATACATAAATATAGCATTACAATCATCCAGATACAATCAAGGTCCGACTACGGAACCAAAATAAAGACAACCCCAAATGCATAATGTCCCCGATCGCCCCAACTGGGCTCCACTACCGATCGTCTGGAAAGGAAAAGTAGTATCGTCCAGAGTCCTCATCGAACTCCCACTTGAGCTCAGGCGTATCTCCTGGAATGGTATCATCGACACCGGCAGCTGACAGGTTGCCCCTAGGCCTATAAGAGGGGCTGAGCAAAGCGGAAACATAGCCAAACAACGGTTTGCTAGGACAAGGTGGGTTAGAGGCTTGGCTTAGCAATATGGGAGGCATGATATAGCAAGTGGTAGGTATCGCAGCATAGGCATAGCAACAGAGCGAGCAACTAGCAAGCAAAGATAGATGTGATTTCGAGGTTATGGTCATCTTGCCTGCAAAGTTCTCTGAGAAGACGAAAGCTTGAACCTCGTTAGCATACTCAACGGGTACCTCGATCACGAACTCTACTCCCAGCTCTACCCAAAGCAAGAACACAAGCAAAGGAAACCACAATCAACCACGGTGCAATGCGCAAGCAACATGATGCAAAACATGGCATGATATTCGGGATGTGATATGCAATGCATATGCGAGCTCTGGAAGGATAAGATTGATTAAGGCATCAACTTGGCAAACCACGTGCGCCGCTGGAAAGATGAGTTGATTTCGGTCGAAATCGATATAAAGATCACCGGAATCGGATGCATTGTTTGCAAATGGCAAGCAAAACAATAATGGCACTATTCTGCGATTAACAGCACGATGCCATCTAGAATGCAACAAGAAACTAAGCTACTGCACTCCAACATAGCAACAAAGCTCATGGTAATGATCCACTCAACATTCTTGACAAAAGATGAACACTGAGCTACGGCTAAATCACACAATAGCAGGTTCAAAAAAGCATGGCAAAAGTGCAAAAGATATCAGGTTCACAGACTTAGTGAAAATAGCAACATGTCAGGATTTAACATCAGGAAGCAATGTTTAAATCAAGATAACAACATGCTACATGAACATATCAAGGCAAAGCAAGGCATGGCATGAAACTACTCAACGCATACAACAAAAGTCCCTTACTGACCATAAGCCAAAAGGAATCAGAAGATACAATGGCACCCTTGTAAACATAGCAAGTTTCGTTAACAGATTCAGACTTAGCAGAAAAACTGGGCATGGCAAAAACAGAGGTACATAGGCATGTTTGCGAGCTCGATGCACTCACCACAAGGAATTGCATGATAAACTAAGCATACACCCAGCAAGTAGAAATGATCAATAAGCTAACCATGGCAAGAACACTCTCATAACATGCATGGATCAACTACAACAACCTCGGCAAAATTGATTAACACGTAAACAATCTGCCAGGAACATTTTATAGCAAAAGTAGAGCAAGATTGAGTCATTCTAGGGTACTCCGTAATTACAAACAAAGAGATGGATGGATAGAGCATAACAATATCTCAAAATCATCCTTACTAAACATGCTCAAAAGAGGCATGGATCACTCTGTAGCAACAAGAATACATGGCATAAAAATATCATCAGGGAAATGACTTAGAAGAATTCTAAGTCCCTAAAATCAGCAACATCACGAGAGCTACTTTGCATGCTTTTGCTAGTCACCACAATGATCACAAAAATACATGGCATACACCCCTGTAAATATGGCATGGCCTAGCCCAAAACACATGTAGGCCTCAAGTTCATAGGAAGCACACATTAAACATGGCAAAAATGACAAATGTCCATAATTTGTTAAGAAACAGAAACTAACATTACATAGCACTCTTGCAACAGAATTTAGGGTATGAACTCAAATGAACATGATGCAATGGAATAAAATGAAGAGGACCTCGAGACGAACAATTTGATATGCTACACGTCCAAAACGGAGCTACGGATGCAAAGTTATGATGCGATGAATAAAGCTAAAATATTGGGGACTTAGGCAGAAAAACACCTCCCAGATCTAGATCTAGGGTTCGCACGTGGACCAAGGTTCACCAGATTTACTGTAGACGCCGGAGAACGGTGGCCGGGACTCGCCGGGGAGGAAGTAGATGACCGGAGACGGGCGTCGGGTCGCCGGCGATGGCGGGGAGCGGCAAGGCGGCGCCGGTTGGCAACGGGGCGGCACGGCGGAGCGGCGAGGCCGGCGCAGGGCGGCGCGACGGAGCGGTAGGCGGCGGGCCGGCGCTCGGGCGGCGGGCGAAGCGGTAGGCGGCGGCACGCGGCGACTGGGCCTCGGGGCCCGCTGCGGGCCGGGCGGGCCGGAGCGGGAGGCGGCGAAGTGGGCGCGGGCGGTGCGACGTGGCGCACCGCGATAGGTCAGGCGGCAGCGGGTGGACGTGTCTGGCCCGATCCGGACGCGTCCGGCCGCGGGAGGAAGAAGAGACTAGGGTTAGGGGTGGATTTGATCCGGAATTTTTTGGGCGAGGCACCTATTTATACATAGAGGGAGCTAGGAGGCTCCAAATTGAGCATGGTTTTCGGCCACGCGATCGTGATCGAACGACCGAGATGATGGAGGGGATTTAGCTGGGTTTTGGGCCACTTTGGGGAGGTGTTGGGCTGCAACACACACGAGGCCTTTACGGTTCCTCGGTTAACCGTTGGAAGAACAAACGAAGTCCAAATGGCACAAAACTTGACAGGCGGTCTACCGGTAGTATACCAATGCCACTTGGCAAGTCTCGGTCCAATCTGAGAACGTTTAACACCCGCACACGAAAAGAGGCAAAAGGGGACACCGGAGGACATAGGAGCGCCGGATTGCAAAACGGACAACGGGGAAAATGCTCAGATGCATGAGACGAACATGTATGCAAATGCGATGAAACATGATGACATGATATGAAATGCATGCCACACAAGCAAATGACAAGGAAACAACAGCGAATAACTGGAAGACACCTGGCGCAACGGTCTCGGGGCGTTACAACACTCCATCACTATGAGAGGATCTCGTCCTGAGATCTAGAATGGTACCGGAGGGAAAACGGAAGAGAAAGAGAAGAGGTAAAACTAAGTTGCTTCTTTGGCAAATGAGTGAAACCAATGAACCTTGCGAGGTTGAACAACTTCGAGAAAAGAATACAACGGAGATGAACAAAATTGAAAACACTCTGTTAGAAAAGAGGAACAAGTAAGAACAAATCCGGGCAGCACATCGGTTGAAAAGAGATTCAAGACTAGATAGGATGAAAAGAGCTTGAAAGGAGGACACCACACACCGGTTAAACGGATAAGCAAGGAAAGGAACATAATCTTGACAAAAGAAGATGATGGGTCGAAGAGAGCAACATCACAATGCCTCCGGGAGAAATGAAAGAATGGAATTAAAGGAACGGGGAAGAAAACAACATCTTCTACCTCCAATGAGCTTGCAAAGGCATCTTAAGGAGAAGGGTCGAACGGAGTTGTTGGAAAACCAACAATGAAAGGATAAGCTTGATGTGGACTTATGGACAACATCTCAAAACTTAAGGTGAAATTCTGCCACTAACGAAAACAATAGATTGGGTTGATATCAACAAGGAGACGAGAAACTTATCTCACTGGTAGGACAAATGAAGAACTTGGGTCATTTATAAGCACCATAAATAGCGACAATCCTTAGGGAAAAGCTTTAGGTAAAAATAACCCAGGATAACTCCAACGAAGAGATTTGGATTTAAAAATATCTCATTCTTGACAACATGTGAATCATGAAACATGAAGGGAAACTGTCAAGAAATACATAACACCACCTGAAAAGATAAGATAGAAAGAATTGCACTTAGGAATGCAAGAAGGGAAATACTTGAAGTATAACTTGATGGATCATAGCTTCGAGAGATATCTTGAAGAACAATTGAAGAGTGAAAAGGATCCTTGACGAACCACCATGTAGCCTCCATGAACAACTCCGGTAGCAAAAGAATGATCAATCGAAATGAAAGAGAAGTTGAAAACACAAGGTGAAGACTTGTAATGATTAGATGGATTTTCATGATGATATAACCGAGAAAACTTGAAACTCCAGGAAAAGAAAAGATGAAACAATAGAAAAATCAAGAATTTATTTATTATGAACAAACTCCGAAGGAAGGAATTTATCACTTGGATGAAACAAGAATAAGAATTATGTTATGCGTATCCTTCACCAATTTAAATTGATGACAATCCACGGATTTGGCATACTACTCATTCTCGTAGAAAGGATTAAGATAGATATATCGCAAACTTGATAAGGTCTTCAACGAACCACCGGTAGGATTGAAAAAAACGAATGAATTGATACGATAACAAAGGAAGAGAAATCTTGAACGAACCACCGTAAGAATTGAAAATGAATGAAGTAAAGGGATGAGTCAATGGTAAGAATTAGAGAACGAATGAAGATTCTTGAGAGAATTTAGATGCAAGTGAACGAAGAGATCCCGAGCTGATTAGAGAACACTTGGAGGATGCACCGGTAAGAATTGAAAATGAGAGCTGGAAGCTGTAATGAATAATCCCGAGATGATGGCCTTCAGAGGAAAGAAATGGAAACAACTCATGAAATTCTCCGGATGGGTGAAAAGAATTATCGAAAACAATTATGAGAGGATGGCATAAAGCTAGCATCATGAATCTTGAGGAGAATGGAGCAAGATATGGAGGAAAGTTCTTCTTCGGTCTTCAAATGTTGAGAATGACGATGAGAAACACCACCATGAATTGTTGAGGCACTCCGGAATGAAGAATGAAAAGGTTGAGCCAACGATGAAAAGAATTATAAGATCTTGGAGAAACCATCTGACTAATGATAATTCATTCTTATGACAAACTTTGAAATAAATTTGATTATAACTCCGGAAAAATAGAAGAGTCAGGTAAGATCCTGGGAAAAGACCTGTGGGTTAGGGCCCACTCAAAAGAAACATCGTTGAAAGATTTGAAAGAGAGATTGAGTCGGTAGAATTAAATGGCTTGAATGAGATAACAACCTCGAGATATCTTCAGCACTCCGGAACAATTGAATAGCGAGAAGTGGAATGATAATAAGGTGCACCGGCATGGAAAACATTTGAAACGAGTTAAAGGATATGATCAACACCAAAAGCTTGAATTGAATCCACCGGAGAAGAAAATAATGAAGAATGACGAACTTGAAGCTTCCTTAGCATCTTCCTGAGAATCACCGAATAAGAACATCGACGGAAAAGAATGGAGAGACTTCCCATCAATAAAAGGATACTCGATTAAGTGATCTGAGTCCTCGAAGAAAAGGGGTGGGAGGGCGGGGAAAACAAAGACAACTTGGTATGGATGAAACAAACACCGTTGAGAAGAACTGATAATTGATCTTGCGGATGTCGAAAATGATCGGATTCACTTGAAGAGAAAAACATCGGTTGAAAAGGATTGACATGACAATCTCGATTATCATGAAGGATTAGTATTCACATAGAAATATGAGAACACCTCTTAGGAAAGGTATGGAATCAACATTTGACTTTGAAGCAACTCGAATACCACAACTCAAAAACAAAACAAAGGATTGGCTTGCAGAAAAAGCCAGAACAAACATATGATAGAGATTTCATCCGAAGTTTTCATGGTGGGGCCCACACGGGCTCGATCGTACATCACCATCATGGACAAGGTAGTGCACATGACATACGAAGCGTCCCCGAGTCAGCATAGCCAAGGACTCTTTAAGACATAACGAGACCACTGTAAAACCAACCGTGGATAGGCGGACCACTAGACGTCGAACCCCAATCTCATATCATGCATATGTCGGAAAGATGTCCTAGGAGCTACTAGAATTCCCACTTATAAACTCCCGAAACTTTCTGGTTATGCAATCAGGTGTCGGGGATACAGGGGAAGCATAATATCTTACCCAAAACTAGCAAATCCTACATCCAACTGTATCCATCCTTCAACACATAACCAAGAAACCTTCGGAAATCATTTACCTCAACCTTCGAAAAGCATCTGTTATACGAGTTATGGCAATACTCCCGAACTCCCGCCCCGGTACTGGGTGGCATCGAGGTTATTTCACCAACAACTGCATAAAAGATATTTTCGATGTCGGCGAAACTCAGGTATTCCAGAACTGCACCGATAAAATTGTGACGACAACACCTCGGAGCTCAACTCCCCGGGACACTGCCACAACCCCTAAATGTCAGGAGGCACCAAGAACAATGTTGTCGTCACAAAACCATCGGAACGATTCCAAAATACCCGCGTGATCCTAATTTTTTTTAGTGAAATTTGAGAAGAGAAGAGTCAAAACTCTACGTCAGGATGCCTCACCAGAGCGACGAAGGGACTGAGGAGTAAAAATAATCCTTCTCTCCGATATATATATAATCCTATAAGACTCAACACATTTTTCTAGACTCAACAACGCCAGCGATTCGATCAAGCAGGGGGCTCCTAAGTCGGGGAAGGCTTTGATTGCCAACTTGTTACACCCATGATGCGGCTATATCTCCCACGTGTCGGAGCACGACATAGAGGCATAACCGCATTGTAGGCAATGTCGCAAGAGGGGTAATCTTTACACATCCCATGTACTGAATAAGAAAGAGGTACATAGTTGGCTTACAATCACCACTTCACACAATACATAAATATAGCATTACAATCATCCAGATACAACCAAGGTCTGACTACGGAACCAAAATAAAGACAACCCCAAATGCATAATGTCCCCGATCGCCCCAACTGGGCTCCACTACTGATCATCTGGAAAGGAAACGTAGTATCGTCCTGAGTCCTCATCGAACTCCCACTTGAGCTCAGTCGTTTCTCCTGGAATGGTATCATCGACACCTCCATCTGGTTTTGGAAGTAATCTGTGAGTCACGGGGACTCAGCAATCTCACACCCTCGCGATCAAGACTATTTAAGCTTTTGGGTAGGGAAAGGTATGAGGTAGAGCTGCAGCCAGCACTAGCATATATGGTGGCTATCATACGCAAATGAGAGCGAGAAGAGAAAGCAAAACACATTCGAGAATCTATGATCAAGAAGTGATCTTAGAAATACTTATGTTCAAGCATAACCCGAGAACGTGTTCTCTTCCCGGACTCCGCCGAAAAGAGACCATCACGGCTACACATGCGGTTGATCCATTTTAATTAAGTTAAGTTTCATATTATCTACAACCCGACATTAACAAATTCCCATCTGCCCATAACCGCGGACATAGCTTTCAAAAGTTCAAAATCCCTGCAGGGGTGTCCCAACTTAGCCCATCACAAGCTCTCACGATCAATGAAGGATATTCCTTCTCCCAGGATGACCCGATCAGACTCGGAATCCCGGTTACAAGACATCTCAACAATGGTAAAACTAAACCAGCAAAGCCACCCAAATGTGCCGACAAATCCCGATAGGAGCTGCACATATCTCGTTCTCAGGGCACACCGGATTGTCCAAGGTTCCGGTAGACCAGCCCAGAGTTGCCCCTAGTGGCCACCGGCAGCTGACAGGTTGGACTAACACTCAGAGGAGCACTGGCCCGGGGGGGCTAAAATAAAGATGACCCTCGGGCTCCGGAAACCCAAGGGAAAAGAAAAAGGCTAGGTGGCAAAGGGTAAAACCAAGGTTGGGCCTTGCTGGAGGAGTTTTATTCAAGGCAGACTGTCAAGGGGTTCCCATTATAACCCAACCGCGTAAGGAACGCAAAATCAAGGAACATAACACCGGTATGACGGAAACTAGGGCGGCAAGAGTGGAACAAAACACCAGGCATAAGGTCGAGTCTTCCACCCTTTACCAAGTGTATAGATGCATTAATTAAATAAGAGATATTGTGATATGCCAACAATAACCACGTTCCAACATGGAACAAACTCCAATCTTCACCTGCAAGTAGCAACGCTATAAGAGGGGATGAGCAAAGCGGTAACATAGCCAAACAACGGTTTGCTAGGACAAGGTGGGTTAGAGGCTTGGCTTAGCAATATGGGAGGCATGATATAGCAAGTGGTAGGTATCGCAGCATGGGCATAGCAATAGAGCGAGCAACTAGCAAGCAAAGATAGATGTGATTTCGAGGGTATGGTCATCTTGCCTGCAAAGTTCTCCGAGAAGACGAAAGCTTGAACCTCGTCAGCGTACTCAACAGGTACCTCGATCACGAATTCAACTCCTGGCTCTACCCAAAGCAAGAACACAAGCAAAGGAAACCACAATCAACCACGATGCAATGCGCAAGCAACATGATGCAAAACATGGCATGATATGCGGGATGTGATATGCAATGCATATGAGAGCTCCGAAAGGAAAAGATTGATTAAGGCATCAACTTTTCAAACCAAGTGCGCCGCTGGAAAGATGAGTTGATTTCGGTCGAAATCGATATAAAGATCACCAGAATCGGATGCACGGTTTGCAAATGGCAAGCAAAACAATAATGGCACCATTCTGCGATTAACAGCACGATGCCATCTAGAATGCAACAAGAAATTAAGCTACTGCACTCCAACATAGCAACAAAGCACATGGCAATGATCCACTCAAGATGCTTGACAAAAGATGAACACTGAGCTACGGCTAAATCACACAACAGCAGGTTCAAACAAGCATGGCAAAAGTGCAAAAGATATCATGTTCACAGACTTAGTGAAAATAGCAACATGTCAGGATTTAACACCAGGAAGCAATGTTTAGAGCAAGATAACAACATGCTACAGGAACATATCATGGCAAAGCAAGGCACGGCATGAAACTACTCAACGCATATAACAAAAGTCCCTTACTGACCATAAGCCAAAAGGGATCAGAAGATACAATGGCACCCATGTAAACATAGCAAGTTTCGTTAACAGATTCAGACTTAGCAGAAAAACTGGGCATGGCAGAAACAGAGTTACATAGACATGTTTGCGAGCTCGATGCACTCACCACAAGGCATTGCATTACAAACTAAGCATACACCCAGCAGAAGACATGATCAATAAGCTAACCATGGCAAGAACACTCTCATAGCATGCATGGATCAACTATAACAACCTCGGCAAAATTGATTAACACGTAAACAATCTGCCAGGAACATTTTATGGCAAAAGTAGAGCAAGATTGAGTCATGCTAGGGTACTCCATAATTTCAAACAAAGAGATGGATGGATAGAGCATAACAATATCTCAAAATCATCCTTAGTGAACATGCTCAAAAGAGGCATGGATCACTCTGTAGTAACAAGAATACATGGCATAAAAATATCATCAGGGAAATGAATTAGAAGAATTCTAAGTCCCTGAAGTCAGAAACATCACGAGAGCTACTTTGCATGCTTGTGCTAATCGCCACAATGATCACAAAAATACATGGCATAAACCCCTATAAATATGGCATGGCCTAGCCCAAAACACATGTAGGGCTCAAGTTCATAGGAAGCACGCATTAAACATGGCAAAAATGACAAATGTCCATAATCTGTTAAGAAATAGAAACTAACATTACATAGCACTCTTGCAACAGCATTTAGGGCATCAAGATGAACTCAAATGAACATGGTGCAATGGAATGAAATGAAGAGGACCTCGAGACGAACAATTTGATATGCTACATGTCCAAAACGGAGCTACGGATGCGAAGTTATGATGCGATGAACAAAGCTTAAATATTGGGGTCTTAGGCAGAAAAACACCTCCCAGATCTGGATCTAGGGTTCGCACGTGGACCGAGGTTCGCCGGATTTACTGTAGACGCCGGAGAACGGTGGCTCGGACTCGCCGGGGAGGAAGTAGATGACCGGAGACGGGTGCCGGGACGCCGGCGACGGCGGGGAGCGGCGAGGCGGCGCCGGTCAGCGGCGGGGCGGTGCGCGGGCGGCGGGACTGGCGCGGGGTGGCGCGGCGGAGCGGCGAGGCCGGCGCAGGGCGGCGCGGCGGCGGGCGAAGCGGTAGGCGGCGGCGCGCGCCGACTGGGCCTCGGGGGCCCGCTGCAGGCCGGGCGGGCCAGTGCGAGAGGAGGCAAAGTGGGCGCGGGCGGTGCGATGTGGCGCGCCGCGATAGGTCGGGCGGCGGCGGGCGGACGTGTCCGGCCCGATCCGGACGCGTCCGGCGGCAGGAGGAAGAAGAGGCTAGGGTTAGGGGTGGATTTGATCAAGGATTTTTTGGGGGAGGCACCTATTTATACATAGAGGGAGCTAGGAGGCTCCAAATTGAGCATGGTTTTTGGCCACACGGTCGTGATTAAACCACTGAGATGATGGAGGGGGTTTAGTTGGGTTTTGGGCCACTTTGGAGAGGTGTTGGGCTGCAACACACACGAGGCCTTTACGGTTCCTCGGTTAACCGTTGGAATAACAAACAAAGTCCAAATGGCACGAAAGTTGACAGGCGGTCTACCGGTAGTATACCAAGGCCACTTGGCAAGTCTCGGTCCAATCCGAGAATGTTTAACACCTGCACACGAAAAGAGGCAAAAGGGGACACCGGAGGACATAGGAGCGCCGGATTGCAAAACGGACAACGGGGAAAATGCTCGGATGCATGAGACGAACATGTATGCAAATGCGATGAAACGTGATGACATGATATAAAATGCATGACACGCAAGCAAATGACAAGGAAACAACAGCGAATAACTGGAAGACACCTTCTGGTGACCCGATATGCACCTGGTACCCCCGGAACACTTACGATGTCCGAATATCATCGTACAATATATGAATCTTTACCTCTCGACCATTTCGAGACTCCTCGTCATGTCCGTGATCTCATTCGGGACTCCAAACAACATTAGTTCACCAAATCACATAACTCATATAATACAAAATCATCATCCAACATTAAGCGTGCGGACCCTACGGGTTCGAGAACTATGTAGACATGACCGAGACACCTCTCCGGTAAATAACCAATAGCGGAACTTGGATGCTCATATCTGTTCCTACATATCCTATGAAGATCTTTATCGGTCAAACCATAATTACAACATACGTTATTCCTTTTGTCATCGGTATGTTACTTGCTCGAGATTCAATCGTCGGTATCTCTATACCTAGTTCAATCTTGTTACCGGCAACTCTCTTTACTCGTTCCGTAATGCATCATCCCACAACTAACTCATTAATCACATTATTTGCAAGCCTTATCATGATGTGCACTAGATCATTGATGGCGCGCGTTGCTGCGCCCATCTATTTTGAATGTTTTATGATAGAGATAGGATTTTTCTGTAAAATACATGGAGACAAGATAGACTATGAAAAATGCTAAAATAGACCGAAATAAATGTTTCGCTTTTTATGAAAGATACTCCTGTCAGTAGTAAGTAATAACCTAAGAGATAATAACATTGTGTACTATACTAAGCTAGGACAGAGCAACTATCAGTAGTAAGTAATATCCTATCAGATAATAATATTGTGTACTAAGCTAGGACAGAACGACAACTACAACTTTCACTTGGTGAACAAATAGCAGTAACCTTCAATAAGAATATGCAGGGACCTACAATAATGTCGGATATGGCATGGACTGCCAGCTAGCATTTGTAGTTTTGCTCCCAGCTATAGGGATAAAGATCTGAAAATGCAAAAAACCACCACATCTGTCAGGATGGCAATAAAATCTTCATATTTTGCTTGTAGCTCTTCATACAAAGAAACATATTTTCTGAGAAACTTGTGCTCTGTTGCACGCTCACTGAAATGATAAGAACATTTTTTTCAGCAGAAACACAAGAAAACAAAATCCCTTACTATTGAGGTCTCAAACATGTTTTTTTGCAAGAAAGAAAAACTCACTAAATTACACATGAGAGGGAACAAAGCCTGAAGTTGGATATTTTTCTCTGCTTTCTTCAACTCCACAACCTAAATGGAAGACCTATGGGAACAGGTACCAGAGAATTCCATGCACATCCTCCATTACCTCAGTAACAATCCAGGCAGCACCTCAATGGAAACAAGAATCCACCGCTAATCCAACACTAATGGGAAGCAAGACAGCCAATCATCTCATATTTAGAGCGGGAAACAGATCATCATACTGCTGCTATGAGTACAACCTACTGCGCAAAGTATACAGGAAATGCTCATAATCATCATCATCTAGCACGAAGTGCTGTAAAAAAATCATCTGCAAACACACTATGATAAAAGAAAAGGTACATACTAAGAGAAGTTGCATAAGCTTTTGTTCTTTTCCTCGCAAGACATTTCTGTATAGACACTTGAGACAATGGACTGTCGGTGAAGATAAATATCCTTTCCCCCTCTTGAGGGTGACTAAAAATGGCAGAAAACTGATTACACATACATGTACTAAACAAAACTGCTCATTTGCGTAAAATAATCCTACCCCATAAATAATATCAAACGTTTGTATGAATCAACTAAAGGTTTTGGATCACCAAGGCCATTAAAGTCGAAATCTACTATAGATGGCGATATAGAGCCAAATAGACATACTGTTGATCAAGATGTATTACCAAAAGACATCTTTGGTGTAACTTAGATGGCTGAGATACATATATGAAGATGTCTCATCCATTAAGAAGATGAAGCATTGAAGACATCATCCAAAATGACTAATAGAATGATAGGCAAAATGTAGTCCTGGAAAGTAAGTCTGTTGGTGCATCAACACATGACTAACCGATGTCTTTAAAGTAAAAAATAGCCAATATATTTATGAGCAAGCCATATGGTGCCATGGTTATACTAATTAACTACATAGCTAAGAATGTATTTAGGTATTTCTTAATTAAGTTTCAAACTTTGTTTCCCGGCATATAACAATTTGAAAGTGTAGTAACATTAGAAGATATTCCCTTAGTCCCACAATATAAGACGTTTTTGCAAGCTAAAATAGTTTGCAAAAACGACTTATATTGTGGGAGTAGCCGGTAATGTGTTGACCATTGAAGCAACCAATTTCGTCAATAGTTTCTAGAGTTGTAGAGAAGACAACACCTATATGGCAATATATCAGAACTAAGCAACAGAACCAGGAGATGCACATTCGCAATAGAGCACCAAGATAAGAACAGTCGAGGGTACTACAATACACTGACCTGATTAGCTGATTTTGCAGCACATCATCTTCCTGGATGTAGGCCTCCTCCTGCCAATCAACCTATGGTCTTGTTAAAAGCGTATGAGAAGGAAATCATTGGTCTTGTTAAAACCTGGGAAGGGAGAACCAAATTAAACTCTGAAAATCAAACCTCACAAGGGAGGGGAGCGAGGCGTGCAGGAAGATCAAAGATGGGATAAATCCAGATTTCGGCTGATGTGAAGGGGAGAAGCGTATAAGGGCGTCAAATCCAACGCCAGGGAAAGGGATCTAGGCCATTGTTGTGGTCATCACAAACGTGGGGATATGAAGACAACATACTGCAGGGGATTTAACGCTGGAGGTGAGCGCCACAAGATGAATAATAAAGAGCCGCATGTAATGAGGCAGTTGCAGGTTGGGAAAAAGAAACGCGCAACTCAATTAATCGTGCACATCACCCACGATGAATGCTCCCAAGAACCGACGATTGATTGTCTCCTCGAACTCTGGTGGATCATTTTCCCTCCGCTTCACCAAACAGTGAGATGAAGCTTCCTCTCTACCTGCATCGGCATGCAATTAGGGAGGCTCGAACCAGCTCGATCGCATGGTCTGGCTCTATGTCGTCTCCATGGGATCCGTCGCCCCCGCATCGTTCGTGAACCAGCTGGGTCACCCATGGAATGAGCCGCCATGGAAAGGATGAGGAGTGCGGCGGGGTGGCTTCACGTAGGTTAGCGGAGGCTGCTATAGGCCCATAAGGCCCAATTAATCTGAAACGCCCAAAAAAGTTACCAGAGCAGCGGCCCAGGACGGTTTGTGATTGTTAATAGCGAAGTAAGCCAGATTACACGCAATTCACAACAAATCTAATGGCCAAAAATGCTTAGAATTGACGATCAAATGGCTGTGAAGGGTGATGACCTAAGAGGCCTGGAAAGCTGCACAGTTTTAATGTATCTAAATTACCGAGAGGGCCCAGAGATACCTCTCTGATACTCGGAGTGACAAATCCTAATCTCGATCTATGCCAACCCAACAAACACCTTAGGAGATACCTGTAGAACATATTTATAATCACCCAATTACGTTGTGACGTTTGATAGCACACAAGGTATTTCTACGATATCCGGGAGTTGCATAATCTCATAGTCAAAGGAATATGTATATGACATGAAGAAAGCTATAACAATAAAACTGAACGATCAACATGCTAAGCTAACAGATGGGTCTTGTCCATCACATCATTCTCCTAATGATGTGATCCCGTTCATCAAATGACAACACATGTCTATGGTTAGGAAACTTAACCATCTATGATTGACGAGCTAGTCTAGTAAACACTTACTAGGGAAACGGTGTTTTGTCTATGTATCCACACATGTATCAAGTTTTCGATTAATACAATTCTAGCATGAATAATAAACATTTGTCATGATATAAGGAAATATAAATTAACAACTTTATTATTGCCTCTAGGGCATATTTTCTTCAGTCTCCCACTTGCACTAGAGTCAATAATCTAGTTCACATCGCTATGTGATTTAACACCAATAGTTCACATCTTTATGTGATTAATTCACATCGCCATGTGACTAACACCCAAAGGGTTTATTAGAGTCAATAATCTAGTTCACGTCGCTATGTGATTAACACCCAAAGAGTACTAAGGTGTGATCATGTTTTGCTTGTGAGAAAAGTTTAGTCAGCGGGTCTGCCACATTCAGAGCCATATGTATTTTGCAAATTTTCTATGTCTTCAATGCTCTGCTTGGAGCTACTCTAGCTAATTTCTCCCACTTTCAATATGTATCCAGATTGAGACTCAGAGTCATCCGGATTGGTGTAAAAGCTTGCATTGACGTAACTCTTTACGACGAACTATTTATCACCTCCATAACTGAGAAATATGTCCTTAGTCCTCTTAGGTAACTAAGGATAACTTTGACCGCTGTCCAGTGATCCACTCCTGGATCACTATCATACCCCCTAGCCAAACTCATGGCAAGGTACACAATAGGTCTGGTACAGAACATAGCATACTTTATAGAACCTATGGCTGAGGCATAGGAAATGACTTTCATTCTCTTTCTATTTTCTACTGTTGTCGGGTTTTGAGTCTTACTCAATTTTCAAACCTTGCAATACAGGAAAAAACTCCTTCTTTGACTGTTCCATTTTGAACTACTTCAAAATCTTGTAAAGGTATGTACTCATTGAAAAATCTTATCAAGCGTCTTGATATCTCTATAGATCTTGATGCCCAATATGTAAGTAGCTTCACCGAGGTCTTTCTTTGAAAAACTCCTTTCAAACACTCATTTATGCTCTCTACAAAATTCTACATCATTTCTGATAAACAATATGTCATTCACATATACTTATAAGAAATGTTATAGTGCTCCCACTCACTTTCTTGTAAATACAGACTTCAGTTCAAGTCTGTATAAAACTATATATGCTTTGATCAACTCATCAAAGCGTGTATTCCAACTCCGAGATGCTTGCACCAGTCCATATATGGATCGCTGGAGCTGGCACATTTTGTTAGCACCTTTAGTATTGACAAAACCTTCTGGTTGCATCATATACAACTCTTCTTTAATAAATCCATTAAGGAATGTAGTGTTGATATCCATTTGCCAGATTTCATAAAATGCGGCAATTGCTAACATGATTTGGATAGACTTAAGCATCGATACGAGTGAGAAAAACTCATCGTAGTCAACACCTTGAACTTGTCGAAAAACTTTTTTGCGACAATTCGAGCTTTGTAGATAGTAACACTACCATCAGCGTTCGTCTTCCTCTTGAAGATCCATTTATTCTCAATGGCTTGCCGATCATCAGGCAAGTCCACCAAAGTCCACACTTTGTTCTTATAAATGGTCCTATCTCAGATTTCATGGCCTCAAGCCATTTATCGGAATCTGGGCTCATCATCGCTTACTCATAGTTCGTAGGTTCATCATGGTCTAGTAACATGACATCCAGGACGGGATTACCGTACCACTTTAGTGCAGAACATGCTATAGTTGACCTATGAGGTTTGGTAGTAACTTGATCTGAAGTTACATGATCATTATCATCAGCTTCCTCTCTAGTTAGTGTAGGCATCATGGGAACGGTTTTCTATGATGAGCTACTTTCCAATTCGAGAGAAGGTACAATTACCTCATCAAGTTCTACTTTCCTCCCACTCATTTGTTTCGAGAGAAACTCCTTCTTTAGAAAGGATCCATTCTTAGCAACAAAGATATTGTCTTCGGATCTGTGATAGAAGGTGTACCCAACAGTTTCTTTTAGGTATCCTATGAAGACTCACTTCTCCGATTTGGGTTCGAGCTTATTAGGCTGAAGCTTTTTCACACAAGCATCGCAACCCCAAACTTTAAGAAACGACAGGTTAGGTTTCTTGCCAAACCCCAGTTCATACGGTGTCGTCTCAACATATTTAGATGGTGCCCTATTTAACGTGAATGGAGTTGTCTCTAATGCATAACCCCAAAGCGATAGTGGTAAATCGGTAAGAGACATCATAGATCGCACCATATCCAATAAAGTATGGCTATGATGTTTGGACACACTATTACGCTATGGTGTTCCAAGTGGCGTGAGTTGTGAAACTATTCCACATTGTTTTAAATGAAGGACAAACTCGTAACTCAAATATTCACCTCCGTGATCAGATCGTAGAATCTTTATTTTCTTGTTACGATGATTCTCCACTTCACTCTGAAATTCTTTGAACTTTACAAATGTTTCAAACTTGTGTTTCATTAAGTAGATATACCCATATCTGCTCAAATCATCTGTGAAGGTCAGAAAATAATGATACCCACCGCGAGCATCAACACTCATCGGACCGCATACATCAGTATGTATTATTTCCATTAAGTTAGTGGCTCGCTCCATTGTTCTAGAGAACGGAGTTTTAGTCATGTTGCCCATGAGGCATGGTTCACAAGCATCAAATGATTCATAATCAGGTGATTCCAAAAGTCCATCTGCATGGAGTTTCTTCATGCGCTTTACACCAATATGACCTAAATGGCAGTGCCACAAATATGTTGCACTATCATTATCAACTGTGCATCTTTTGGCATCAATATTATGAATATGTGTATCACCACGATCGAGATTCAACAAACCATTCACATTGGGTGTATGACCATAGAAGGTTTTATTCATATAAACAGAACAACAATTATTCTCTGACTTAAGTGAATAACCGCATTGCAATAAACATGATCTAATCATATTAATGCTCAACGTAAACACCAAATAACATTTATTTAGGTTCAATTCTAATCCCAAAGTTAGAGGGAGTGTGCGATGGTCATCATATCAACCTTGGAATTACTTCCAACACACATCGTCACCTCGCCCTTAACTAGTCTCTGTTTTTTGCAACTCATGTTTCGAGTTACTACTCTTAGCAACTGAACCAGTATCAAATACCGAGGGGTTGCTATAAACACTAGTGAAGTATACATCAATAACATGTATATCAAATATACCTTTGTTCACTTTGCCATCCTTCTTATCCACCAAATATCTAGGGCAGTTCCACTTACAGTGACCATTTCCTTTGCAGTAGAAGCACTCAGTTTCAGGTTTGGGTCTAGCTTTGGGCTTCTTCATGGGAGTGGCAACTTTCTTGCCATTCTTTTTGAAGTTCCCTTTCCTTTCCCTTTCCCTTTTTCTTGAAACTAGTGGTCTTGTGAACCATCAACACTTGATGCTATTTCTTGATTTCTACCTTCGCTAATTTCAGCATCGGGAAGAGCTTGGGAATCATTTTCGTAATCCCTTGCATATTATAGATCATCACGAAGTTCTAGTAACTTCGTGACAGTGACTAGAGAACTCTGTCAATCACTATCTTATCTGGAAGATTAACTCCCACTTGATTCAAGTGATTGTAGTACCCAGACATTCCGAGTACATGCTCACTAGCTGAACTATTCTCCTCCATCTTGTAGGCAAAGTACTTGTCAGAGGTTTCATACCTCTCAACACGGGCATGAGTCTGAAATATCATTTTCAGCTTCTTGGAACATCTCATATGCTCCATGGCGTTCAATTTTTTTTGAAGTCCGGGTTCTAAGACGTAAAGCATGGTGCACTAAATTATCAGGTAGTCATCATACCGAGGTTGTAAAACGTTCATAATGTCTGCATCTGCTCCTGCAATAGGTTCGTCACCTAGTGGTGCATTAAGGACATAATTCTTCTGTGCACCAATGAGCATAATCCTCATATCACGGACCTAGTCCGCATCATTGCTACTATCATCTTTCAACATAGTTTTCTCTAGGAACATATCAAAAATAAGCGAGGAGCTACATCGCGAGCTATTCATCTACAACATAATTTGCAAATACTATCAGGACTAAGTTCATGATAAATTAAGTTCAATTAACCATATTACTTAAGAACTCCCACTTAGATAGACATCCCTCGAGTCATCTAAATGATTACGTGATCCATATCAACTAAACCATGTCCGATCAACACGTGAGATGGAGTAGTCTTCAATGGTGAACATCTCTATGTTCATCATATCTACTATATGATTCACGTTTGACCTTTCGGTCTTCAGTGTTTCGAGGCCATGTATGTACATGCTAGGCTCGTCAAGTTTAACCCGAGTATTCCGCATGTGCAAAACTTTCTTGCACTCGTTGTATGTGAACGTAGAGCTTATCACACCCGATCATCACGTGGTGTCTCGGCACGATGAACTCTCGCAACGGTGCATACTCAGGAGAACTCTTATACCTTGAAATTTTTAACGAGGGATCATCTTATAATGCTACCGCCGTACTAAGCAAAATAAGATGCATAAAAGATAAACATCACATGCAATCAAAATATGTGACATGATATGGCCATCATCATCTTGTGCCTTTGATCTCCATCTCCAAAGCACTGTCATGATCTCCATCGTCACCGGCTTGACACCTTGATCTCCATCGTAGCATCATTGTCGTCTCGCCAACTATTGCTTCTACAACTATCGCTTATGGATAGCGATAAAGTAAACCAATTACATGGCGATTGCATTTCATACAATAAAGCGACAACCATAAGGCTCCTGCCAGTTGCCGATAACTTATACAAAACATGATCATCTCATACAACAATGTATATCACATCATGTCTAGACATAGACATGAGTTTTCATTTGATTAACGGGATGACATCATTAGAGAGTGATGTTATTGACTTGACCCATCCATTAGCTTAGCATGATGATCGTTTATTTTGTTGCTATTGCTTTCTTCATGACTTATACATGTTCCTATGACTATGAGATTATGCAACTCCTAAGTACCGGAGGAACACTTTGTGTGCTACCAAACATCAGAACGTAACTGGGTGATTATATAGGTGCTCTACAGGTGTCTCCGATGGTACTTGTTGAGTTGGCATAGATCGAGATTAGGATTTGTCACTCCAATTGTCGGAGAGGTATCTCTGGGCCCTCTCAGTAATGCACATCACAATAAGCCTTGCAAGCAATGTGACTAATGAGTTAGTTGCGGGATGTTGCATTACGGAACAAGGAAAGAGACTTGCCGGTAACGATATTGAACTAGGTATTGAGATACCGACGATCGAATCTCGGGCAAGTAACATACTGATGACAAAGGGAACAACGTATGTTGTTATGCGGTTTGACCGATAAAGATCTTCGTAGAATATGTGGGAGCCAATATGAGCATCCAGGTTCCATTATTGGTTATTGACCGGAGACATGTCTCGGTCATGTCTACATAGTTCTCGAACCCATAGGGTCTGCACGCTTAAAGTTCTGTGACGATCGGTATTATGAGTTTTTGTGTTTTGAAGTACCGAAGGTATTTCGGAGTCCCGGATATGATCACGGACATCACGAGGAGTCTCGAAATGGCCGAGACATAAAGATTGATATATTGGATGACTATGTTCGTGATGGGGAACGTAGTAATTTCAAAAATTTCCTACGCACACGCAAGATGGTGATGCATAGCAACGAGAGGGGAGAGTGTTGTCCACATACCCTCGAACACCGAAAGCAGAAGCGTTAGCACAATGCGGTTGATGTAGTTGTACGTCTTCATGATCCGGCCGATCAAGTACCGAACGCACGACACCTCCGAGTTCTGCACACGTTCAACTCGATGACGTCCCTCGAACTCCGATCCAGCCGAGTGTTGAGGGAGAGTTTCGTCAGCACAACGGCGTGGTGATGATGATGATGTTCTACCGACGCAGGGCTTCGCCTAAGCACCGCTATGATATGACCCAGATGGATTATGGTGAAGGGGGGCACCGCACACGGCTAAGAGATCAAGAGATCAATTGTTGTGTCTTTGGGATGCCCCCTGCCCCCATATATAAAGGATTGGAGGAGGGGGAGGGCCAGCCCTCTCTATGGCGTGCCCTAGGGGAGTCCTACTCCCACCGGGAGTAGGATCCCCCCTTTCCTAGTAGAACTAGGAGCCCTTCCAAGTAGTAGGAGTAGGAGGGAAGGAAAGGGAAGGGAAAAGGAGAAGGAAGGAAGGGGGCGCCCCCCTCCCTAGTCCAATTCGGACCAGCCCATGGGGAGGGGTGCGGCCACCCTTTGAGGCATTTCTCTCCTTTCCCGTGTGACCCATTAAGGCCCAATACGAATTCACGTAACTCCCCGGTACTCCCGAAAATACCTGAATCACTCGGAACCTTTCTGATGTCCGAATATAGTCATCCAATATATCGATCTTTACGTCTCGGCCATTTCGAGACTCCTTGTCATGTCCCCAATCTCATCTGGGACTCCGAACTCCTTCGGTACATCAAAACACATAAACTCATAATATAACCGTCATCGAACTTTAAGCGTGCGGACCCTACGGGTTCGAGAACTATGTAGACATGACCGAGACACGTCTCCGGTCAATAATCAATAGCGGAACCTGGATGCTCATATTGGCTCCTACATATTCTACGAAGATCTTTGTCAAACCGCATAACAACATATGTTGTTCCCTTTGTCATCGGTATGTTACTTGCCCGAGATTCGATCGTCGGTATCTCAATACCTAGTTCAATTTCGTTACCGGCAAGTCTCTTTACTCGTTCCGTAACACATCATCCCGCAACTAACTCATTAGTTGCAATGCTTGCAAGGCTTATCACTACTGGAATCTGGCACTTTGCCATCTGCCATGACAAATGGCAAAGGCATGGTCGGCGGATGGCAAAGGCTTTGCCATCTGCCAGCAGATGGCAAACAGTTTGTCTGAAACCCTGCCGGCAAAGACTTCTTTGCTATCTGCTGGCTGATGGCAAAGAGCCTGTGGCTTTGCCATCAGCTGGCAGATGACAAAGGCTCTTAACGGGGTTAGCCCCGTTAGAAGGCTAACGGCATACTTTGCCGTCTGCCATCTGCTGGCAGACGGCAAAGAGCCCAAATAGGCCAGCCCAAATTTTACATGTAGATGACACGTGGCCTCTTTGCCGTCTGCCAGCAGATGGCAAAGTGACTATATTGCCCCATTTAATTTTGTTTTTTCTTATATCAATTCATTTTCACAGAAAATCAAACACAAATATATTTATATTACCAATATAGCATATTCAACACATATTACCAATAGTCATGAACACATATATATCCAACACGTGTTACCAATAGTAGCAAGTTTCATCCGTACATATACATAGTTTCATCAATATTACACAGTTTCATCCATAGGTAGCAAGTTTCACAAGGTCAAAACAAAAACTAAATACAAGCACTCCATCAACCCAAGCTTCCGTGATCTTAAGCAACATCACCTCATTTCCAATAGAAATATGACCAGCTCATTTTCAAAGTAAAGATACTCATCCTTGAAAAGTGAAACAAAACTGCAGAAGAGCAAGGTGTCAAAATCAGATGAGAAATTAGATATTGGTAGTGAAACAAACTCACGGAACCACATCACCGAGAAGGCCGCAGGAATGAGTCTCACATTGGGAACAACTATCCACAAGTCATGTACCAAAGATTCCAGGACAGTTAAGAGAATCTACTGGTATAAAAATAATGCAAAGAGGAGCCATGAAGAGGTATCTATTAGCAGTGAAAACTGAAACGACAACTACTTTATTGTGAGTTGTACTCTATACGTATTTATAGTATTCTTGTTAATACAGACCAAGGAAAGTGTGTATACTCACATTTAAACTATTAAACTAAAATCTGGATTAGGCTAATGTTTTTCCAAAGATAATCCCGTCAACTCAGTTTAACTACACACATCACATTTTGAAGCGGTAGGTGTTATGAAATAATTAATTCCAGTAGGCCTTCATAAACCTCTCCCCACCAAACTTCCTTCTTTGTGTATATTCATAATGAGCAGGTACAACTACTACTTGCTGCACACATTTCCCCCAAAGCACTAACCCAAACATGTACTGCGGTGCACCGAAAGCAGGGGACACACATGTTTCCCCAAGCAGCAAGCAGAAAGCAAATCAGCAGGGTAACATACGCAAACAAGAACATGCAGCAAGAAGCAATCAAGCGGGACAATTAGAGGCTGAGAGCACATCTAAACTTGCTGAGTAATGACACAGACGTCAAACAACCTGGACAGGAAGGGAAACAAGAGCATCGGCACAGAAGAACAGTTTTGGTACTACAAGCCATATTGCTACAAAACTATAGCTGTTTCTATTAACCAATTCAAACATGGACTGGATAAATTCCGCGGACGACAACTGCAAAGTAATAAATATGTCAGCTATGAAAAACCTACCCTACCTGGAGGTCCCTTTGCACCACCGATATGGATTTCAACCTGCACATAGGAGTGAAAACAAACCAGGGAAGATGATTACTTGCAAGATTCTTTCACAATAATTATTGATGATCCTTTTCTACCAATAATACATCCCATTTTTCCAGGAGGCACAACCAAGAGCGAAAGGATATCTACCTCAGGAACACAAGCTTCAGCTTCAATGTCATCTGTCAACAATGTTTAATTGATTTTGTTCTATAAGTTGAATATATCAAAACTTCATAAAATGAATTAAAGACTGAAAAGCAAATAGACCCATTGTCATTTCATATTAGTTCTTATATGACGATTCTGCACCTACAAGGCTACAATGCTGAACCATGAAGCAAACCCCAATCATTAGGTTACAAATTTATGATTTATATCTGGAGAACAAAAAGTAAAACAGATTTGGCCATACAGAAACCTTCCTAGATTTGAACGGAAAGGGTGTAAACAAACTGACCAGGGACAGTTGCAAGAGGCGGCCAATCTTCATGTTGGTTGTCATTTATGCAAAAACACCTACAGTATAGCTCACTTTGTACTGCCAGACGCCATGAAGATACTTTGCTCAACTTCTCCATCATTTTCTCTTGTATATTGAGAAGGAAGCGCACATCATCTGATGCTGCTCGAATCATCACTTCAGATAAGGGCCTATTTTCCAGAAATTTGGGTCCTAAAAATCCATCAAATTACAATAAATTGTTAGTTTCAAGAAAATATAGCGGCACAATGGAAATCATGTGCCTGTCCATTATCTGTTCAGGCCTGGGAAAAATAATATTCTAAATAATAGCTCTATAATTTTCTTCACAATTCTAACCTGCCTTAGAAGGGCATGGACTTCTTCCTTTTCAGGATATGGCATTCCTACACAAAGAAGTACAACAGTATCACACCACACAATCAATCAAATGCAAAGCACAAAAGAAATTGAGGTTCAATCCTTCATAGATTTAGTAAACATCTGCATGGTATTTAGAGCAGAAAGACTATTTGGCATGATGTTTTACAGAAGCAACAAACTGCTAGCAAGAGTAATGGAACCACAATACATTACTTCCATATTTACTGGGTTATGTGTTGCTAACAGAAATCCTGCGGTAACTCCAGTTGATGGGAGACAATGTCCAACATGTTTCTACAGTAAAATCCAGGAAAATATTACTGGAGGCAAGAGCCCTTACTTCACGAAGTGCATCTGCATATGAACTCATGTCAGTCAGGATGACAAGAACATGCTTCCCACACTCATATGCCAAGTATTCCGCTGTGGTGAGAGCAATTCTTGGAGTAATAATACGCTCGATGGTAGGATCATTTGCCTATGAACAAAAGTAAGGGGTAAAATCCTTAGAGCAACAAGTGAAGGAAAGAAAAGAGAGGGGAAAAGGTACGTAGATGTACCAGATTAAGAAATAAGGTAACTCTCTCCATTGAACCATTCTCCTCGAAATCACGCTTGAAAAATTGTGTTGTTTCCATGTTTACTCCCATAGCTGCAAAGACAATAGCAAAATTGTCCTCCTCGGCATTCTACAACAATTGTAGCAGATGCGTGAATGTCAAACTAATGATCTAGCATGGAGAAAAAACTAGACAGGATGTTCGGAATAAATCAATGTAACTGAGAATTATACGAATTAATAGATACTGTTAATTAAATTATAATTATTATAATTTGCACACTTAAGTTTGCCATGTAAACCAGACCAATGACAGGCACAGTGCTAGAAGCTCCCACACCAGGTGGGGGTATGGGGAAGAATTATACGAGGCAAGCCTTACCCCTACACAGTGCAATGCAGAGAGGCTGCGTCGAACCCAGGACCTCTTGGCACAAGCGGGGAGTACTTCATCACTGCGCCATGTAAACCAGACCAAGATTGTACACAATACAAGTACCTACTTCTTCGAAGTTAGAACAAAGACCACAGAAAATAACAATGTATTGCAAGTCCATGTTGTAAACTATGATTCGCTGGCCATCCCAAGAGGATACGGATTAACATATAGAGTTGCCTACTGCAAGCATCGCGCATTGATGGCTACAGCACCCAGAATGATAAATGAACAATAATGGGCCAACAACGTGTGATGCCATATTAGGTAGATATTTTTTCCCATCAAACTCATCCAAAACTAATCACTTCGAGTGTGTGTAGAACATTTTAGTACGGGGGAGAAAGGTTTGGATGGTCCATAGAAAAGTTCACATATCAGTGTACAAGCCTGGTTGATGGAGCAAACAGCCCTCAACAGTTAGTTATTTCAGCTTCAGCTTCATTATAATTATTTCTGGCTACTTCTGAGAGTTATCCAAATAATTTTAATAGATAAATACTGTGGGCATCAAATACTTGTTTTGGCTTTATATATACCTCCAAGATATTATCAGTCTTCTCTTTACGCTTTACTAGCCGAGCCTGACGGCAAATCTGAGCAGCAATTTCATTGTGTGGCAGACCTGCAGCGGAGAACAGAGGGATCTTCTGACCACGAGCGATAGAATTCATGACATCAATTGTAGATATGCCAGTCTGAATCATTTCTTCAGGGTATGTCCGTTCGCTGGGATTGATAGAACTTCCTGTATGAGATTAATAACAAAAAAGTTCTGCATCAAATTCTATGTAGCCTGAAATCTTCTGCATATTTGAACCCAGCTAACTCTTACCAGAAATATCCAGGTATGCCTCTGGTAAAATTGGTGGGCCATTGTCTATAGGTTTACCAGAACCATTGAAAATGCGTCCAAGCATATCCAGTGACACTCGAGTTTTTAGAACCTTTAAAATGCAAAAAAAAAAGATATAAATGAGCCAAAATGCAAACAAATTTTGTTTCAAAAAATTTAAGCAATAGCACAAAGACCACGCAACCGTAGACGATTAAACAGAAAAATATTCATTGACACCAATTTATGAGTAGTGCACAAGAGCATCTTTACTGCTACATGTGAGTGCAAGTCTCAGGGGAAATCGATATTACCTCACCAGTGAATTGCACAGTTGTATATTTGTTGTCAATACCGGAAGTTCCCTCAAAAACCCGTGAGTGATTTTCTCAAGTTTCATGAACAATGAAAGAAAGGTAGGTAGAAAAGGAAAAACTGTACATTCACATATAATTGGAGTTTGAATTCATCTCAATGTCGGAGGTGAACTGAAGACGATGAAAAGACAAAGACAACTAACTGTCAAATGATGCTTAAATTGAGATAATGTGATAGGAATATTGCATAATTGTTTCCAGTATGACCAAGAAAGTTATGGCTACAGACAGCAAATGATCTTAGATTTGGAGGTTTTCTAACACATGAGATAAACCATATAAGGCATCTCTGTTTCCAATGAAAATATACCATAAATAAATTTGAATAAAAGATACCATCTCTGTTTAACAGGAGCCAAGCTGCAAGAAATCCATCAACGGTGGCTCAGATCCCGCGCCAGCCCGACCAGCCCCTCGAACGGAACGCATCAAGGGCCCCGCCTCTCAGTCCACAGCCCGCGCCGCCGCGGACATCCCGAGCCCCGTGGAGTGCGCCGCCGGCCGCAGGCGCCGCGACGGCGGTGGTCCCGCTCATGGAGTCGTCCATGGCCGCCGCCGCGTGCATCTCCTCGTTGACCCCGACTATCGACCACCGGAACGCGAAGAGGAGGGAGGGGCTCGCGATGCAGCAGGGCGGGCCGGTGGAGGAGTAGCAGCAGGGCGGCGGCGGGGCTCCTAGGGCGCAGAAGGAGGAGGAGGAGGAGGGAGGGAGCGGCGGCGGGTGAGGAAGGAAGGAGCGAGGGGCGTGCGGCTGTAGTATGTTTTTTTTACCTGGATGGGTGGGGAGAGAGGGAGGGGATAACCCCACAGTTTTTTTTACTCCCTCCGGTCCTTTTTACTCTGCACATTGGTTTTGCCGAAAGTCAAACTTTGATAAGTTTGACCAAATTTATATTAAAAATTATCAGCATCTATAATATCTAATAAATATAATATGAAAATATATTTCAAGATGAATCTAATGATATTGGTGTTGTTATGTGAATGTCTATAATTTTTTATATAAACTTGGTCAAAGTTGGATGAGATTGACTTCAGACAAACCTAATATGCAAAGTAAAAAGGACCGGAGGGAGTACCTCGAAAAAAATAACCCCATTTCTTTGCCGTCTGCCAGCAGATGGCAAAGAACCTTTGCCGTCTGCCAGCAGATGGCAAAGAGGTGGGGCTGGTATGCCGTTACACTCTTGACGGCCACATGATTTGCCAACCTCTTTGCCATCTGCTGGCACATGGCAAAGATTATTTGTCATCCACTAGCAGATGGCAAAGAATTGGCTGATGGAAACCATGTTCTTTTCCGTCTGTCAGTTGTTTGCCATCTGTTTTTTATAAGCAGATGGCAAAGACGTTCTTTGCCATCAGCTGGTAGATGGCAAAGAGCTGGCCGATGGCAAATTCCCTGTTTCCAGTAGTGTATAGTGATGTGCATTACCGAGTGGGCCCAGAGATACCTCTCCGACAATCGGAGTGACAAATCCTAATCTCGAAATATGCCAACCCAACAAGTACCTTCGGAGACACCTGTAGAGCACCTTTATAATCACCCATTTACGTTGTGATGTTTGGTAGCACACAAAGCGTTTCTCCGGTAAACGGGAGTTGCATAATCTCATAGTCATAGGAACATGTATAAGTCATGAAGAAAGCAATAGCAACAAACTAAACGATCAAGTGCTATGCTAACGGAATGGGTCAAGTCAATCACATCATTCTCTAATGATGTGATCCCGTCAATCAAATGACAACTCATGTCTATGGCTAGGAAACTTAACCATCTTTGATTCAACGAGCTAGTCAAGTAGAGGCATACTAGTGAAATACTGTTTGTCTATGTATTCACACATGTATTATGTTTCCGGTTAATACAATTCTAGCATGAATAATAAACATTTATCATGATATAAGGAAATAAATAATAACTTTATTATTGCCTCTAGGGCATATTTCCTTCAGTCTCCCACTTGCACTAGAGTCAATAATCTAGTTCACATCGCCATGTGATTTAACATCAATAGTTCACATCACCATGTGATTAACACCCATAGTTCACATCGTCATGTGACCAACACCCAAAGGGTTTACCAGAGTCAATAATCTAGTTCACATCGCTATGTGATTAATACCCAAAGAGTACTAAGGTGTGATCATGTTTTGCTTATGAGGGAAGTTTAGTCAACGGGTCTGCTGCATTTAGATCCGTATATATTTTGCAAATTTCTATCTCAACAATGCTCTGCACGGATCTACTCTAGCTAATTGCTCCCACTTTAAATATGTATCCAGATTGAGACTTTGAATCATCTGGATCAGTGTCAAAACTTGCATCGACGTAACCCTTTACGACGAACCTTTTGTCACCTTCATAATCGAGAAACATATCCTTATTCCAGTAAGGATAATTTTGACCAATGTCCAGTGATCTACTCCTAGATCACTATTGTACTCCCTTGCCAAACTCAGGGCAGGGTATACAATAGGTCTGGTGCACAGCATGACATACTTTATAGAACCTATGGCTAAGGCATGGGGAATGACTTTCATTCTCTCTCTATCTTCTGTCGTGGTCGGGTTTTGAGTCTTACTCAACTTCACACCTTATAACACAGGCAAGAACTCCTTCTTTGACTGTTCCATTTTGAACTACTTCAAAATCTTGTCAAGGTATGTACTCATTGAAAAACTTATCAAGCATCTTGATCTATCTCTATAGATCTTGATGCTCAATATGTAAGCAGCTTCACTGAGGTCTTTCTTTGAAAAACTCCTTTCAAACATTCATTTATGCTTTGCAGAATAATTCTACATTATCTCCGATCAACAATATGTCATTCACATATACTTATCAGAAATGTTGCAGTGCTCCCACTCACTTTCTTGTAAATACAGGCTTCACCGCAAATCTGTATAAAACTATATGCTTTGATCAACTTATCAAAGCGTATATTCCAACTCCGAGATGCTTGCACCAGTCCATAGATGGATCGCTGGAGCTTGCATATTTTGTTAGTACCTTTAGGATTGACAAAACCTTCTGGTTGCATCATATACAACTCTTCTTTAATAAATCCATTAAGGAATGCAGTTTTGTTTATCCATTTGCCAGATTTCATAAAATGCGGCAATTGCTAACATGATTCGGACAGACTTAAGCGTAGATACGAGTGAGAAACTCTCATCGTAGTCAACGCCTTGAGCTTGTCGAAAACATTTTTGCGACAATTCTAGATTTATAGATAGTAACACTACTATCAGCGTCCGTCTTCCTCTTGAAGATCCATTTAATCTCAATGGCTCGCCGATGAATGGGCAAGTCAATCAAAGTCCATACTTTGTTCTCATACATGGACCTCATCTCAGATTTCATGGCCTCAAGCCATTTCGCGGAATCTGGGCTCATCATCGCTTCCTCATAGTTTGTAGACTCGTCATGGTCAAGTAACATGACCTCCAGAACAGGATTACCGTACCACTCTGGTGCGAATCTCACTCTGGTTTACCTACGAGGTTCGGTAGCAACTTGATCTGAAGTTACATGATCATCATCATTAGCTTCCTCACTGATTGGTGTAGTAGTCACAGGAACATATTTCTATGATGAACTACTTTCCAATAAGGGAGCAGGTACAATTACCTCATCAAGTTCTACTTTTCTCCCACTCACTTCTTTCGAGAGAAACTCCTTCTCTAGAAAGGATCCATTCTCAGCAACGAATATCTTGCCTTCGGATCTGTGATAGAAGGTGTACCCAACATTTTATTTTGGGTATCCTATGAAGACGCACTTCTCCGATTTGGGTTTGAGCTTATCAGGTTGAAACTTTTTCACATAAGCATTGCAACCTCAAACTTTAAGAAACGACAGCTTAGGTTTCTTGCCAAACCATAGTTCATACGGTGTCGTCTCAACGGATTTAGATGGTGCTCTATTTAACGTGAATGCAGTTGTCTCTAATGCATAACCCCAAAACGATAGTGGTAGGTCGGTAAGAGACATCATAGATCGCACCATATCTAATAAAGTATGGTTATGACGGTCGGACACACCATTACACTATGGTGTTCCAGGTGGCGTGAGTAGTGAAACTATTTCACATTGTTTTAACTGAAGTCCAAACTCTTAACTCAAATATTTTATCTCTGCGATCATATCGTAGAAACTTTTGTTTTCTTGTTACGATGATTCTCCACTTCACTCTGAAATTCTTTGAACTTTTCAAATGTTTCAGACTTGTGTTTCATTAAGTAGATATACCCATATCTGCTCAAATCATCTGTGAAGGTTAGAAAATAACGATACTTGCCGTGAGACTTAACACTCATCGGACTGCATACATCAGTATGTATTATTTCTAATAAGTCAGTTGCTCGCTCCATTGTTCCGGAGAACGGAATCTTAGTCATCTTGTCCATGAGGCATGGTTCGCAAGCATCAAGTGATTCATAATCAAGTGATTCCAAAAGTCCATCAGCATGGAGTTTCTTCATGCGCTTTACACCAATATGACCTAAACGGCAGTGCCACAAATAAGTTGCACTATCATTATTAACTTTGCATCTTTTGGTTTCAATATTATGAATATGTGTATCACTACGATCGAGATCCAACGAACCATTTTCATTGGGTGTGTAACCATATAAGGTTTTATTCATGTAAACAGAACAACAATTTATTCTCTTACTTAAATGAATAACTGTATTGCAATAAACATGATCAAATCATATTCATGCTCAACGCAAACACCAAATAACACTTATTTAGGTTCAACACTAATCCTGAAAGTATAGGGAGTGTGCGATGATGATCATATCAATCTTGGAACCACTTCCAAAACACATTGTCACTTCACCCTTAACTAGTCTCTGTTCATTCTGCAACTCCCGTTTCGAGTTACTACTCTTAGCAACTGAACCAGTATCAAATACCAAGGGGTTGCTCCGAACACTAGTAAAATACACATCAATAATCTGTATATCAAATATACCTTTGTTCACTTTGTCATCCTTCTTATCCGCCAAATACTTGGGGCAGTTCCGCTTCCAGTGACAAGTCCCTTTGCAGTAGAAGCATTTAGTCTCAGGCTTAGGACCAGACTTGGGCTTCTTCACTTGAGCAGCAACTTGCTTGCCATTCTTCTTGAAGTTCCCCTTCTTCCCTTTGTCCTTTTCTTGAAACTAGTGGTCTTGTCTACCATCAACACTTGATATTTTTCTTGATTTCTACCTTCGTTGATTTCAGCATTACGAAGAGCTTGGGAATAGTTTCCGTTATCCCTTGCATATCATAGTTCATCACGAAGTTCTACTAACTTGGTGATGGTGACTAGAGAATTATATCAATCACTATCTTATCTGGAAGATTAATTCCCACTTGATTCAAGCGATTGTAGTACCCAGACACTCTGAGCACATACTCACTGCTTGAGCTATTCTTCTCCATCTTTTTAGCTATAGAACTTGTTGGAGACGTCATATCTCTTAACTCGGGTATTTACTTGAAATATTAACTTCAACTCCTGGAACATCTCATATGGTCCATGACGTTCAAAACGTCTTTAAAATCCCGATTCTAAGATGTTAAGCATGGTGCACTAAACTATCAAGTAGTCATCATATTGAGCTAGCCAAATGTTCATGACGTCTGCATCTGCTCCTGCAATAGGCCTGTCACCTAGCGGTGCATCAAGGACATAATTCTTCTATGCAGCAATGAGGATAATCCTCAGATCACAGATCCAATCCGCATCATTGCTACAAACATTTTTCAACTTAGTTTTCTCTAGGAACATATCAAAAATAAAACAGAGGAGCTAAACGCGAGCTATTGATCTACAACATAGATATGCTAATACTACCAGGACTAAGTTCATGATAAATTAAAGTTCAACTAATCATATTACTTAAGAACTCCCACTTAGATAGACATCCCTCTAATCATCTAAGTGATCACGTGATCCATATCAACTAAACCATAATCGATCATCACATGAAATGGAGTAGTTTTCAATGGTGAACATCATTATGTTGATCATATCTACTATATGATTCACGCTCGACCTTTCGGTCTCCAGTGTTCTGAGGCCATATCTGCATATGCTAGGCTCGTCAAGTTTAACCCGAGTATTTCTGCGTGTGCAAAACTGGCTTGCACCCGTTGTAGATGGATGTAGAGCTTATCACACCCAATCATCACGTGGTGTCTGGGCACGACGAACTTTGGCAACGGTGCATACTCAGGGAGAACACTTTTATCCTAAAATTTAGTGAGAGATCATCTTATAATGCTACCGTCATAACTAAGTAAAGTAAGATGTATAAAAGATAAACATCACATGCAATCAAAATATGTGACATGATATGGCCATCGTCGTCTTGTGCCTTTGATCTCTATCTCCAAAGCATCGTCATGATCTCCATCGTCACCGACATGACACCATGATCTCCATCATCTTGATCTATATCAATGTGCCGTCACATGGTCGTCTCGCCAACTATTGCTCTTGCAACTATTGCTATCGCATAGCGATAAAGTAAAGCAATTATTTGGCTCTTGCATCTTATGCAATAAAGAGACAACCATAAGGCTTCTGCTAGTTGCCGATAACTTCAACAAAACATGATCATCTTATACAACAACTTATATCTCATCACGTCTTGACCATATCACATCACAACATGCCCTGCAAAAACAAGTTAGACGTCCTCTACTTTGTTGTTGCAAGTTTTACGTGGCTGCTACAGGCTTAGCAAGAACCGTTCTTACCTACGCATCAAAACCACAACGATAGTTTGTCAAGTTAGTGATGTTTTAACCTTCTCAAGGACCGGGCATAGCCACACTCGGTTCAACTAAAGTTGGAGAAACTGACACCCGCTAGTCGCCTGTGTGCATAGCACGGCGGTAAAACCAGTCTCGCGTAAGCGTACGCGTAATGTCGGTTCGGGCCGCTTCATCCATCAATACCGCTAAAGCAAAGTGTGACATGCTGGTAAGCAGTATGACTTATATCGCCCACAACTCACTTGTGTTCTACTTGAAGGAAATATGCCCTAGAGGCAATAATAAAGTTATTATTTATTTCCTTATAATCATGATAAATGTTTATTATTCATGCTAGAATTGTATTTACCGGAAACATAATACATGTGTGAATACATAGACAAACAAAGTGTCACTAGTATGCCTCTACTTGACTAGCTCGTTAATCAAAGATGGTTATGTTTCCTAACCATGAACAATGAGTTGTTATTTGATTAACGAGGTCACATCATTAGTAGAATGATCTGATTGACATGACCCATTCCATTAGCTTAGCACCCGATCGTTTAGTATGTTGCTATTGCTTTCTTCATGACTTATACATGTTCCTATGACTATGAGATTATGCAACTCCCGTTTACCGGAGGAACACTTTGGGTACTACCAAACGTCACAACGTAACTGGGTGATTATAAAGGAGTACTACAGGTGTCTCCAATGGTCGATGTTGGGTTGGCGTATTTCGAGATTAGGATTTGTCACTCCGATTGTCGGAGAGGTATCTCTGGGCCCTCTCGGTAATACACATCACATAAGCCTTGCAAGCATTACAACTAATATGTTAGTTGTGAGATGATGTATTACGGAACGAGTAAAGAGACTTGCCGGTAACGAGATTGAACTAGGTATTGGATACCGACGATCGAATCTCGGGCAAGTAACATACCGATGACAAAGGGAACAACGTATGTTGTTATGCGGTCTGATCGATAAAGATCTTCGTAGAATATGTAGGAGCCAATATGGGCATCCAGGTCCCGCTATTGGTTATTGACCCGAGACGTGTCTCGGTCATGTCTACATTGTTCTCGAACCCGTAGGGTCCGCACGCTTAAGGTTACGATGACAGTTATATTATGAGTTTATGCATTTTGATGTACCGAAGGTTGTTCGGAGTCCCGGATGTGATCACGGACATGACGAGGAGTCTCGAAATGGTCGAGACGTAAAGATTGATATATTGGAAGCCTATATTTGGATATCGGAAGTGTTCCGGGTGAAATCGGGATTTTACCGGAATACCGGGAGGGTTACCGGAACCCCCCGGGAGCTATTTGGGCCATAGTGGGCCTTAGTGGAAAAGAGAAGGGGCTGCCCTAGATGGGCTGCGCCCCCCCCCCTTCCCCTAGTCCTATTAGGACTAGGAGAGGTGGCCGGCCCCCTCCTCCTCTTTTCCCCTCCGAGGAATCCTAGTTGGACTAGGATTGGAGGGGGAATCCTACTCCCAGAGGGAGTAGGACTCTCCTGCGCCTCCCCCCCTTGGCCGGCCAGCCTCCCCTCCTCTCCTCCTTTATATACGGAGGCAGGGGCACCTCTAAACACACAAGTCGACACAAGTTGATCCACGTGATCTATTCCTTAGCCGTGTGCGGTGCCCCCTGCCACCATATTCCTCGATAATACTGTAGCAGAGTTTAGGCGAAGCCCTGCTGCTGTAGTTCATCAAGATCGTCACCACGCCGTCGTGCTGACGGAACTCTTCCCCGACACTTTGCTGGATCGGAGTCCGGGGATCGTCATCGAGCTGAACGTGTGCTCGAACTCGGAGGTGCCGTAGTTTCGGTGCTTGATCGGTTGGATCGTGAAGACGTACGACTACTTCCTCTACGTCGTGTCATCGCTTCCGCAGTCGGTCTGCGTAGGGTACGTAGACAATACTCTCCCTCTCGTTGCTATGCATCACATGATCTTGCGTGTGCGTAGGAAATTTTTTGAAATTACTATGAAACCCAACACTACTCATGCATATTACATCAATGCATAAAACCTGGCTCGGATGCCACTGATGGGGAACGTAGTAATTTCAAAAATTTCCTATGGACACGCAAGATCATGGTGATGCCTAGCAACGAGAGGGGAGAGTGTTGTCCACGTACCCTCATAGACCGAAAATGGAAGCGTTAGCACAACGCGGTTGATGTAGTCGTACGTCTTCACGATCCGACCGATCAAGTACCAAACGCACGGCACCTCCGAGTTCTGTACACGTTCAACTCGATGAGGTCCCTCGAACTCCAATCTAGCCAAGTGTTGAGGGAGAGTTTCGTCAGCATGACGGCGTGGTGATGATGATGATGTTCTACCGACGCAGGGCTTCGCCTAAGCACCGCTACGATATGACCGAGGTGGATTATGGTGGAGGGGGCACCGCACACGGCTAAGAGATCAAGAGATCAATTGTTGTGCCTTTGGGGTGCCCCCTGCCCCCATATATAAAGGAGTGGAGGAGGGGGAGGGCCGACCGTCTCTATGGCGCGCCCTAGGGGAGTCCTACTCCCACCGGGAGTAGGATTCCCCCTTTCCTAGTAGAACTAGGAGCCCTTCCAAGTAGTAGGAGTAGGAGGGAATGAAAGGGAAGGGAAAAGGAAAAGGAAGGAAGGGGGCGCCGCCCCTCCCTAGTCCAATTCGGACCAGCCCATGGGGAGGGGTGCGGCCACCCTTTGAGGCCTTTCTCTCCTTTCCCGTATGCCCATTAAGGCCCAATACGAATTCCCGTAACTCCTCGGTACTCCCAAAAATACCCGAATCACTCGGAACCTTTCTGATGTCCGAATATAGTCGTCCAATATATCGATCTTTACGTCCCGACCATTTGGAGACTCCTTGTCATGTCCCCGATCTCATCCAGGACTCCGAACTCCTTCGGTACATCAAAACACATAAACTCATAATATAACCGTCATCAAACTTTAAGCGTGCGGAGAACTTTAAGCGTGCGGACCCTACAGGTTCGAGAACTATGTAGACATGACCAAGACTCGTCTCCGGTCAATAACCAATAGTGGAACCTGGATGCTCATATTGGCTCCTACATATTCTACGAAGATCTTTATCGGTCAAACTGCATAACAACATACGTTGTTCCCTTTGTCATCGGTATGTTACTTGCCTGAGATTCGATCGCCGGTATCTCAATACCTAGTTCAATCTCGTTACCGGCAAGTCTCTTTACTCTTCCATAACACATCATCCCACAACTAAATCATTAGTTGCAATGCTTGCAAGGCTTATAGTGATGTGCATACCGAGTGGGCCCAGAGATACCTCTCAGACAATCGGAGTGACAAATCCTAATCTCGAAATACGCCAACCCAACAAGTACCTTCAGAGACACCTGTAGAGCATCTTTATAATCACCCAGTTACGTTGTGACGTTTGGTAGCACACAAAGTGTTCCTCCGATAAACGGAAGTTGCATAATCTCATAGTCATAGGAACATGTATAAGTCATGAAGAAAGAAATAGCAACAAACTAAACGATCAAGTGCTATGCTAACGGAATGGGTCAAGTCAATCACATCATTCTCTAATGATGTGATCCCATGAATCAAATGACAACTCATGTCTATGGCTAGGAAACTTAACCATCTTTGATTCAACGAGCTAGTCAAGTAGAGGCATACTAATGACATACTGTTTGTCTATGTATTCACACATGTATTATGTTTCCGGTTAATACAATTCTAGCATGAATAATAAACATTTATCATGATATAAGGAAATAAATAATAACTTTATTATTGCCTCTAGGGCATATTTCCTTCAGTTCGGACACTGGAAGGGTTCCAGGAGGTTTCGGACATATAACGGAGTACTGAGAATTCTATAATGTAAGGAGAATATGTTAAAAGCATTAGATGTTTTAAAGTTGACAGAATCAATAAGTGTCTTGATATAATTAGTGTAATCCCGAGTGTGATAAAGCCAATGAAACTATATTATGAATATAGTTAATCAATAAGTGTCTTGATATAGTTGGTGTAATCCCAAGTGTAATGAAACCAATAACATTGTATATATTATGAATATATTTAAATCAAGTAGTGTCTTAATATAGTTGGTGTGATCCCAGGTGCAATGAAACCAATATTATAGTTAAATCAAGCTCAAAGCAAAAGGGATCAACATCCTACAAAATCAGACATGACTAACACAAATATTATATGATTTTTGAATGTGTCAAAATCGATGACGAAGGCTTTACCACAAACAAAGCATAAGCAACACCAGATAAGCCATAGGTGTTAAATAGACTATGCAGCCAGATTATTGACTCTAGTGCAAGTGTGAGACTGTTGGAAATATACCCTAGAGGCAATAATATTGTAATATTTCATGCTATAACTGTTGTGATACTGGAATATGTGATTCAGTGGAAAACTCATATACATGTGTGAAACGATAAACGGTAAAAGAATAGGTTCTCGGTCTAGCCTCTAGGACTGGCTCAAGTGTTGTTGGTGATCGTGTTTTCCGGATCTCAGGATATCGTTAAGTGTAACGATAGTCCTGAAACAACATTGAGAGTATGATGTTAGAAAAACGATTATATTGAATCGACCCAATCTTGTTTATTATACTTTGAGATAATATCATCGGCAATCAATTGCTATAACATGGAGTGTTAGCATGTGTTTTTAGTTCCTCAGACCATGAGAATATCGTAGTCACTTCCTACCATACGGTGGGCTTTGGAGTTGGTCAAAAGTCATCTGTAATTAGTTGATCATAATGATAACTTATGGGTTCGTCGAAAAGTTTGACAAGGGACTGGATAGTTGGAGAGTGGGATTTTCTCCTCCAACTATGGAGAGATATTCTTAGGGCCCTCTTGGTGTGACAGCATCAATCATCGTCTGACCAGACACAAGCGACTACGTCACGGGGATGCCGGAACACTTCAACGAGAAAGAAGAACAAAGCTGGTAACGAGAAGAACGGTATAGTGAGCATGTGCATGACTCAGGAGGATACTGGCACACCTTGGGTTTTGTAAAGTATCGCAAAGCAAAGGTAACATCACACAATAACCAAAGGTTCACTCAAATGTCATTCGTGTAATCATAGGGATCGATATGGACATTCACGGTTCCGCTATCCGTCATTGAAGTAAGGAGTTTCATTGATGTCTATGATTACCGAACCTACGGGATCACAAGCTTAAGGTAATAATGATCTGCTAAGTGTTAGTAGGACGAGAGTATCGATGATTTATTTTTGAATTTGTTTCATTAATATTCGAAAAAGTTACGAGAGGAACCGAAAGCGTTTTGGGGTCATCAATGGGTGTCCGAGTTTATCGGTCAATAACAGATATTACTGATAAATTATATATAGATGAAAAATATTTCCCAAGATGTTAAATTATATATATATAATGCTCTAGTAATTGTTAGATGGCTTTTATGTTTAATTAAATATTAACGAGCCTTAAAAGGCCAAGTGGTGAAAGAAGTATTGGGCCACCATGGCCCAATAGGAGGTGGCGCGCGAGTGGGGGAGGAGTGCAACTCCTCCGCATTGGCTGGCGTACCAAGAAGGGCCTTTCCGTCCTTGGTGGCTGCCCATCCTCTCCTCTCTAACCTATATATACTAGAGTATTTTGCCCTTTGGAACATACAAGTTTTGGAGCCTCCTCTAGTTCATCTAATTCCAGTTTTAGTTGGTGCTAGTTGACTAATTAAAGTTAGACCTAGTTTCTTTAATCCTCATAATTAAAAGTCCAGTGTGGTTTTAATCTCCTCTCTTTAATTCTTCGGCGATAATTAGTTCTGAATGGCGAAGCGCTGCTGGATCATGAAGACCATACGCTTGCAACCAAGTAGAGAGGTCGTGCTTTCGGTCTTTCGTTCTGGGGATCGTTCGAGGGTGGTTCGCGGGATCGTCGACAACTGTTCGAGGGACAGTTCGATCTACACCAACTCATCTACTTTCGTTGCACTCCAGAGTCAGTAACGATCGTTGATCCAAATCCTATATGCATCTTCATATTATTCCTGGGGATCATAGGGCAATTTTTTTATATTTTCTACTACGATTCCAACATTCGGGGCTCCCGGCAGTTTGACATGAGGAAGACAAAAACATCCACCGCGGTCGGCTATAGACTAGTATAGTGTATCCGTGCCATAAGAATGAAGCTCCGCGCGGCCGTACGTGCATATAATTTTACCTTTTTAGTTGAAATATGTTTAAAATATAAATATTTTCATCATATTTTAATGAAATCCATTGTGTTTGCATGAATTTCATCCGCTTAATTCAAATGGTTTTTGAAATGTATGAGGGCAGTGTTGCATAACGGGCTCCGACATCCATGTTTATAAACCGATACTTCTTATCAACGGACAAATCTCCGAACAAATTTAAGGGTCAGCGTTGAAAATGCGTCCAATAGCAGGTGCGAGATATAGGGCGTGTTTGGTTCATGACTACTTTGCCACAACTAAACTTAGGCAAACTGTGGCTGCCACAAAAAATGTGGCGAACAAAATGGCCATCATAAATGTGGCAAGATTTGGCAAATAAATGAGTCTATGACATATGGACCATGTAGTTAGAAAAGTGTGACAAGCCATAAGTGTGGCACTGAACCAAACACATGCCTAAGGTTTTGCGGCACGACTAATATTAGATGTGGCAACCTTAAGCTACAAACCAAACATGCCTATACTCTGCTCAACTCTCCGCGCCCGGGCCACGGCCACTTCGCGAGTGTGCGACGGCAAACCAGCCACGCTACGCATCCGGCCTCTTCCCAGTTCCCAGTGAGGCGGCGAGGTGGCGGCCGACAGTGGCGACACCGCACACACTGATACACAGACGGACTGCGACTCGAGACGAAGGGTAACAGCAACAGATCGAGCGCACCGTACATGGTACTATCTCTTTCTATTGTACTCATGCATGCCAGGACAATCACGTTTGAGAAAGCAGGAACACGATTCCGTATGCTAACAAACTACAAGGACCAACAGGCTCTTTCGCCGGGGTGAGGCTGACAAGGACGCCAGATATTTTTCCAAACGCGCACGAAGGCTTTGTCCGTCCCACTAATTAAGAAGAAGAAGATCGATGCCTAAGTTAATCTCTACTTTTTTTCTTTCCCTATATATATATACTAATAAAGCAGCTAATGCTTCTGGTCGTCCGTCGTGGTTGTTTTGCAAAAAGCCCCCTCGGTTTACAGGAAATCAACCCGCAGTCCCTGTTTTAGTGGCACACAGAGAAAACGTTTCACTTTTACAAAAAAAGACCTATAGGCATTTCAATTCAGTCCGCAGTCCTTTCCTTCCTCTTATCCACTCTGCGTCGGCGGCTACGCCCATTCCGTCGCCGGCGGCCGCCGTGCCTCGCGCGGGAGGATGGAGTGCGCTCGCCGGGAGGATGGACGGTGCGGAGAGTCGCGCTCGCGCCCGAGCTCCTGTGCCCGCGCCTCGCGCCTCCTTGCACCGCTCCGGCGGCCACTCGCCACACGCTGTCGTCGGCGATCATAAACAGCGACCGTCGCACCTCTACGCGCGCTACCCCGAGGCCCCAGCCACGCCACGCCGCCGTCTTCCGCAACCCCGGCCTCCTCCTCGACCTCGCCTCTCCGTGCGAACAAACGGCGTTGCCGGCGGCGGCCACGGCCACCGTGCTTGAGCTGACGGGCGCCGACCGCACGGGGCTCATCTCCGAGGTGTTCGCCGTGCTGGTCTACCTGCGGGACGAGGATGTGGCCGCCGCTGGTGTGGAGCGCATCGAGGCCCGCCTCGCCCCCCTCCTCCGCGGAGACTCGGAAGCCAGCGGGGGCGCCGTGGCTGCCGTCCCCGCCGGCTCCATCCCGCACGCTGACCGGCGTCTCCACCAGCTCATGTATGCCAGCGGCGACTAGGAGCGCGCATTGCCAGCTCCCTCGGTGTCTGTCGAGAGCTGGGCCGAGCGCGGGTACTCGGTCTTCAACATCCATTCCACAATCATCTCTTGTACAGTGGCTGAGGAAGATCCAGGAAAGCAAGAGCTGCGCAAGAGGGGGCGGGATCAGGAAGAAGCACGGTGATGGAACCTTAGCAGTAGACCAAACGCAAACATGTACATAAGGGGATCCGATTACGATTAGATGATGCAGACCGTGTCCTTGTCCAACAAAACTCAATCGAGTGTTTGACCCGGATTGTTCTTTTTTGCTATAAGAAGGAAGAGTACTACGCTGGAATCTCCATCACGTTAATTGTCGACGAAACATCCAATGTTTCCGCCGAGTTCGCAGCAGGAAGGAGCTCAGAGTTCCCCAATGTCTCCTACGGTGTCTACACTCTACACCAGAGGTATGCTTCCCCTTGAACCATGTTAACACGTTATGAGGATCCATGGCCTCTTCTTTCTATTTCTTCAGTGCTACCGTCTTGCTCGTCAGAGGAAACTGGTGCAGTTTCTGCTGCATCTTCCTGACACTGGTCCTCAACCATCTACACTGGTCCTCAACCATCTTGTTTTGCTCTTCGTTCTGAAGATCCATGGCCTCCTTTTCCAATTGTTGAGTGGGTACATCAGTTTCCATATCATCGCCTAATTGGTTGCAAACAAAACTCTCATCAGTTTCAGATACGACAGTCAAGAGCGTCACAGGAGGAAGAAGCTCCAAGTTCGCCGGAGGTACACAAACATCCGTCCAGCACTCCAATGTCGCCTACGGAGTCTACACCAGAGGTATACTTCCACTTGACCCCTGTTAACAAGCGCCGTGAGCAGAGTAGACACCGGCCAGGTCCAACATTTGATTCAGCCATGTATGCACAGAGCGTCAATCATCATCCAAATCCATACATTGCGTTAATTTTCAGACCCTCTAGGTGATGCTTTTTCATGTCTAGAATTGACCCTCAAGGTGATGCTTTTTCATGTGTAGAATTCAGCATGTTAGGCAAGAGTGTTAATCAATCTACTATAATATCAGACATGAGAGACCAGTCCAATTTTTCTTCACTACCTCGGAATAAGGAGCTCAAGTCTGTAGTAGCAGGACTCATAAGAAAATGCATTGTCAGATATATCTAGTAGAATCTGAATCTGTTAATCTGTTGAAAGATAAGGAATCTACTTGAAAGATAATGACAAGAGAGACCAGTCCAATTTTTCTTGTAAAGTGCATGTTGTTTGAACTTTTAAATGTTCATGTCTACCTCTGTTTCTTTCTCATTGAGTTTTGGTACATTTGGTATTGTTCGATATGCTATCTAATATAGAGTGTGTGGCCCCACTTCAGTTGTTCAATTATTTTTCACTTAGCATCGGGTGATTGATGGACCAATTATGCGAGCAATGTCCTTAATTTCAGAGAAGATGCAAAACAGATAACATGGATGAGCTTGAATAACTGTCGATAGTGTAGCTTTCTGCTGGACCATATATTCTGCCCGGAGAAGTTTCAGTGACCAATGGAAGCTTTGGTATATTTTTTTCAAGCAAAAGTAATCGTCTATTACCCATGTCAGGTTTTGACTCAAATTGTGGTGCTTCTGTTGGCATTCCTTATCTTTTATGCCTGATGTGAGTCTTAGTGCTAATAAGAACTATTTTTTTCAAATGGTAAATCTACCTTTCCCCATCATGTGACTTAAAGCTAATCTATTCATGGTTAGTTTTCCTTCCTGTACAAAGGTCATCTGTTCCGGTACAATTTTCTTCGCTTTCTTTTACTGTAACATAGACCATGCTCACATCGTCGCAAATTGTAAACAGAGACGGAAACGTGCATACAGATCTCTCAAGCATGCAATATTTTTCCAGGGTGACAAATTTTTACATGGCTTTATATCTGAAGACACCTTTTGGTTGACTCTATTTGTTGTATATAAGTTCTATCCAAATGTACCTTTGGATGCTTATACCATAACTGATGGCCCTGGATAAGTTATATTTGAAGATACCTTTGGTGACCCCTTTCTATGTTCATTGCTGAATAATAGCGGAAAAAAAACTCGAATGAAACACTGAATAATAGCGGAAAAAAAAACTCGAATGAAACACTGAGACGACATAGAGGAACACTACTTGGGGGAGTACAATGTTATAGAGGTCGCTTTGTTGAGAGGTGAGCAAATACATGAAGCCAACAAAGCAACTGGGTGGGTGGATCATGACTAGCTCTGATTTTCTGTACGATTATTTGTCTTGCTCTTGCAATTCTCACACTCTATGTGAGAGAAGACCCCACAAGAATTATCATTGTTTGTGTTTAAGAGGGCCATAAGGTTTATCCATATCATAGTGAGGCGTTGAGTTACGTATTTGCTATAGACTAGATGACTGAATCTCAGTCAAGTTTTTCAAACATGCAAATTATATCACAGTTAATTCTTCATTCTTCAGCAAGGCAGCACAAGGGGACTACATGGAGCAACAACACCCGAATTTATTTATGCATTTGCTTTAGCCAAGATATCTCAATCCCGGGCGGCGTTTCAAACATGCAAATTATGTTACGGTTCATGTTGCGACGCATGGGCAATTAAATGAAGAGGGTCAATTATTTGTTTACAAGGGATAATGAGATGGGGAACGGAAAGAGAGACAATGAGTGCAGTTCATCTCGCAACGAGAGTGTCTTCTTTTTCTGAGAGCGTGCGTGTTTGAGTAGGCAAGTCCTTATGTTTGCTTCAAGCCCAAATAGTGCAAAAAAGATACAAATATAATATAATTTTCAAAAAGACAAAACATTTTGTAAAAAAACATCTGTTAAAAAAAATTCCTTTTTAGAGAAATGTTCCAATTTACTAAAAATGTTAAATAATCTTAAAAAAGTGTTCCGATTTTTATGTAAACGTTAACTTTTATCAAAGATAAGAATTTTTCCATGTTTAACCTTATCATCGACATTTATTAAAATTGGGTATAAGAAAATGATGCACAATGGCACATGAAGCAGGTTTTTTAGGCTAGCCACACGCTTTATTAATTGCTCAATAATGTTGTGACGAATACACGTTTTTTGGCACATGAAGCAGGCCGTCCCCATTTTCTCGCCCGGTGCAACGCACGGGCATTTGTACTAGTACTAATAAACCAAGTATTGCTTCTGGTCGTCCGTCTAAACATTACCCTCGAAGTTGCCATATATTACCCGCTATGCCATCTAAACGGAAAACGATTCTTTTTTTGTTAAGACACCGTCTCTATAAGTGTTTTATAGGTACGATACCCATCATTCAGCACATTTGAGCTGGTGGCGTGGTGGCAACAGCCTGTTTCTCCCACTCGGAAGACCAGGGTTCGAACCCTCCGTTCACCGTTTTTTCCAACTCCTTTTTCTCACCCACCTCATCCCCCCTGAATGTCTTCATGGGCCGGCCCGCTGGACGCGGCATCTCTATTTTTCTTCATTTTTTTTGTCTTTTCTTTTCTTATTTCTGTTTTTTACTCTCTTTTTGAGTTAATTCAAGATTGAATTTTTTTTAAAAAGTTGCAGATTTTAGAAAAAAATGGTCGAGAAATCATAAAATGTCTACGAATCTTAAAAATGTTTGAAAAATCATAAAATTTTCGTGGTTCCAAAAAATGTTGGTAATTTTACAAAGATTTTGGAAAATTATAAAAAAAATACAATTTGGGCCGGCCCGCTGGACGCGGCATCTCTATTTTTCTTCATTTTTTTTGTCTTTTCTTTTCTTATTTCTGTTTTTTACTCTCTTTTTTGAGTTAATTCAAGATTGAATTTTTTTTAAAAAGTTGCAGATTTTAGAAAAAAATGGTCGAGAAATCATAAAATGTCTACGAATCTTAAAAACGTTTGAAAAATCATAAAATTTTCGTGGTTTCAAAAAATGTTGGTAATTTTACAAAGATTTTGGAAAATTATAAAAAAAATACAATTTGGAAAACAATTGTCAGGAAATAAAACCATGTTCTTGATTTTGAAAAAATGATCATGTACACAAAACATATTCGCAATCATGAATCTAAAAAAATATCCATGGAATTTTAGAAAATTCTCAAAAAAATCAACTTTTCTGCGAATTTTTCACTAATTTTAAAAAACCATTGATTCAAAAAATGTTCAGGAATTTAAAAAATATTCATGTGTTCAATAAATGTTCGTGTAAACAAAACAAATGTTTACGAATTTTAAAAATGCCCAATTATTTAGAAAAAATGTTTGTCAATTCCAAAATCTTTTTGACGTTTCAAAAGTCTTTTATGTCTACGTTTTGATCAGTTTTTGGAAAGTCTTTATATGTCTAGGCGTTGGGACTAGTTCGTGGTAGATGAGATTTATTTTAAAAGTTTTAAACATTTTCTTGCGCTACACAATGTCAAGTGTGTCATGCGGTGGCAAGCTCATTGTCTTGGGATTTACTATGTCGAATGCATTGTGATCATGTGGACATCATGTCCATCATCAGCGAGAGTCGGAAGAAAGGTAAATGGCAAAATGATGAGCCACCGTGTTAAAATAAAGGATGTTGATTGAGTCATACTTATTTAACTAAAATGTAATTTTTGTATCTACCGTTACAACACACGGACATGTTTGCTAGTTATGAAAAACGAGCGAAAATCTATACAACAAACCAACATGGAAACAACCCATGCAACACGGGCCAAGCCCGCTCCAAACTTCACGTTTGAGAAAGACGCCAGTTAGCTACTCATGGACGCTGATCGTGCCCGTACGTGTGGTCCAGAATCTGTTGATCGTTGCTCCTTCGTCTTCAGCATCCCGTCCTGTGCTGAAACCTCAGTGTGGCCGTGCTTGAGAATTTTGTGGGTTGGTGTTTTTTTTCCGTGGTGGAATTAGAGTTGCCGGTGGCAGGACCGATGAGTTTTTTTTTAAACAGAGGCAAAAATTTTGCCTCATATATTAAATGAGGAGGAAAAAGAGTTTATTACAACACACATCCAAGTTACCTCATGACAATTATTTTCGCAATAAAAAAGACCCTAGTTTCTTTGCCCTAGCTTTGATCCAAAAGTTTGCCTCGTCTTCAATTATGCTGAGGAAGATTTGCAGAGGTGCACTCTTGTGCTTGAACACTCTTGCGTTGCGCTCATTCCAGATGACTCGTGACACTAGCATGGTAATCAATGCCTTTGCTTTCCTGTCGGTGGTGCCCGTGGTGCATGTGCTCGCCCACCAGGCCTGAACGGAGTCGAACAAGTGTCATGTGGACGTGTCCATGTCGTGGATGCGAAATTTCTGAATAGCCATGTTCCAAAGCCTGATAGTGAAGCGGCATCTGAAGAAAAGATGAGGGCCACATTCCTGCACCCGTCGGCACAAGGGGCAAGGGCCACAGTTAGGCCATCCTCGCTTTTCCAATCTGTCAGTGGTCTAGATCCTATCCTGAAGCGCGAGCCAAGCAAAGAACTTGACTTTCGGTGGGGCCCAAGCCTTCCAAACCATTTGGTCCATGGGGGAGAGGACCAAGCCCAAAAATTATGCCCTGTAAGTGGAGGCCGCGGAGTAGTGCCCAAATTCCGTGTGCTTCCATAGGATGTCATCTTTAGTGAGCTCATCCAGGTGCACCTCGTGCAGTAGCATCCAAAGGGTGAAGAATTGTGCAACATGCTCGATGGAAACCGATGCGGGCGGTCTGATTTTGAGGGTCCACGTGTTGTCCTTGAGGGCCTCCCGTACCTTCCAGCGCTTTCGGGAGGAAGTCTCGTAAATGAGCGGAACAATGTTTTTGGGCTTGCGACCAAGGAGTCAAGGGGAGTCCCAAAATAGAGTCTTCGCACCGTTCCCAACTGTGATGGTGGTACAGGCGTAGAAAAAATTGAGGTCCTCCTCATCGCACGGGTTCTCACTCTCGACCCACAACGCCGGATGTCTATGTGGAAGCTGAAGCTCGTCGACTTACAATTTTTTGTCGATAAAGTGGCAAGCAGACTGACTACATATGACGGCCAAAACATCACCATCATTGGCCGTGCGACCCTCGTTAAGTCAGTCCTCGCTTCCCAAGTGATCTATTTCATCACGCCACTTGTCATACAACCCACCATTCTGCAAAACATCGACAAATTTGAGCGGGCCTTCCTATGGTCGGGGTCGGATACGACATCCAGGGAAAGTGCAAGGTCAATTGGGATGTTGTCAGCCGGCCGCTCGCCTATGGTGGACTTGGGGTCCTCAACACCAACAAGTTCGCGCGGGCTTTGCGTTTGCGGTGGCCTTGGTACGACAGGACCAATGAGTGATGACACCAACGTTAACGCTGGTTACACGTGCTCGCTGGTGGAGTTTATCAAAATGGCATATCTTGAATTTGAGTTCTTCTCTCTTCCTATTACTTCGGCTGTGTTTGTTTGGGTTTTAGAGACCAGTTTTCGGTAGAAATAAGCTGAAGCCGTAACAAACAGCTAAAACGGAGCTGCTTTGGGCTCACAATCCAAAACAGATTTAGTCGTATTTACGAGGTACTGGTTGAAGCGAGCCGAGCCGTGCTTCAACCAGGAAACTGTTTTGCCTCAGTGAAATTCCCACCGATGCCCTTGTTAATTCAGCCCAATTACGAAAGGAATGCCCCCGATGCCCCGTTTCAGTCGATCCCCGTCTCATCTCCTTCATCGCTAACACACGCACGCAGAGGGCAGCGAGAGGGAGAGGAACCTAGGGTTCTGCCGCCGCCGCCGCAAGAGCCTCCGGAGCCTCCACTCTCCGCCGCCGCAAGAGCCCCCGCCGCAAGAGCCCCCGCCGTCGCCGTCATCCACCGCCTCCACTCACCGTCATCCGCCGCGGGAGCCGACGCTGCCTCCACTCGCCGTCATCCCTACTCGCCGGTCCCCTCCACCGCCTCCACTCACCTTCATCCACCGCCGGCCTCCGACGCCCACTTTGATAAATGTGATGAGGATCAAAATTACATGCCTACAGTCTCACGGTCAACACCTTTGCTTGGCGACGTCGTTCCCACTTCCTCGGATGAAGGCAACATGAACTACACACGTCAGTCAAGATATTTTTATGTATATATGAGCAAGAAAGTGAGAAAAATATTTTTATGAAAGATTTTATGCATTACCATAGAACAAATCATTCCCTGTCAGTCAAGGTACCATTTAAACAATCTACTAACACTAAATCAACAAGTTACACTGATTTCAGTACTCTAAGGGCATTTCAGGCTTTTCATTAGCTCAGAGTCGTTTCCACAGCTCTGTTGCCAAACAGCTAACCTTTACTACAGTTGTTTCCGCGGCACATCAGTTTTACCAGCACAACAAGTCCACAGCTGAATCTGTTGAAACTGAAGCCCAAACAAACACAACCTTTGTCTTGTCGGTAAGGAGTGTTTTTGCGCATATTGCAATCGTACTGTTTCTATAGTTAAGTGGAAAAAATCAATCAATGAGATGAAGCCCTCTGTTCCAAAGAAAAATCATATCATAAACATAAGCAGGAACACGATTTTTCTTCATTTGCTAGAAACACAAAACTCTTAGGATAAAGTAAACATGTACAGTACAAAAGCAATGTGTCCTTCATAAGAGAGGAGTATAGAAGTATGTCAAGTAAACATGTACAGTGCACACCGTCCTTCATAAGAAAGCAATTTGTCCTTCCACCTGCAAACAAATTCATTACTTTGTCTACCTATAGCTTGTTGCAAACTCCTTTTGCATATAGCTTCTCAGTCACACGAAAATCATGTCAGACTTGTCACACACGAAGAATACTATTTTGCCCTCGACCACCGTGTATATTCAAAAGATAATGATTGTACCTTGTCGACCTTGAAAGTTCTGTTCTTAGCTGACACTCTCTGTCAGTGACTTTCCTCTTAACGCTCAAAGTAACTGACACTGCCTGCTTTGCAAAGTAAGCCCCTCTCTCTTGTGTGCGCGCACGCACACGTGTGTGTGTGAGAGAGACATCCATAGGCCAATGTATAAAACCATAGAGTTCTATGCCACAAAATTGGGTTGGCCTTTTTTAATAAATTGTAAAGAATAAATGAGATGAAGGCACCGACAAAGAACTACAGCCTCTTGGACGACATAAAGGTCCTTAAAGCATATACGTCTCGCTCGCGTGCATCAGATGCTCTGTCCTATGTGTAACACATCACATGGAGAAATCATGTGCATGTGAAATGTTTTTATTTTGTAATAAATTACACAATAAGTCAATAACTCATACTCCCTCCGTCCCAAAATAGTGACTCAAGTTAGTACTAAACTCGAGTCACTTATTTTGGGACGGAGGGGGTACATCATAGAATCCGTGCCTTAAGTATTCCACCTCTAATCTAAATGTGCGGCATCGCCTACCCACATGGCATGCTCCATTGAATTACGACTTTCCTGCTGACACAATATAGTTGCGCTACACTTCTATGGATGTCCACTCGCCTTTCACCCTCACCCCTCATCTCCACCATCTAACCTACTGGCCAAAAGCTTTGGAAGAGAACCCTCCAGAACCGCTCGCGTCGCCTTCAGGGGGGCGACTCGGGTGCCCTAGCCGCCGCCGCAGTCGACCTCCCTCCTCCCCTGCTTCCCCGCCGCTGGAGGAGGAGGCCGGCGGACGGCGCCTTCCTCCTTTCTTCACGAGGGGATCCTCTAGATGAGATGCGACGGTGCCCCTGGGTGTACGACATGGAGGTGGAGTTGGCGCGCTCGGGGGGGCGGCCCGATGGGATCCCGGCGGCGCTGCGGGAGCTGGCGGCGGCTGATCTGGGGTTTCCCACCCCAGAACGGTTCTCCTCCGGGTGGTCAGGCTCGGGCACCGTTCGGCAGCCCTAAGCGGTGGTGGGTGCGCGCGTTGGCTGTCCTCCTTCACCGATGTGATTGGGGGCGGCCGGAGGTGTTGGCGTGGTGCCGGATCCGAACATGGTGGTGGCGTCGTCCCTTTCGCCAGGGATGACGGCCAGGTGGTGGGTCCTTGTGGCGGCACTAGTGGCGGCGGATCTTGGGATCCTGCTCCCGAGGACATCACAGGACACGGTGGCCCTTTGCACGAGAGATGGAGTTTCTTCAAACAGATCCCAGTGAAAACTTGCTTTCGGCTACTGCCAAGGTCGGCGGTGGCGGCACTGTCTGTGTTGTTTCCTTCTTGAAGGCATCGCCGTGGAGAAGTTCAAGGCCACTCTCTGCTACCTTCGGGGAAAACCCTAAATCAGTAGATCGGATGATGGCGACGCACTGGTGTCGTTTCCCCCTTGGGGACGTCATTCATGGAGGTACACATAGGCTTGAGGGAACAGAGGACTGCTTCTTTGGTGGAGCGGTGCTTCCACTTATACATTGATGGCGGCGGATCTCGACGGCGTGGCGCTGTGGAGACTCGGAGTCCAATGCGTGGAGATGGACTCACATGAGAGGAGGATGCTGTCTGGCGTCGATGGCAGAGGGGCCTGGCAAGGTCGATGCATTAGTTCTGCTCTGAAGATGGATTGGTGGAATATGGCGGCGACGACACAGAGAGTGTGTCAGACCAGTTTGCCCCAAACCCAGTATGTGGCTTGGTTGGGACCTCTGTCTTTAGATGTTAGGTATTTGTGCGATGTCTGTTTGGTATTAGGCTCGAACTATCGGCACCCCTTCATTAGGTGGATAGGAGTAGCGACAGTTGTTGCTAAGATGGTGGCTTCGGACTACCTAATGTACTATTTTGTAAGGTCTTTGTGAATAATTAATAAAATGGTTGCATGCATCATCCCGACGCAGAGGCCGGGGGTAATCCTCCTTTTTGAAAAAATGCACTAATCTCTTTTTGGACCTCTTGCCCTAGATCTACAACTTCGGGGTGAAAACCATTTGTATGGTCATCATTAGTTCAAACCAACAATGGTGATGTTTAGTTGTCATTCATTTCACATGGGACGTTGGCTTGGAGCACCATTTCCGTTGTTATAGTTGCTACACTAGACCTAGTGACATCATGTTGGTGGATAACCACTCTTGAAAATTATTTCTTTGAAATAAATTCCATTTTAAAGCCAGTTTTATTCAGCATGAATGATTTTGACCCAATTTAAATAGATTGTGATTGCCTGCATAGACTGATGTGCATTGAGGGGATGGGAGGGTGATAGGTTACCCTTGCATTATTAGACATATGGTATTGTGAGCATTCACACAATGGAACATTTGTCTTTCCTCCACTGAAAAGATGAAACACATGAGAAGTTCCAGGTTGATTATCGACCATTGGTACTTCAATTTATTTACGGCTTTACAAGTTTTCTAATTTTCATTATAGAACACAAAAGAGACTTTTTTCTTAGAAAAAACAGGTGAGCAACGCAGATGTAATATTTAACAAAGTAGGCGTTAACTTTATAATGTTCAACATATACCATCAATTAAACTATATGTGGCCTTTTCCTTTTGTGATGAACTTCGTGTCCAGTTTAGTGCATGACCTTCTTCAAGGATACCAAGATGATGGGGTACTTTGCCTTCGCTTTCTCCAGATGCTTTGCAACGACAGAAGCATACACCGCAAACAACTCCTCAATAATGTCATCTCCAAAGTGGTCTACTATCAGTGGCTCTAACACGGCCCTTATGCACTTGGCCACATTTGCCCCGCTGCTAGCACAGTTTAGTACCACATCACTGTCTGAGTCGTCCTGAGGATCCCAGTTGGATTCAAAGAGTCTGACATGCTCTATATCGAAGAGCTTACTCTCATTGATCAACGCCTTCACCTCTTTCACCGATGGAGCATAGTATGGCAGGTTGAATGAGTCCAACTTGTCCTTCTCCACACGGCCCTATCATCCAACCCAATAGTTTTTTAGATAAGAGTGTACTTAATGAGAACTCTTATTTTGTAGAGACGTTTTTCTTTATTTTTTATCATTGAAATCCAATATAATTATTGTATTAATTTGCAAATGAATTCTTTTGTCCTCACTTTTAAATGTCACATGCTAGTTTTCTTTTCCTTTTATGAGAATGTGTACTTCCACTTTGTATGCTCCTCATGCGATAATATATGCCACTTTGTCTTACATGGATGAAATTTTGTTTATGGAAGGTTGCCATGCTAGAATGAATTAACTTAGGAGCATATAAGAAATTATAAGTTTGTTAGTACAAAGTAACATGGTGTAATCGTTACTAGCAAACAAAGAAAATCATTGATGTAACCAACATGTATCGTACGTACCTTTAGGACTAGAGACTGGAGAGATTTGGCAACCAATTCAAATAAGGTGCTAACGTCTCCATGCATCATGATCTCTTCACTCTTTCGTCCAAGAAATGTTAGCAACAGTCGCCCTCCATTGACAAGCTCTCTGGAGCGCAGTGCAAGGAACAACTCAAAGTCCGTTTTGAATTGCTCTTGGAACAGTTTAATCACAATAGGTGGGGTACTCTTTCCAATGTAGATGTTGCCTTCGTTCACGTGAGTGCAGCTTGAGAGTTCCTTGGGGACCTAGGTAATTAAGTATCATATCATTATTATAGTAGTAGTACTAGTAGTAGTAGTGGTGGTAGTAGTAATAGTGGTGGTGGTGGTAGTAGTAGTAGTAGTAGTAGTGCTCTTTCACCCCCAATTAATCACAGATCCCTAGTAGAAAATCAAAGTGGTTCAGATCGCTAACCAGTGACTTGTATCTTGGTCATTGTTATTACTATGCAAGAACATTGGCTTATTCTCTGCATTTCAATTTAGGTCGCATGTTATTTTTTGTGTTCTAATTTTATTAGATTACATCAGGTAGTAGGGCGACGGCTAAGGCATAGCAAGCATGAGCATTTATGACTAGCGGGTGCATGAATTAGGGATGCAAAGCATCGTCCGGACCCGGCCCGCTTCACATTCTAAACTAGAAAATTCTGTTATAGAAGGATTAGGGTGCGTTAGGTTAATTTGTATTATTCTTGCAAAAAGATTGTTTTGTATTATCTGGCTGTTTTGCGAGACGCTGCCCTGCACCCTTAGCATGAACCAATGCATTAGCATCACCTCTAGCCTAAAAAACCCATCTTAATTAGCTCATCCCTGGTTTGCATAATTGTTTTGATATGGAAAGTAAAATGGAACGAAGGGAGAACTACCATAGCTCATTTTAGTGCGAGTGTATTGGCATCAAACGATACAATATTATAAATAAAGGGATATTATAGCATACAAACAATTACGAAAAATTGTACGATAGACTAAATTAATATAGGAAGTACATGGTAAAATTTAGTACAATAAGTTTATACTCATTGAAAATATTTTATATCATTGTAGTTTTTTGTTAACACATATTCTTTTGTTTTAAAATTTTATTTATGTTGCCACGTGAACTTTCCACGTGTACAAATTCCATAGTTTTGCAACTATGGCGACAAAATTTTCCAATCAGCGACCATCTCTATAATTTAATAGTATGCTTTGCATAGTTGCATGCATTCACTAAAAAACATTGTGCCCTTAGATCTGTGATCCACCACACCTAACATTAACAATATGGAATGAACAATCTTGGAGTTGATCCAATACCTAACATGTTTTCTTCATTCATATCTGAACACGCCCACATAAATAAAGCTTGAGTTAGGGTACAGCGATGTTACACATGTTAATTAACTAAAACTTGAACAATACTAGCTAGGACATAATTATCACGTTGCAGACAATATGATGCATGCATACCTTAGAGCGCCACATGAGGGAGTAGGACGAGTGGAACAAATGGACGCTCCGGGAAGGGAAAAGCTTCCTGTAGTAGGATCCCGGCAGGCCCGCCACATAGTAGGGCAGCATCTCTTTCCCGCCGAGATCTTCAAGTTGCTCCAATGACCGGAAGACGAGGTTGAAATCGTTCCCTGGCAGGTCATTCAGGAAGAACTGCACCTCCACGGCGCGCCGTTCTTCTTCTGACTTCTGAGTGTAGAACTGGACCGCGCCGATCACCTCGGAGACGACGCGTAGAGTGTTCGGGCCCGACGAGCAGCCAAGGTCGGCGACAACCATCGTGCTCCGTCGGGCAGAGAGCGAGGTGTACACCTCTTCTATGGCCTTGCGAAGCACCGGCCTTGTCTCCAAAATGGCCTTCTCCTGCATACATCCATGAAACACAGCAAATTAAGAGCTGCTACTAGTTTGTAGTGCTTATGTACTTGTACATGAAACACAGCAAATTGCAGCAGTGCAGGCTACAGACTTGGAGCCTGGAGTTTGCGGCGTAGCTGTTCTCCCCGTTGCCAGTAGCCATGCGAACGCCGCTCCCTCTCTTCATAGCTAGTCTCACAAGTGATGATTATTACAAGTTGGGGCTAGATGTGTTGAGTGATACCACAACGGCTCTATCATTTATAGAGAGCCAATGATGACCTGTTGTTTTTTCTCTCACTCTACCGGGTTCCTACACGCGTAATATTTAACTTGACTGGTCACTTTGACTAAAAATGCTCTGAGCTTGGGAGAGTCCACAAAACAATGAGGTGAATAGCCGTCCATTAAGTGTTCAGAAAGTTATATATAGTGTTTTTTTGTGGTTTGTCAAGCAATCATGCTGTACAATGCCTGCATCAGCTAGCATATGATGTTATCTCTCGCCGCAAAGGACAGAAGAGCAAAAAAATTCAGATAAACTAAAAACATGCATGAGTTCATTTGAATAGCTTCAGAACTAGTTTTACGTAAAGTCAAAACCGTTGCATTCTCATGACGCTCATTACATTATTTATGATCAAAACTCCCATCTTCATGTATTTCTTCATTTCAACAGCTAACTTCCAAAGAAGATGAGTTATCAACATTTTACAGCCAATTTCGGAACTTAAGAAAACCACAAACCAGGGTGAAATTATGAACCATTTTCTTATATTCATTCTGATGTAACCTTCAAAACAAACTTTCACTGGAAAATGTTCTGATATAATGTTTCTTATATGTGGACTCTATTATTTCGTTTGCCCTTGTTGAGTTGTGCCCTCAGTAGAACACTCCTATGTGGTACCTCTTATTTGTGTACTCTGGCATTACGTGTGTGTGCGCGCGCGCGCACGTTGGTAACTTCTTGGAACTTGGTTTTGCTTGTGGCAGTTTGCTTTATATATAAAGTGGGTCGAAATCTTTGCTTGGTATATTTTTCTTATATACTGCATATACTATACACTACTGTCTACTGCATAGTGGTATCGCTGCTAAATCTTTTTACTTCTACGTTTTTATGCATGTTTAGCAATGTTATTAATTAAGCAGGTAATGCATTTTTGTTGTCCATTAGTTGTACTATACTGCACAACAATTTCCGGCTGCAGACTTGCCAACAACAATGCATAATACCCAACAACAATGTTATTAATTAAGCAGGTATTATTTTTATAAATTACTGTGTATTCTAAAGTTTTGTAGTTATCTAATGCATAATACCCAACAACAATGTTTGCCAGCAATATGGATATATAGAGAGTAATACTATGAGAACGCGGAAAATTATGAAATTAGCATAAGAAAAACAGGATAAAACACAACATCAGAATATGAGTAAAATTAACTAAGAAAGAATATGAGAAAAAATTCAATGGGGAAGCAAGGAGAAATATATATGAATGAGGGTAAGCAAAACCAGAAGAAAAATCTTAGAACAAGGAAATCCAAACTGAAAAGGAAGAAAAATGACGGACAATGATAAAATATTTCCAATTGTTGAAATCGCGAGTGTCATTATTATAGTATTATAGTATTTCTACTCTCTGCCTCTACATATTAAATATATTAAATGATTATCTATATGTATCATGTTAACTGTAAATATTTAGTAGGAATATGCACGCATATTGCTTGCTAAATTTATCTCATACTTAGTGCTCGCTGTTTTTTTGGAATGGTTGGTTATATTTTGGACAAAAGTTGGGAACACTTAGATTTAAGTTAATAAAGCCCCTCAACCGTTGGATACAAAAGGTTCTTAAGAATAACTTACAAGGCAACATAGACTAGAAGCAAACATAGAAATAAAAATAAGCAGCTTGGTGGTAATACTGATAATGAAATATAGTGTATCTAAGCTTAGGTAACTAGGAAGCTAGGACGGCCATTTACCCTAATGTGTTTTTCACTGGTAAAATCTTAAGAATGTCCGCTGATCCTCCTTGATATTTGGTTTAGTTGTCTGGAAAAATTGTTAAGAACTCAAAAGTAGAAATACTAGATTAATTATCTTGGTAGTTGTATCATGCCATCATATCATTTTGTAACTATGTTCCCTACAGACATTACTCTCTATATTTAGATTACTGGGGTAATATAGTAACTAGCTTGTTTGTCTAGTTACCTACTTTTGAATATGTAAAAATTTACACCAAAGTTACAAAAGATTTGCTAATGTTTTGGATAAACTTGAATTAATCTAATGTTTTGGATAAACACCAAGTACACCGTAGAGTTAAGCACATACACGCACACACGTGGACTGGAGTCGTGGTATTGACGATTGATGAAGTTAACATAGGTTTCTCGTCATTGATGAAAATTTTGCTAGCACACTGAAAAAGTAATCTATGCTGCTATCAATGAATTTTGTGATAAAATGTTATAACATAATTTTTCAATATGAAAAATCCATTGCAAGTACATAATTATGAAAATCCTTCTTAGAAAACATGGCTTAACTTTTTTGAAAAGGGAAAACATGGCTTAACTAACGAAAGAAAGATGGAACCTGACTTACCATGTTGGGTTGAAGGCGAACGCTCTATTCCGATCAACATGTTTGACATAACAATAAGAACTATAACGGATGTTCAATACAATTCTGAAGATGAAGAGAAATCTTATCTCATTACTTGTCATTGAGGATAATGGTACGAGTATTCGGATGGAGGTACGGTTGAGTCCTGAAGTCATTGACGAAAATTTCGCTAGCACACAGAAAAAATAATCTATGCTCAATGAATTTTGTGATAAAATGTTATAATATCACTAGTGCAGAACCGGGCAATAGCACCGGTTCGTAAGGCCCTTTAGTGCCGGTTCCATAACCGGCACTAAAGTGTGGTCACTAAAGCCCCCCCCCTTTAGTACCGGTTCAGCACGAACCGGTACTAAAGGGAAAACACGTGGCACGAGCCAACTCCGGGGGCCGGGAGCCCTTTAGTACCGATTGGTAACACTAACCGGTACTAAATGTTTGTGTGTTTTTTGTTTTATTTTGTATTTTTCAATTAAATTTGTGTTATCAATTTAATTTAGAATTGTTTTACGTTATAATGAGTTGTAGTCGTCATCATCATCATCATCATCATCATCATCATCGCATATTAATAAATAAATAAACTCTAGCTAGCTAAAAATCATCGTAGTTGTCTAATTACCACTATTTAATCATTATAGTCATTACCGCTAGCTATCTAATCATCACCAACACTGGCTAGCTTAAAGAGGAAACATTCACTTTGTAACAGAAGCAAAGATATCATCGAGTTCAACATAATCATCACCAACATCGAAGTTCAGGACACGGACATGAGACACTAATTAAGAGCATGAACTAGTGCTGCTCCCTCTCAGGTAGAATAGCATAGAACATGTATAGCTCTCCTGATTCATCATACTGGAGCATGCAGATGAATCTGTCTCCTAATCTTGGGTTGCGCTTCTCCTTGCTGCCCCCTAGTACTTCTCTGCGATCGTTAACAATTTTGCTCCAATCTTTCACTATTAAGCATTCTTCGCTTTCAGAAATCCTGAATGCACTCATGTGCAATGTAGGATATCTTGGCCGTAAGCTAACCATTGACATGTCACCTTTAGTCTCGATCCACTGAGGCACAACTGTCATCGGAAGTCCCTGTTGAAGAACATCATATAGTAATTAATATACTAAGCAATGAAAGTTTAGCTTCAAAAATAATGTATGCAAAAGATGCACTAATTAAGGACAAATAGTTAAAATCTTACCATCTTTCGATTATAGATGTGACCGTAGTTCAATACGATCACCATTGGTCGCACGTTTTGAGTACTAACATTTCTAAGTTCAGGAAAAAAATTTGTCTTGACAGTATTAAGATCCTCAAGCCATGAAACATAATGACTTATCTCCTCGCAGTTTAGTTGAGCCCCGGGGCAGTAGTAGGTCCTGTCTACCAAGCGCCGGACATGTTTGCTTGAACCGAAATAAGCTGACAATACAAATTAGTTGTCAACTATTTTTGAATAAACTGTATCAAAGACATAAACATATGCATGCATGGTTGAGAAAAACTCACATAATGGTAGAACTGGAGGCGTTTGCACATCGACCCAGATGTCTATATTACCTTCAATATCATCTTCCGGACGAATATCAAAGGTGACAACCATACCAGGCTCAAATGCATAAGCCTTGCATAGTGCTTGCCAAGTTTTGCATTCAAAATGGGTGTATGTGTCTCCATTATATAATTTGACGTTGAAAGTATACCCATGCTCCGTCTTCAAGTAAACTCTCTTTACCTCCATATCATCTATAGCACTAAAACCTATCTTATCCAAGACAAAAATTCTTGCATGGCAGGGGATGCGCTAGTAGAATAGTGAAAATTTAAAATTATAAGTTGAAGCAAATGAAGCATAAGTTTTGCATTCAAATAATAATTGACAAAGTGACTTACTGTATCAACTTTGAATGTCTCATCCAGCTTGATGCTGAAGCGCCTACCATCAACAAGGAAATTTCTGTCGCACAGGCCGCGCTGGTCTTCACAGTGTTCGCACATAATGAAATGTTTTTCGTCGTTAGATGACATTTCCTATGTTCATATAGGTGAAACATTAAACACCTATTACTATCTAACATTAATTAATATCTAGCCAAATATATATTCATCTAACATTTGACATTAATATATCTAACTATATTCATCTCTAACAATTGACATTACTATATATTTAACTTTTCTATCTAATTCATCTAACATTCGATATTAATCTAATATTTATATAAACTTAAAATATATAAAAATTAAATAAACAGAAAAACTCATTAACAAATAATATTTTAATAAGATCATCAAATCTCAGATACCTAAATTTTCTTACTAAAAATATACTACTTATATTAATTATTGAACTATAGTTCAAATCTCATATACCTAAATAAATTAGTTATATTAATTATTAAACTAGTTCAAATCTCATATACCTAAATAAACTAGTTCGACAATTTTCTTACTAAAAATAAACTAGTTATATTAATTATTGAACTAGTTCAAATCTCATATACCTAAATAAACTAGTTCGATATTTTTCTTACTAAAAATAAACTAGTTATATTAATTATTCAACTAGTTTAAATCTCTAGTTCGACAATTTTCTATCTAGCTAATTCATCTAACATTCGACATTAATCAAACATTCGATCATCTAATTAACTTTTCTAAAAAACAGAAAATAAATAAAAAAATGCGTGTGTGTATGTGTGTGTGTAGTGTGTACGTATATATGCATGTGTGTATGTGTGCGGCCCCGTACGCCGCCGCCCCGTACGTACGAGCGGGGGCGCCGGCGTACGGGGCGGGGGCGGCGGCATACGTACGGGCGGGGGCGCCGCCATACGGGCCGGGTGCGACGACGACCGATGGCGGCGCGGCGGGTATACACGAGAGCGCGCGAGAGACGGACGGGACCGCAGCGGGACGACGACGGACGGTGGCGCGCGGCGTTCGGGGCGGCGGCGCGAGACGTCGACGATGACGGGCGGCGGCGGGGACAGCGACGACGACGACGGACGACGGGCGACGGGCGGCGAGGACGGGTTCGAGCGGCGCGCGAGAGGTTGGAGACGAAAGAAGTGGGAGATCTAACTGAATTTTTGATAGTGTTGTATATATAGGAGAGGCCTTTAGTACCGGTTGAAGCCACCAACCGGTACTAAAGGCCAACTTTGGCCAGGCCAAGAGGCGGGAAGAGCAGGCCTTTAGTACCGGTTGGTGGTTCCAACCGGTACTAAAGGGTGGTCTTTAGTACCGGTTGGAGCCACCAACCGGTACTAAAGGCCTCGCGCTGCCACCCCAAAGTTTAGTCCCACCTCGCCGGGCGAAGGGCAGCCGCACTGGTTTATAAACCCAACCGCGGCTACCTCTTCGAACTCCTCTATATAGCAGGCTTCTGGGCCTAATTAATTAGGGCGCGCTGCCCTGTGAGCCTGCTGGCCCTTCTGGGCCTGCATTTGCACACCCTAGGTCTGGCAGGCCCACTGGGCAGCGCGCCAACAAATTTTTTATATAGTTTTTTCTTTTCTGCATTATTTATTTTCTTCTATTTATTTTTGAGTAGTTTTTATATAGTTTTTTCTTTTTTGCATTATTTATTTTCTTCTATTTATTTTTGAGTAATTTTTTGTATAGTTTTTTTATTTTCTGCATTATTTCTTTTCTTCTATTTATTTTCTTCTGGAAATTGAATGCTGCATACTGAACAATTAGGTAAATGACCGAAAAACAACAAATGATGTCAGAACATGTTGGAAATTGATGACGTCGCTTTGAATGCTGCATACTGAACACAAAAGAAGTCCGGAGTTCAAATAAGTTTAAAAAACATTGAAGTGGCCGTGTAACAGATGAGTTCTCGTCCGAAACCCTGATACTCCGAAAGAGTATGTCCAGTTTGTACACGAAGTGCGTCCAGTTTTTGCCGTGACCCTCTCTACTCTTTCGCGCATGCTATGCGGGTGATATGATGATACCATGCCAAGTTTCAACATTTTCAGGATTCATTTTGTAGTGATTTTCAATTTCACGGTCATTTAGCTCTCTAAACAATTAGGTAAATGACCGAAAAACAACAAATGATGTCAGAACATGTTGGAAATTGATGACGTCGCTTTGAATGCTGCATACTGAACACAAAAGAAGTCCGGAGTTCAAATAAGTTTAAAAAACATTGAAGTGGCCATGTAACATATGAGTTCTCGTCCGAAACCCTGATACTCTGAAAGAGTTTGTCCAGTTTGTACACGAAGTGCGTCCAGTTTTTGCCGTGACCCTCTCTACTCTTTCGCGCATGCTATGCGGGTGATATGATGATACCATGCCAAGTTTCAACATTTTCAGGATTCATTTTGTAGTGATTTTCAATTTCACGGTCATTTAGCTCTCTAAACAATTAGGTAAATGACCAAAAAACAACAAATGATGTCAGAACATGTTGGAAATTGATGACGTCGCTTTGAATGCTGCATACTGAACACAAAAGAAGTCCGGAGTTCAAATAAGTTTAAAAAACATTGAAGTGGCCATGTAACAGATGAGTTCTCGTCCGAAACCCTGATACTCTGAAAGAGTTTGTCCAGTTTGTACACGAAGTGCGTCCAGTTTTTGCCGTGACCCTCTCTACTCTTTCGCGCATGCTATGCGGGTGATATGATGATACCATGCCAAGTTTCAACATTTTCAGGATTCATTTTGTAGTGATTTTCAATTTCACGGTCATTTAGCTCTCTAAACAATTAGGTAAATGACCGAAAAACAACAAATGATGTCAGAACATGTTGGAAATTGATGACGTCGCTTTGAATGCTGCATACTAAACACAAAAGAAGTCCGGAGTTCAAATAAGTTTAAAAAACATTGAAGTGGCCATGTAACAGATGAGTTCTCGTCCGAAACCCTGATACTCTGAAAGAGTTTGTCCAGTTTGTACACGAAGTGCGTCCAGTTTTTGCCGTGACCCTCTCTACTCTTTCGCGCATGCTATGCGGGTGATATGATGATACCATGCCAAGTTTCAACATTTTCAGGATTCATTTTGTAGTGATTTTCAATTTCACGGTCATTTAGCTCTCTAAACAATTAGGTAAATGACCGAAAAACAACAAATGATGTCAGAACATGTTGGAAATTGATGACGTCGCTTTGAATGCTGCATACTGAACACAAAAGAAGTCTGGAGTTCAAATAAGTTTTAAAAACATTGAAGTGGCCATGTAACAGATGAGTTCTCGTCCGAAACCCTGATACTCTGAAAGAGTTTGTCCAGTTTGTACACGAAGTGCGTCCAGTTTTTGCCGTGACCCTCTCTACTCTTTCGCGCATGCTATGCGGGTGATATGATGATACCATGCCAAGTTTCAACATTTTCAGGATTCATTTTGTAGTGATTTTCAATTTCACGGTCATTTAGCTCTCTAAACAATTAGGTAAATGACCGAAAAACAACAAATGATGTCAGAACATGTTGGAAATTGATGACGTCGCTTTGAATGCTGCATACTAAACACAAAAGAAGTCCGGAGTTCAAATAAGTTTAAAAAACATTGAAGTGGCCATGTAACAGATGAGTTCTCGTCCGAAACCCTGATACTCTAAAAGAGTTTGTCCAGTTTGTACACGAAGTGCGTCCAGTTTTTGCCGTGACCCTCTCTACTCTTTCGCGCATGCTATGCGGGTGATATGATGATACCATGCCAAGTTTCAACATTTTCAGGATTCATTTTGTAGTGATTTTCAATTTCACGGTCATTTAGCTCTCTAAACAATTAGGTAAATGACCGAAAAACAAAAATGATGTCAGAACATGTTGGAAATTGATGACGTCGCTTTGAATGCTGCATATTGAACACAAAAGAAGTCCGGAGTTCAAATAAGTTATTAAAAATAAAAAAGAGGTGCAATGTTGGTTAATTTGCTTCAAGCCATTCGGAATAGTGTAGACTGCACTGCACATAGCTCAGTGCAATCTATGCTATTCCGCAAGGCTTGAAGCTAATCAACATGTAGGTGAGCATTGCAACTCTTCGTCATTGTCTGTGCACTCACGGCTTATAAACCGCTCATACTGCCTCTTTCTTGGCGAGGTGGGACTAAAAATCAGCTTACAAAGAAACTCTAGTACCGGTTCATGGCATGAACCGGTACTAAAGGTCTTCGTGGGGCCCCAGACTGACCATAGCCTGACACAGCCTCATTAGTACCAGCTCGTGGCATGAACCGGTACTAAAAGTTACCCACGAACCGGTACTAATGATGCCCGCCCGCCTAGCCGTTGGAACCGGCACTAATGGTCACATTAGTGCCGTCTCAAATTCAAACCGGCACTAATGTGCTTCACATTTGACCCTTTTTCTACTAGTGTATAATTTTTCAATATGAAAAATCCATTGCAAGTACATAATTATGAAAATCCTTCTTAGAAAACATGGCTTAACTTTTTTTCGAAAAGGGAAAACATGGCTTAATTAACGAAAGAAAGATGGAACCTGACTTACCATGTTGGGTTGAAGGCAAACGCTCTATTCCAATCAACATGTTTGACATAACAGTAAGAACTACTCCCTCTGTTTCATAATATAAGAATGTTTTTGACACTACACTAATGTCAAAAACGTTCTTATATTATGGGACGGAGGGAGTATAATGGATGTTCAATACAATTTCGAAGATGAAGAGAAATCTTATCCCATTACTTGTCATTGAGGATAATGATACGAGTATTCAGATGGAGGTACGGTTGAGTCCTGAAGTTCACCGATGGTGATAATAGACATGGTGTCAGATCTTTGGCCTGATACCCAATAGGATGGTGGTATGACAAGATCTCATACCTTGCAATAGTTAATTAAGAGTAATATGTATGTTTCACACCAGCGATGCTTTGTGTCTGTGGCAGTATCTCCTTTTGTAACATGTACGGTCATGTGTTCCTGAGAAGGGAAATAATATATACAACTCACGACAAATAGAGTAGGTGGTTTATACGCGTGCTTCTCATGGTGCAATGACTGGAGTCGTGGCATTGAGTAATGGATAGTAATTACTTGACAATTGAATACTACTCCCTCCGTCCCAAAATATAAAAACGTTTTTAACACTAGCATACTGTCAAAAATGTTCTTATATTCTGAGACAGAGAGAGTAATTAACATAATTCTTAAGCACGCTTGGTCGGAAGTAATTAACATGGTGGATATATTATTCATAAGATTGTGTGGGAAAATTTAGAAATTCATAGTACGTGATATCATATGTCACTTTAAAAAGTACATCTTAATTAGTTCACTTTTTTATTGTTCCATGTTTTCTTTTCTTTTTCTCATCCAAAGAGGCTCAAAGATGGTGATAGTAAAAGTGAAGTGGTCATTGTTCATCTTTTTGTAGTTTGTTTTGGGTTAATTTTTCTATGTTGTTTCCTTTGTCTTTTGTTTCCACAATTGGCAATTTCAGGTCAAAGGGACAAGACACGAAAAAACTAGGCGTGTCCTAGAGTTCCAGAATGCAAGCCGAGGAATGTTGTGACCTCTAGAACCAAGTATGAATAGGGCCCAAAGCTGATCCTAGCAATAGCACAGGTGCTTCCTTCGATCCGCCTGGATCATGAATTGGCTTCCTCCTTTCTTAGTTGACATAGCTTATCAAATGCACGGTAGGTGTTAGAGTTAGGAATGGTGACATCAACGAGCATGAGGCTTACCATATGTTTTCTGTTTGCGACCCCTTTGGACTGATGCAAAGGTTAGGTACACGAATGAGATCAAAATGGATGTCGTGGTACTTGATATGATGAAAATAGGTTAGGACAAAGTTCAAATGTAACATCTTGCATGCAAGAAAGATACAATGAAAAAAAATAAGTGGGCGACATGTTCATAGGTCACCTAGGACAATTGTCATTGCACCATGGGATACATTGCCCAACATCAACCCCCAACACTTCCACGGTAGCCATGTTTATTAAGATAAAATTAGAAAAATTCTTAATATTTCATGACTATCCATTGCTTGTAGAGAATTTCCATCAGGAACCTCACTTTTTTTAAGAAAAGGCTTGGTCGAGCCCAAGAAAGGCTCGAACCTAACCCAGCTTTGAATTAACAAAGCCATAAACCAGCCAAGAAATTACAAACGACGCCATACAGACACTACAAAATAAGAAGAACAGCGAAAAATACGTAGTTGTGCCAACAACTAATAGGCTCCATGTGGACAACAGTCAAAGATATGAAAACTAAGGCCCTAAGTCGCTTGAAGATGAAGAAGCCGTCCAACATGAGCAGACCGCCACACAAAAGCTTCTGCAGGGCCTTACCAGCATGAAGTACTCAGTAGGTGCAGAGGCACTCTCGTCTGCTCCATGGATTCTGGCCGACACGGTGACAACCTCCTCCATCTTCGAAGGGGGCACCAGCCCCATCGCCCTGGCACGAAGGGTGCTGGTCTGTCAAGAGATGAAGATGCTCCCCCAAGAACTAAGGTGTGGTCTGGCGCCATTGCCCATGGAAGCCAAAACAGAGTGCCAACACCATACCAAGGCAAACAAATTGAAGAGAGGCTTCTGCCCTGTCGAGGAATCTGCACACGTGAAGAAGCAATGGCATGACAAGGCGGCTAAAGGCCAAGCAGCAGAGGAAGGGGGACTCCGCGACCGAGCTCCGAGGTACACCTAGTCCGTGGAGACGAGCACCGAGCTCCCGTCATCCACAAATGGACAAGGAACAACCAAAGGAGCGGATAGCAGTATCCTGCCACACAGAGACATCGGCCGACGAGCTCCAACCATGCCATCAACCAACACTAGACATCCAGAAGAACACCACCACCCTAAGCTCACTGAAGATGGCACCCCCAAGAAGATGACAATGCCAGCAGCGCTGCTGCCGCCCAATCCAGAAAGGATCTGGGTTTTCACCCGGTATACGAGTAGGCTGAAGAGGAGGGGAAAGGAACAACCTTGACGATGCCAACATGAAGGGAATGACGTCAAATATATCGCTGTCATCATGGCTGGACCAGCCGACCTCGGATTTATTCGGTGTCCCTTGATGGCTCGTGTCCGCATCACTATTTCCCCCAAGAGGAAGGGATGATGCAGCATAGCTACGGTAGGTATTTTCCTTAATGATGAAACCAAGGTTATCGAACCAGTAGAAGAACCAAGCAACACTATGTAAATGGTACCTGCACACAAAGAACAAATATACTTGCAACCCGATGCATAAGAGGGGTTGTCAATCCCTCACGAGTAAAAATAGATTGGTCTATAGTAGATTGGATAAATAGATCTTGTGGAAATGCAAAATAAAATAAATAACAAAAAATGCAGCAAGGTATTTTTGGGTTTTTGGAATAATAGATCTGAAAGAAAAAGCAAATAAAAATAGATCTCGAAGCAAATATTATAAAGAATAGACCTGGGGGCCGTAGATTTCACTAGTGGCTTCTCTCGAGAAAAATATCATACGGCGGGTAAACAAATTACTGTTGGGCAATTGATAGAACTTCAAATAATTATGACGATATCTAGGCAATGATCATTATATAGGCATCGGGTCCAAGATTAGTAGACCGACTCCTGCCTGCATCTACTACTATTACTCCACACATCGACCACTATCCAGCATGCATCTAGTGTATTAAGTTCATGAAAAAACGAAGTAATGCAATAAGAATGATGACATGATGTAGACAAGATCTATTCATGTAGGAATAGACCCCATCTTGTTACAACGATCAATACGTGTCTTGATGCCCCTTCTGTCACTGGGAAAGAACACTGCACGACCGAACCCATCACAAAGCACCTTTTTCCATGGCAAGAAAAATCGATCTAGTTGGCCTAACTAAACCAAAGATTCGAAGAAGAAATACGAGGCTATAAGTAATCATGCATATAGGAGATCAAAACTCAAAAAACTTTCATGGATAAAATAGATCTGATCATAAACTCAAAGTTTATCGGATCCCAACAAACACACCATAAAAAGAGTTATATCAAATAGATCTCCAAGAGACCATTGTATTGAGAATCAAAAGAGAGAGAGGAAGCCATCTAGCTACTAACTACGAACCCGTAGGTCTACAATAAACTACTCACGCATCATCGGAGATGCACCAATGAGGATGATGAACCCCTCCGTGATGGTGTCTAGATTGGATCAGGTGGTTCTGGAACTTGCGGTGGCTGGAATTGTGTTTCGTTGACTCCCCTAGGGTTTTTGGATTTTCAGGGTATTTATAGAGTAAAGAGGCGGTGCGGGAGGCGGCCGAGGTGGGCACAACCCACGAGGGCGCGCCTGGGTCCCAGGCGCGCCCAGGTGGGTTGTGCTCCCCTCGGAGCCCCCCTCTAGCACTTCTTTAGCCCAACCGGTGTCTTCCGGTCCAGAAAAAATCTCCAGAAAGCTTCGCTGCGTTTGGACTCCGTTTGGTATTGATTTTCTACGAAGTAAAAAACAAGCAAAAAACAGCAACTGTCACTAGTCACTATGTCAATAGGTTAGTCCCAAAGAATGATATAAAATTGCTATAAAATGATTGTAAAACATCCAAGAATGTTAATATAACAACATGGAACAATAAAAATTTATAGATACGTTGGAGACGTATCATCCCTCCCCACCTCCAACCTCCAAGCACGAACAACACCGGCAGCTAGAGACCCGCATAGGCTAGATGTGGCAGGAGGGCACCGCGGAGGTCGAGGAAGAGGCCATCAAATCGGAAACGACCGCCACCGAAGGGCCACGCACCACCCGCCGCCCCCTTGATGCCCTTGCGACCGAAGAGGACCGCCAGCACCGCCGCACGTTGCACGCTGAAGCAGGCATTGACCCACCAGCCATGGTCGCCGCCATGGATGCAGGGCACCTCGAGGGATAGCAAGGCTACCACATCCTCGCCGCCACCATCCTTGGCAGCCACACAGTGCACCGACGGCCCCACTGGTGGCGACGAGGAGGAGAGGCGTGGGTGGGGAAGCCACCGACAGCGGCTAGGGTTGGCTGCCTGTGTCGCCCCTGTTGGAGCGACGTGGGGGCGAGAGTGTTTTCCGTTGAATCCACTTTATCTCTGATGATAGTACATGACATCAGGAACCTCACTTCACTATATGTCACAAGCTTCGAGGGTATTCTTTTGTGTTTCCTTGTCAATTGCCTCATCTTTCGTTGATTATTAGAGCATCGGGTACCATCGAGTCTTAGATCAAGATGTGACAAAATACCAAAACACAACACAGAGATATACGATACAAATATATCATACTATGGGTCCCATAAAAGACATATATGTTGTGCGGCTATGCCTTTGCCCTTAGCCCCAAGGGACTACTCACACATCACAATTGCCATGAACACAAGTGACATTGTAGAATGGTCTCCTAGATGAATGATTAGGTACTTACTATAATCTCACCAATCGAGATTGAATGTTGGAATTGAAGATCGGTCTAATGGATGAAATGATGGCGATGTAGACCTAACTCAGTGGTGACGGCTATAGATCGGATTGGGTGCTGGTGGCGGCATGGGACAAACAACCTTGGTGGTGAACACCCCCCTCCCCCCGGGCTAAATTTATCTTTGGTTGATACTCTCGACAAGGGTTTGGGCCAAGTGTGGTTAAGATCGGCTCGGGGTCCCTTCACGAAAGATCCTCAATGGTGCTCTTATGGTCTGGGTTGGCCGGTAGCAAGATGCCACATATGGAAATACTTAATTTTGAGAGTAATGGCTTTGTGCTCATTTTCTCATTTTGTCCATCGAATCTGCAAGAAAATACCAAAACAAGTTAATTTGCAGATCTTATAATTAATTAGAGATTAGTGGACAACTTTAAGTCGCATTTCTAAGAAAAACTTCAAAATATCAAGATTAAACTTAGGAAAATATGAGTGTAAACTACACCTACACCCAAAAGGTGGCCCTCGTGAGTACCTGGTCGTGTCCTACTGCGAGTTTCTCGTAATTTCGTTCAAAAAAATCAGATTTTTCTTTCCAGAATTTCCCCAGGAAGTTTCTTAAATCAGATATTCCATGAAATAGATTTTATGATAATTGTCAGTAAAATAGTCAGTAAAATCATAAAATATGCTTTAAATTACAGATAAATGCAGAGATAATTAATAATATGGCTAAAGTGACGGTACGCGGTGTTGTTTGTGATCATGATGGCAAATTATCTTCCGTCACGGTGGGCAGGAAGTACACGATGTTATTTTTGTGATCATGATGAAACAATACAACATCTGTTCATAGATTGCCCTCTAGCGAAATTACTTTGGCGAACGATTCATATAGTCTTTAACATTACTCCTCCAGCTAGCATTGAATCGTTATTTGGGACGTGGTTAGCAAGCTTTGAACATACTACTGCATCTCATATTCGGATAGGAATATGTGCGCTTATCTGGACTATATGGAACTGCAGGAATGATATGCTTTTTAACAGACAACATAATTTAACCTTTTTGCAGGTCATCTTCAGAGCTACGACATGGATCCGTACGTGGTCCTTACTCACTCCTACGGACTCCAGGGAGCCTATGGTTATTGGATGCAATCAGTGGAAGATGGTAGCACGGGCTATATTCAACCGGTTTGGATGACGGTCGCATAACATGATAGGAGTCTAGGGAGCTTGTCCTTTTACTCATACCGGTTGTGGTTTTGAGCTTTTTTTATATATTTCTTCGCTCCGTTTGCGAGCTGTAATACTTTTAAGACTTTGTGATACTTTGAGACTTTTAATAATATGGCTGCATGCATCGCTCAGATGCAGAGGCCGGGGCAGGCCTCCTTTTCCAAAAAAAAAAGCATGCACACATTTAGAAGCTGCCATCAGCATCAAACCGCTGTCCCATCTTCAGGAGAGAGATCCGCATCACCCTTGCCAGTCCGGCCATCCGTCGACGCCACCACGGCGCCCAACGACTCCACCACCCTGCGCTCATCCATCCCAACACTGAGACTCTGGAAGATCTGTCGTGCGTAGCACCTGCTGACCAGCCATGACACAGTGTAGCACCTGTCAGCCAGGCATGACCTGACATCTCCACCGAAGCTTCGTTCAAGACGAAGCCGCTCTGCCTCTAGCCTTTGTCTTCTAACGTTGTTCCACAAACGATGCTCCCAAAAGACACCGTAGTGCCGCCATGGTCCGATCTGAAACACCGGATCCTAGGATTTCCCTGGAGCAGGACGAGTGGGTTGACAGTAGTTACACGACGATGCCTTCATCAAGGTAACGGCGCGGAATGCTGCCATCGCATGTCGTTGGCTCGGTTTTTACCGGCAACTATGTCTCCCCAACTCGCATCCGGGACAAGATGACGGATCTCGAGATCCAACCACCCAGCCTCTGGCTAGCCACCTCTGACGAAGAAGATGACCACCACCGCCGACTGCATCGGCTAGAACAGATCTGCCAAGAGGTGACGCCGAGCAGTCCAGGAGCCCCTCGACGCCGCTGCCAATCCAAAGCCATATGACATGCTGCCGCAGAATAGACCGTCGTGCCGTCGCCCAAACCAGGCCGGCCGCTGCACGCAGCCACCCGTGGCCCGAGGCAGGGCCGACCACCGCCGCCGCAGCCATCGCAACCACTTCGCTAGATCAGTCGCGCCTCCACGCGCGTAGCGGCCCCACACCACCCTGAGACGCGGGAGAGAAGAAGGACCCCCGCCACCGCCGTCGACCTCTGGGCGCAGGCCGGCGGCAACGAGAGGAAGGGAGGGAGGTGGTTTCGGCCCCGGCGGCGGCTAGGTTTTTTCGAGTATAGCTGAGTTTTGCATTTTCGAATAGACTTTGCCCTGCTGCTGCTAGACTTGCTAGTCGTCTCTTTTAATACATGTGTAAAGGTTCCACTGACATATGGTAACTGGTAGGTAGACTAGCCAGAAGGCATGCATACACACTGCATCTACATATTAATTGTTTCCCATTTTTCAAATGCGGACGACTTTTGCGTTTCCGAAGAGACTCTGCCAAGCTAGTCGTCTGTCATCCGGTTTGCTTATAAAAGTTAAAACATCGCTGCTTGATTAAACCAGCCACTCGGAGCACCGCTCGACTGTGAAGAAAAACATGGTCTAACACGTACAGGACAAATGATATGAGGCAAGCATCTGGAAATACGTATGGTTAGGACCGTGGCATCTGGAATCGTAAGCTCGTAACATGTTATTAAAAGAAAATGCGCCGCTCAGGCACATGTGTCTTGCGTTTTGGATTATAGTTTCCGTTGGCCTCATGGATCAATAATTATCTTTCATGACGTACCCAAGGACTACGCATGCATGTGACCAGCTTGAACTAATTCTAAGGTTCTACGTACGCGCTCGCGTATACTATAGTCTCTGTGACTGCGCGCATGACTAGGATCTGAATATTCAAATGTGCATCTGTTCACACTATTTTGTTTATGGTGTTAGCGGTGTACTTCCTTTGGATTACAGATCATGACAATGTGCATGCTAGAAAACCAGGGGCGGAGGCAGCGTACAGCCGTTGGGTTTCAACTGAACCCAATGATTTTTAACTGTACATGTCAACAGGTACTGGCTAGTGTGAATTCAGTAATCTTTTAAGTCTAAACCCATTGGAAAGGGTGAATTCCATTTTTTATCCCTGAGTTTGACTTTTTTGAATCTAAGAGCAACTTCAATGTGTTGATCCAAACGAATACATGCTTTGTGTGTTTTTTATCCATTTGGGTTGGCCGTCCGCTCGGTGTCCATCCTCTTTTTATTTTGGGTCAGCCATGCGGTTAATGTGCTCGACCCATTTCATCTCCACACATAAATAAAAAAGGCCAATGGTCATAGATCATGCCAACGGCCCTGCCATCGCCTAAAGTTCATGCGAGCGCCATGCCAGCGGCCGGCATACAATGTCAGTCTCAAAAAAACCACCACACGGTTCATACTGGCGCACATGCTAGCACACGTAAAGCGGCGGGGGAATTCGACCACGCCATCTCGGCCGTGGTCATGCCAGCACACTTGTCGGCATACAAAAAAGGGATGGCGCTCTCCGCCATAGATCACTCATCGTCGAATTTGAGCATGTCGGCCTACGACTTCTCGAACCATGGCCTTTTCCTCGGGGACACGGTGTTTAGGGCCACCTTCATGATCTCCACTCCGTCATCATACTAGCAAGCGTCACTTCTTTCGCCTTGGTCTTTGCCATTGGCGGCCTCGATCTCGAGCATCTTGGCTTGTTTCTCCACCTCGATCTCAAGCATCTTGGCTTGTTTCTCCGCCTCCATCTCAAGCATCTTGGCTTGCTTCTCCGCATCGAGTTCAAGCCTCCTCCTTTGGATCTCCATGAAGGCGTTCATTTGCTCTTCCTTGTCTTGTCGGCGCTTCTCCTCCCTTGTGTCATTCTTGCTCATCATGCCCTCCATGGTTGCAAGCAAGGCAATCGAAGCAGCATCGCGCTTGTCCTCCTTCTTGGAGTTGGTCTTACCCCGTGGCCATGGCTTCTCGCCCACCCCATGCTCCTCCACGGCTACCTTCCCCCCACGCGCCATGACGATGGCATATTGCACCTTAAACTTCTCCTCCTCGTTGATGACCATCCAACAATGTGAGAGGTTGAAGGACATGCCCTCATGTTGGACCTTGAATGCCTACAAATGAATAGCATGCAAGCATATGGGCAAATGGACATGGAAACATAACTGAAATGAAGACGAAGTGGGGCGCATGTATACCATATATTTCATGTCGATGCCGCTCACGGGGCGTGCGTTGATGCTCTCAAGGGTGGCACAAAACTTGTTGCACTCTTGTTGTATCACCCACCATCGCTTCTGAGAGGGACACCCACCCATGCTTGCTTTGCATTCGATACGGCGCAAACTTCTTGTGTTCATGGTACTCACAATGAACACGAAGCCAAAAGATTGATGTCTTTTGTTCGGCGCCGACCTTGGGGTCTTGCCCCATGTCCCTCCAACACTCACAAAGGAGTTTGTCCTCGTACGGCATGTATGCCTTCGTTCGCTTGCTCTTGCGCTTGGGCTTCACCCTGGCTTGGTTGGCGAGCTCGTCCTCGAACAAAGGCTCCCTATCGATGTTCATTTCATCCTCTTCCTCAAGGCTGTAGTCCTCTGGGAACTCGTGGTCGAGCGGGAAGCTGCCCAGGCCGACCTGATGATGCATGAAGGCGTCGTCCATGCCAGCTTGATCATAGGTGGCCGGTATAAATGGCGCTCGACCGTCTTGGCTTTGGGTCTCCTCAAGATTGTAGGCAGCCATGGCGACACCGCTAGTGGAGGCAGTGGCCACCGCACCACCTTCGAAGATGATGTTCTCGATGATCAAACGGTTGGCTATTTCGTCGTCGCCGGCCACCGACATTCTGTCGAATAGGTTGTAGGCGCCGGGGAGCATGTTGGGTAGCATCTCCAGCGGGCGTTCCTCGCCACTCCGGAGGATGATGCACCGACCACCGGCGTGGCGTTGAGGTTGATGGCCATGGGCGCAGGCGCGGGAGCGGGCGTGGACGGCGCCACCATGATCACTCCGGCAAGCATTCCTCGGAAAAGCGGGAGGCTTGCGGGTAGACGTGGAAGTCAGGAATCAGTTGTGTGACAGACACGCGCGACTCTGGCAGCACCATCCGAGGAAATGCCACGAGCCCGTACTGGCTGAGGCCATGGTGGTGCTCATGAGCCCGTGCTGGCCAGGATTTAACCCTAGGTAGATCAGGCCCTCCCTCGTTGCCGTGGTGACTCGGGTGTTAGTTTCCTGGTTTTGTGCGGCAGCGGTGAGGGCGGCGACGGCCGCCACTTCGTCCCTTGCGTTCGCCGCATACCTCTGGCCCTTTCTCTTGGCCGACTGCATGGCCCGCTCCTCGGCCGTCAGCTGCTTCTTCTTCTTGGGTGGCGCCGCGGTCTTGCGGGGCGCGCGAGGCTTACCTTTGGCGGTGGCGACGGAGGTGAGGCCGAACGAGGCGAGGGAGACAAGGCCGGCAGCGGCGTCGAGGGTCGGCGCATCGTACATGACGAGCACCGGGAGCGCGAGCGGGCGGGGGGGGGGGGGGGGGGGGGTTGGGAAAGTGGAGGGAAATGATGGTAGTTGTGCCACCGATTGGTGGGCCTGGGGAAGGAGTAGGCGCGCATAGCGCGCGTCCGTTTCGTGTCCACGCCAACGCAAATGAGACTCAAATTTGGGCCGCGAATGGGTCAGTGATTGGATCCAATTACATAATTAGCAATCTGTCGGGGGTGTCACGCAAAATGAAAAATGAAGAAATAAAATTGTCTTTTTTGCGAATAAAATAGTATAGATTTGTTTCGAAAAATTTCGTCTATCTGGCGAGGTTTTTTTTGCAGGCAGTCTATCTTGCGTTTCGAATGTCCAAAAGGCAGTACATTGCGTTAAAAGTACTGCGAGAGGCAAAGGCAGTGTATGCATCAGCGCCGATGTCCTTGCCGCCCTTGTGAGTAGTCTCACCGTCGCCGTTGCTTATTGAGATCATAGGCTATGGCCAGTAGGTGCAACAACTGTCTATTATGATACACATGACTTGTGCCAACATCGTGCTGCTGGCTTCTACTTCCTCTGTTCTTAAAAGAGTACTTTTAATTTTGTTGGATTTTTTTTATATTTGACTATATTTATATAATAATACACCAACATTTATGTCATCAAATTAGTAGCATTGATGTGAACCAACTTATGGTTGGATGGTTAGAGAGATTGTGGTATCTCTAGCCCATTAGGGTTCAAGTCCTGGTGCTCACATTTATTTTTGGATTTATTTCAGAATTTTTAGCGATGTGCATTCAATGGGAGAAGATGTTCCCGTCAACGACGAGGTCGTTTGAAAAATTAGTAGCATTGATATATGATTTGGTTTCACAAATATTGATATATTTTTGTACAAGCTCGTTCAAACTTTGAAATAGTTTGATCATCCAATAAAATTGAAAATACACTTTTTTAAGGACAGAAGGGGTATATATCACCGAGATAACACAGTTCTAAATTTACGTCCACCCAAAGACTAGGTCTAGGAATTCACGTCCTGAAATCAAAAATCAATAATACCTCTATCTGCGAGCGACATTTCAACGTCAAAGTGAAGAGGGGTCATTCATGGGAAGAACTGCTTTGCAATAAACATATCTGGTGTCAAAACACTTTCACAGATAGTAAGAACCAGGTGATTTGCACTTCTGGGTTGTCCTTATGCGAGTCAAATGTGACTATACTTCGGTTATGGGGCCTGTGATATTATGGACAACGATTCCAAGATGTGGCTCTCAGAGCAGAATATATAGTTGGACCATACCCCTTTGAGAGGATAGCGCTGAAGTTTTTTTGTAATACGGTGCACTTGCACCTGAGAAACATAACTCACTTGCCGCCAAATGTCTCATTCTTAGAAGATTAATTGGACAAACATTGGTGGAAGGGAATCTTTTGATCCCACCTCAACAGCTTCTAGTTAGTTGATGGACATGCCTCTTTTAGGTACAACGTGCTTATTATTAGATAGAGTATGCATATAGATAGATGAAGTATGAGTTATATAGTATTGTACACATATCGATACTTGGTTTATATTTCAGCAACTGGATGACCGCGAGCTGGAGTTGGTGGGATGTACTTAGCAGAAGATGGCCGTCAGGGATTTCTTTTCCCGTTCTACATACATGTAGATGTATGGTAGCCTGGTCTTCATGTCATGGTATCCTTAAGGCTTAGCTTACTGTGATGTTATTTTGTATTTCAGTTATAGCGAGCTTCATGTTACATGTGGGTTTGTTGTTTGTATTTATTTTAGTTATACTTTTTTTTTGGCTCTATGCATCTCTGCCGGACGAGTCAGAAATATCGGCTTGATAATCAATAAAAGGCATTCATTTTTTACAGTCGCAATTCTACCATTTTTCCATCAACGATTTGAGGAAATGTGGCATCAAGTTTTGACATTCCAGAAACTTTTACCTACAGATTTTAAAAGCCCAACGAAATAATAGACATACAAAAAACCAAACAGGCTATGAAAATTAGGTATAATAGATAACCATAGGATTTGGTGTCAGGTGCTTCAGATCTATGCAAGGGTTTAACGACGAGGACTGCGTCTCGAGGGCGTCAATTCATAGGGGCACGTGCACGAAGACTTCTCGACTGTCATCGACAAGGTCAAGTGGGCTTCGATAGGGGAGTGGAGACAACGAGTGTCAACGGCTCATTCTAGCGGCAATAGTGGTCGTTCGACGATCTCGGAATCTCGCTGTAATTTTTATTATGTTTGAAATACTTTATACTTTCGGTGAACTTTTATAATAGATTGGTTCTTTTGAGAAAAAATGGGTAGGAGCACGAAATGTTTCACCAAAGAAACAATCTATTGGGAAGTGACTCACTGATTTAGGATCCTCAGTTCTTCGCCTTCAGGCCCATCATACAGATGCATACAACCATTAAAAACTTCTTTTTCGTGGGGCTACACATGCTTATTCTGATGCAATACAATGCAAATAGGTTTCGAACTTATAGTGGTTGGCATAAAATTCAATGTTGATAAACGATAAATTTGAATTAATATGCCAACAATTGGAGGTGGCACTTAACAATTCCTCATATTCATTCATGCTCAAGTGACCCTGACTTGAGCCTGACGGTTAAGAGTTGTTTCTTGTGCTTGGCCTTCAAGAAGACCACAATTGTAGGATATTTAGCCTTCGCTTCCTAGAGGTGTGTGGCGACCATTTGTGGTATAAACCGTGAACAATTCATCAATAATGGCCTCGCCAAATTGCTCCTTCATCAGCGGCTCCGCCACCGCCCTTACGCACTTGGTAATATTCGCCCCATGAAATCGAACTTCAATCATGAGTCGTGACAATGCTCATCCTAGAAAATAGAGATTAAGCTCCACACCAACCCCCTTGTCGAGTTTTTTTCTTGGGGAACCCCCTTGTCGGGGTTACGGTGTGCTTCCTTTGGATCCTATTGCTATATGATTAGGAACTTGTTGAGGTTGTCACTTAAAAAATGGAAAAATAAAACTCTCCATGTAGCACAAATTTGTTTCAAAAATTTCATCTATCTTTTGTTTCGAATGTCCAAGGCAGTATTAGAAAACAAACGCTACATAGCAAAGGCAGTGTATGCTGCGACGGCGATGTCCTTGCCACCCTGCTGAACAGTCTCACTATCGCAGTTGCACGTTGAGATCATAGGCTATGACCATTAGGTGCAACAACCGTCTATTATGTCATATAGATAGATGAAGTATAAGTTATATACTATTGTACACACCAGACCGATACTTGGTTTATATTTCAACGACTGGATGACCGCGAGCTGGTGTTGGTGGGATGTACTTAGCAGAAGATGGCTGCCAGGGACTTCTTTTCCCGTTGTACATATAGATGCATGGCAGCCTGGTCTTCATGTCATGGTATCCTTAAGGCTTTGCTTACTCTGATGTTATTTTCTATTTCAGTTATAGCGAGCTTTATGTTACCGGTGGGCTTGTTGTTTGTATTTATTTTGGTTATACTTTTTTTTTGGCTCTACACATCTCTGTCGGAGAAGTCAGAAACATCGGCTTGATACTAATCAATAAAAGGCAGTGTTGATAAAATGGTAAATTTTAATTAATATGCCAATAATTGGAGGTGGCACATAACAATTACCCATGTTCATTCATACTCAAGTGACCCCTATTTGAACCTGACGATTAAGAGCTGTTTCAAGTGCTTGACCTTCAAGAATATGACAATTATAGGATACTTGGCCTTCGCTTTCTGGAGGTGCATGGTGACCATTGTGGTAGAAACCATGAACAATTCATCCATGATGGCCTCACCAAAGTTCTCCTTCATCAACGGCTCCACCGCCGCCCTTATGCTCTTGGTAATATTCGCCCCACTGCCGATGCAATCGATCACTATTTCACTATCTGCTTCATCGCCCTACGGACGCCAACTTAATTCGAAGACACCCATGTGTTCGATGTTGAATGGCACGTTCTCCTCGACCAAGGCCTTCACTTCGTCCATAGATGACGCGTAGAATTGATGTTGGAAGTGATCAGCTTCTCCTTCTCCACAAGACCTTGCCACCCATTGCAAAAACCAACACTCTAGCTATCGGGGTAAGTTTGTTTCACTTAATGTCTATGTTTTAAGCTGGTATGAACAATTCTTCCATACATAAGATGTCACTAGCAGATATCTCATGATTAACATTGTACAAGCCCACTAGCAGAGTATAGAAACAGAAGAGTTTGAGCAAGCAAGTTCCATATGTTGCATACTTCATCTTTGAACAGTATATCTTGGCTCTTTCAGCCTAGGAATGTTAGCACCATATGCCTGCCACATGCAAGTTCTTTGTTATGCAGTTTAAGGAACAATGACAATATTTTTGGCAATCTTCTTGGTACAATTTTATCACAACTGGTGGGGTATTCTTCCCAATGTAGATGCTCTCTTCTTTCAAGTAAGGTACCTTTAGAAACCAGAAAGAAAATAGGTTTTTTATGTGATAACTTTGACAAAAATTAACACATTGACATGCATCCAATGGACCTGATCGGGTCCTTAATAAACAATCAACACAAACCTATTTTTTTTTCCTATTTGACACGCTTTGCATCAAATTGGCGACCACCACATCGAGCAGCGAGGCGAACTGACTAAACTAGCTGGCCTATTCAGCTAGGTTCTGATCCCCTATTTTCCTACTTCTAGAAGGTTTTGGTCCAAAAAAATTTGTTTTATTTTTTCTGTTGTCTTTCTCTACGGAATTTTCTATCCGCTTTTCCTTTCTATTTTTTTCTTCTATAAATGTTCACAAAATTCCAAAACATGTTGCATTTTTCACAAATTTCACAAATTTCGAAAAATGTTTGCAAAAGTTCTAAGAAATGTTCACATTTTTTAACGCACATTATCTCAAATAAGACCCGTAGTTTCCCACAGCTCCATAACAAATTGGCCCACACTTATTGGAGGCCCGGCATTGACAAACTTTGCACAAGGATAGTAGGATTCTTCCCCCAGTTCTTATTTCGCACCTTAAGCGCCAGTTATAGTGCAATTTGCTAACCAGCGCACACCTCTCAACTGCACTATGTATGTAAATGGGTCGGCCTATGTAGGTATTTTCTACAACCGGTTCTTTCGGGAATATTTCCAATGATTGTACTGACGGTTTTGGGGTCTTTTTTCTTCCGGTTTTCCCCCACATGGGTTTTGCCAGCTTTACCATTTTATTTTCTTTTTTCTTTTTAGGTTTTCTTTTTCTTTTTTCCTTTTTCGTTTTTACCAAATCTGTGAACTTTTTCCAGATTTGTTTTTCTTTTCCCAAATTTCTTTCAACCTTTTTTTCCAAATCTGTGAAACTTTCTCATATTTGTGAACTTCCACCAAATTCGTGAATTGTTTTTCATTTTTATGAGCTTTTTTCAAATTATGAACTTTTCCAAGTGTGAACTTTTCTCAAATTTCTGAAAAAAAATCCAAATTTCATGAACTTTTTTCAAAATTGTTGAACTTTTTCAAATATTTCCCTCCATTTTTTAATCCCTTTTCAAAAGGTCAATGGTCAAGGGTTAATGGTCGCTGGTTACCAGTTAACTACTTTAAAATAAAATGCAGTTTTTTTAGCATCTAACAAAACGCAGCTAGGCGGCCCCATATACTCCCGTGCGTGGGCATCAGCTAAGACAAGTGGTGTTAATTAGGTGCGATTGTCCCGCTCTCCACTTGTACACTTTTTTTAGGCAAGCTCTCCACTTGTACATGCTCAGGAGGAAAAACAACCTTCTCTGTCGTGGGCTTGGGCCAGGAAAAGAAGCTTGGCTAGGGAAAGAAATAGGCACAAAGGAAAAGAAAAGGGATTCTCAAAAAAAAGGAAAAGAAAAGGGAAATAAAAAGAGAAAGGGAATGGGAATGGGCCTAGCCCATTTCATGGAGGGATAGGAGAGAGAAGGCTTTGGCTAAATGGAGGGTTTGGGCCTGATTCGGATTTTCTGAAAAAATTAAAGATTTTTTGTAATATCTTCAAAAACAATCATAGGATTAATATCTTCAAAAACAATCATAGGAAAATTATTATTGATTATGTAACTGTCATGATATTACTTGGTGTCTTAGGAAAATTCTAATAAATTAAGATAAGTACATTACTTGGTGTCATGTTTGTAGATAATTTGAAGTAAAGCCCATATATTTTACTTTCATAAAGTAGAAGACTCTAAAAAAATGGCATGGGATGTGTATCACAGACTGTTTGTTGAAAGCCGTCCGTCGTAAGTTGCTAAACACTACTCCCTCCGTCTCATAATATAAGAGCATTTTTTGCACTACTAGTATAAAAAGCTTCTTATATTATGGGACGGAGGGAGTAACAAAAAACGGTCTGAGAGAACCATTTACGATTATCTTTGTATAAGACTGGGCTGATGAAACGTGTGAGCTAACCTGCCTTAGGTGTGTCGAGCTATTAGTGTACAAGCATGAAAATGCAATGTTTTGCAACTTAGTACAATGAAGAAACTGATGGACATAGACGTTGGCAGTCTTACTGCGCCAGGTTAAGAAATTTAACCTCCCCAGGCCAGCTGGAGCTCCATGGCAGTCGCTCACGGGCGTTAAAACCTTGTGGAGAAACCTTTGGGCATAACGCATGACGAGAATATAAGAAAGGAAGACTACGTGACTATGCACAAGGCTGGACTTCCAACCAACAAAATAACTCCACGTCTCTCTCTAGTGGATTAAGAACTGCTCAATCGGATATATATACTTGCCACATCAACCAGTACGTATGATTTCCGTAAGACCAAGCATTTTTTATACGTATGTACGTACGCGAGAGCACAACAAGAACAATGCTCCAGGGCTCCAGGCCCCATATATATAACGCAAGCTTCTGCGATCGAGTTACCCAGCAAGCAAAATGTCTTCGGCCATTCCATCTCTGCTCTTCTGCCTGCTTCTTCTTGCTCCCCAGCTTGGCAGCTCCTACCACGGCGGAAGGCATGTCGTCCTCCGTTCATCCCACGATTCAAGGGTTCCGCCGAGCTGCTCGCCCATCCATTCTGGTGAAGTATTTCGATCCCACAAATTAATCTCTGCAACAGGACGTGCATGCATGCATGCAAATGAAATATAATGAGTTGGTCACGGTCGTCTCGTCATTCTCCCCGCTCGTTGGCTAATTATTAGCTTGTCCACACTTTTCAGGTGATGACGACGGTGGGCCGCTGCCTGTAATGCGTCGCCGGAGCGCGTGCTCTCCTTCCGGCGCCGGCTCGGACCAAAGCAAGCCCTCCGTCCGCGACACCTTCGACCGCGACGCCCTCCGCCTGAGCACGCTCTTCGGGAAGTCTGGCGTGACGATCCCCTCGACCGGCACTCCACTGGCGGCTTTGCCGAGCGCGTCCGAGTACCACGTCGCCGTCGGCTTCGGCACGCCGGTGCAGAAGTTCCACGTGGGGTTCGACACGGGCAGCGCCTCCGCGGGAGCCACGCTGCTTCAGTGCAAGCCTTGCGCCGGGGCCCGGGGCGCGCCGTGCCCCCGTGCTTTCGACCCGTCCAAGTCCGCCTCCCTTGCCTACGTCCCGTGCGGCTCGCCGGACTGCGACGTGAGCGAGTGCAGGGGACGCCGCTGCACGCGCACACTCAATTGGAAGAACGGGCTGCAGAACGCCACCTTCGTGACGGACACGCTGACGCTCACGCGGTCGGTCGCCGTGGACAAGCTCAGGTTCTTTTGCCTGGAGATGGCCGCCAGGTCGGGGGACGGCTCGTCCGGCATCCTCGACCTCAGCCGGGACAGGCACTCGCTGGCGTCCCGGGTGGCTCCGTCTCCGGCCACGGTGGCCTTCTCCTACTGCCTGCCGTCGCACGCCGACTCCATCGGCTTCCTCTCAGTCGGCGCCGCCCGGCCGGAGCTCGCCGGCCATAACGTGACCTACGCCACCCTGCGGAGCAAGGCCCTCCACCCGAACCTCTACTCCGTCCAGCTCGTCGGTTTCTCCATCGCCGGCCGGGATTCCAAGACCCCGCCCAACAAATTCGTTGGTGACACGGTGTTCGACCTGCACACGACCTTCACCTACCTGAGGCCGGACGTCTACGCGGTCCTTCGCGAGCAGTTCAAGGGGTGGATGAGGCAGTACCGGTACCGCGCCGCGCCGCCGCTGGGGGACCTCGACACGTGCTACGACTTGAGCGGCCTGAGCGCCCTGATCCTGCCGGACGTGACGCTCCGCTTCAAGGGCGGGGCGACCATGGACCTTGGCATCGACAACTTGATGTACTTCGAGGACCCCGGGAACCACTTCTCCGTGGGGTGCCTCGCGTTCGCCGCGGCGCGCACCCTGGAGCCCGTGGTTGCGGTGATCGGGACCTTGGCGCAGGGGATGACGGAGGTGGTCTATGACGTGCTCGGAGGAAAGGTTGGGTTCATTCCCCGCCGCTGCTGATTATCGATGTCTAGGAGCACGGTGGCAGCCGAGACACGGCCATCAATGTGCATGCATCTATGCATAGTAATCCGTGTTGCTTCTCGTTTTGCCTGCTTCGCAAATGAGCGCCCATGTAATAAGAATCATAATTCATGTACTCGTATGTAACTGGAGTGGAGTTATGTCCTTCCCAGGAATGAATAAACAACATCTAGTATATGCTTCTTTTAACCCACGATGTTCTTTTATTCCCCGCAATTGCTAATTTGCTATTCCTTATGTGCTTGATTTTCTTTTTCACATCAATCAATTCCGCCGAGGCCAAAGACAGGGCGACATGACAAGTGGCGGTGAAGAGACCTTGATGAGATTGAGCCAGGGCCTCCTCACAGACGGAGACGACGTTGCAAGCGACAGAGCTTGCAGCGTCGCCGATAAAGGAGAGGAAGAGGGTTTACTGGTGTGGGTGTGATGGGGATTGGCGGTGGGGAAGGGGGCTGCATGCCTTCGTTGGAGAAGAACATGAGGTGTATGGATTCGGAAAGGGGGTTATAGAGATGATCAGGGTGGCAGTACGTAGTATGGCAGCGGGCAGAGGCGAGGGGAAGGCGGGACATCAAGGCAGTTAGAGGGCGAGGGTAGCACGCATTTCGACCGGCAACAGATGGTGGCTTGCACGAGGGAAGAAGATAAGCATCGCTGTAGCAACACGCAGGCGTCCCTTACGACCGACACGTCCTGGATCAAGTTACGCGCCAGACTATATCTCGCCTAATGCGACATGTAACTATGGCTCGGCTCTGGAGTTCGTATTTATGGGCCAGCCCATTAATGTGTTTTCTCGCTTGATTGCTGTTCGGTCGGTCGATCGCTCGCTCGCTCATTATTGTAGGGTTTTCTTCTTCTTTCCTGTACGCACATGGACTTATCCGGCTTTACTGGTTTTTCTTTCTTTTTTCCCTTTGTTTTTTATTTCTTTCTTCGTTTTCATTTTTTCATAGTGTTTCACTGTTTTGCATCAGTTTCTTCGATTGTCTGTTCTTCTTTTTGTTATTTCTATTTCTTATTGTGTTTTCTTCAGTTTATTTTGTTTTTACTCGGGTTCCTTCTATTTTTATTTGTTTTCACTAAATTCCACTGGTTTGCATTGGTTTCTTTGGTTTTTCTTATTTTCTTTTTTCTATGATTTTCTCGTTCCTTTTGTGGTTTTCACCTTTATTTTCCTCTTTTTCAACACATGTCCACTTTTTCGGCATACACATTTAATATATTGCGTATACAACGGGAACATTTTTTTGTACTTTTTTCAGCACATGTCAATTGTTTTACAAAAACAATGTACATTTTTATATACATTAAAAAGTAACTATATTTTAATATTTCTAAATACATTATTAACATTTTTATATTATGTATTCTGATGTCTACTTTTTTCATACGAGTTGTAAATTTTTTGTATACATATGAAACATTCTATTTATACATGTTTAACATTTGAAATACTTGATTTTTTTTTTTTCAAAAATATGCATTTTTGACTGTTACATTTTTTTGTATATATCAAGAACATTTTTATACATGGTTAATAGTTTTAAATACATAATTAACATTTGTAAATAGAATGTTTTTTCTTAGAAGTCAAGTTTTCATGTCTACTTTTTTCATACACATTTTACATTTTTTTCGTGTACACCAGAAAGATTTTTTTACACATGTTTTACGTTTCTCATGTACATGATTCACAATTTTTCAAATATATGTTTTGATGCCTACTTTTTTTCATGTACATTTTACATTTGTCGGACACATCAGTAACATTTTTTAATACATGGTTACATTTTTAATTACATTGTTAACATTTTATATAATGTCATATACAATTGTTGAAAACATAAACAGTTTTTGGTACAACAATTTGTTTAATGCTATCAATGTTTTTCTAACAAAATTTCCTCCAAACAAACATTTTTTAACACAAGACAGACACTGTTTTGAGAGACGACAAGCATTTTTTTCAAATCTTCATTATTAATTTGTGGAATATGTATTTTTTGATTTGTCTAAGAAAATATAAACAAAAGAAAAAGATAAAAGAAAAAGGGAAAAGAAAAGGAGAGAACTGAAACAGAGTGCATTTAAAAACCGAAGATTCATGCATTTAGAAAATATCAGTGTATTAAAAAACTGTTCACAATTTCAAAAACAGACGGTGAATTTGAAAATGTTCATGAATTTAAAGAGTTTACGAATTGAAAAAAGATTTTCATACTCAAAAAAATCATGAATCAAAAAAATTTACATGAAGTAAAATATGTTCATGGTTTTTAAACAAACTTCATGAATTTAAAAAATGTTCACAAATTTTAAAAATACGGTTCATAAACTTGCAAAAAGTTCGTGTTTTTTTTAAATTAGGAACTAAAAAATGTCCATGGATTTGGATAATGTTCAAGTACAAAAAGTATACGTGAATTTGAAAAATGTCCATGAACTCAGATATGTTCACAAACATGAAATATGTCACTATTAAAAAAAGAGTTTTAAAAAAAGAGTTGTATGGTTTGATTACCCAAATGTATACTACAGTCTGGCATACCAACATCGCCTGCCCCAAAAACTGTTGGGGAACGTAGCAGAAATTCAAAATTTTCCTACGTGTCACCAAGATCTATCTATGGAGAAACCAGCAACGAGGGGAAGGAGAGTGCATCTACATACCCTTGTAGATCGCTAAGCGGAAGCGTTCAAGAGAACGGGGTTGAAGGAGTCGTACTCGTCGTGATTCAAATCACCGGAGATCTTAGTGCCGAACGGACGGCACCTCCGTGTTCAACACACGTACAGCCCGGTGACGTCTCCCACGCCTTGATCCAGCAAGGAAAGAGGGAGAGGTTGAGGAAGACTCCATCCAACAGCAGCACAACGTCGTGGTGGTGGTGGAGGAGCGTGGCAATCCAGCAGGGCTTCGCCAAGCACCACGGGAGAGGAGGAGTAGGGAGAGAGGTAGGGCTGCACCAAGAGGGAGAAGTTCTCATGTGTTTAGCAGCCCCAAACCTCAACTATATATAGGGGGAAGGGGGGCTGCGCCCCCTTTAGGGTTTCCCACCCCAAGGGGTGCGGCCAGCCCTAGATCCCATCTAAGGGGGGCGGCCAAGCGGGGAGGAGTGCCTCCCAAGTCAAGTGGAGGCCTCCCCCTTTAGGGTTTCCCCCTTCCCATGCGCATGGGCCTTGGGGGGGGGGGCTGGTGCCCCTGGCCCATTAAGGCTAGGGCGCCCCCCTACAGCCCATGCTACTGTATTGGACGTGGTGGAACAATTTCCGGACCTCCGGAATCCTCCGGAACCTTCTGGAAGCTTCCCGGTACAATACCGAAAAAACCCGAACTTTTTCCGGAACCCGAACAACAACTTTCCATATATAAATCTTTACCTCCGGACCATTCCGGAACTCCTCGTGACGTCCGGGATCTCATCCGGGACTCCGAACAACATTCGGTAACCACATACAAACTTCCTTTATAACCCTAGCGTCATCGAACCTTAAGTGTGTAGACCCTACGGGTTCGGGAGACATGTAGACATGACCGAGACGTTCTCCGGTCAATAACCAACAGCGGGATCTGGATACCCATGTTGGCTCCAACATGTTCCACGATGATCTCATCGGATGAACCACGATGTCAAGGACTCAATCGATCCCGTATACAATTCCCTTTGTCTAGCGGTATTATACTTGCCCGAGATTCGATCGTCGGTATACCGATACCTTGTTCAATCTCGTTACCGGCAAGTCTCTTTACTCGTTCCGTAACACATCATCCCGTGATCAACTCCTTGATCACATTGTGCACATTATGATGATGTCCTACCGAGTGGGCCCAGAGATACCTCTCCGCTTACACGGAGTGACAAATCCCAGTCTCGATTCGTGCCAACCCAACAGACACTTTCGGAGATACCTGTAATGCACCTTTATAGTCACCCAGTTATGTTGTGACGTTTGGTACACCCAAAGCATTCCTACGGTATCCGGGAGTTGCACAATCTCATGGTCTAAGGAAAAGATACTTGACATTAGAAAAGCTTTAGCATACGAACTACATGATCTTTGTGCTAGGCTTAGGATTGGGTCTTGTCCATCACATCATTCTCCTAATGATGTGATCCCGTTATCAATGACATTCAATGTCCATGGTCAGGAAACCGTAACCATCTATTGATCAACGAGCTAGTCAACTAGAGGCTTACTAGGGACATGGTGTTGTCTATGTATCCACACATGTATCTGAGTTTCCTATCAATACAATTATAGCATGGATAATAAACGATTATCATGAACAAGGAAATATAATAATAACTAATTTATTATTGCCTCTAGGGCATATTTCCAACAGTCTCCCACTTGCACTAGAGTCAATAATCTAGTTCACATCGCCATGTGATTAACACTCACAGGTCACATCGCCATGTAACCAACATCCAAAGAGTTTACTAGAGTCAATAATCTAGTTCACATCACTATGTGATTAGCACTCAATGAGTTCTGGGTTTGATCATGTTGCTTGTGAGAGAGGTTATAGTCAACGGGTCTGGACCTTTTAGATCCGTGTGTGCTTTACAAATCTCTATGTCATCTCCTAGATGTAGCTACCATGTTCTATTTGGAGCCATTCCAAATAACTGTTCCACTTGGAGCTATTCTAAATTGTTGCCCCATTATACGTATCCGGTATCTCTACTTAGAGCTATCCGGATTGGTGTTAAGCTTGCATCGACGTAACCTTTACGACGAACTCTTTTACCACCTCCATAATCGAGAAAATTCCTTAGTCCACTAGTTACTAAGGATAACTTTGACCGCTGTCTGTGATCCATTCTTGGATCACTCTTGTACCCCTTGACTAACTCATGGCAAGGCACACTTCAGGTGCAGTACACAACATAGCATACTGTAGAGCCTATGTCTTAAGCATAGGAGACGACCTTCGTCCTTTCTCTCTATTCTACCATGGTCGAGCTTTAAGTCTTAACTTCGTACCTTACAACTCAGGCAAGAACTTCTTCTTTGACTGATCCATCTTGAATACCTTCAAGATCATGTCAAGGTATGTGCTCATTTGAAAGTACCATTAAGCATTTTGATCCATCCTCATAGATCTTGATGCTCAATGTTCAAGTAGCTTATTCCAGGTTTTCTATTGAAAAACACCTTTCAAATAACCCTATATGCTTTCTAGAAATTCTACATCATTTCTGATCATCAATATGTCAACAACATATAATCATCAGAAAATCTATAGTGCTCCCACTCACTTCTTTGGAAATACAAGTTTCTCATGAACTTTGTATAAACCCAAAATCTTTGATCATCTCATCAAAGCGCACATTCCAACTCTGAGATGCTTACTCCAGTCCTTAGAAGGATTGCTGGAGCTAGCATACCTTTTAGCATCCTTAGGATCGACAAAACCTTTCTGATTGTATCACATACAACCTTTCCTTACGAAAGTTGGTAAGGAAACTCGTTTTGACATCCATCTGCCAGATTTCATAAATGCAGCTTATGCTAACATGATTCCGACGGACTTTAGCATCGCTACGGATGAGAAAATCTCATCGTAGTCAACTCTTTGAACTTGTGAAAAACTCTTCGCCACAAGTCGAGCTTCATAGACGGTGACATTACCGTCCACGTCCGTCTTCTTCTTAAAGATCCATTTATCTCAATGGCTTACCGATCATCGGGCAAGTCCACCAAAGTCCATGCTTTGTTCTGATACATGGATCCTATCTCGGATTTCATGTCTTCTAAACATTTGTCGGAATATGAGCCCACCGTCGCTTCTCCATAGCTCGTAGGTTCATTGTTATCTAGCAACATGACCTTCAAGACAGGATTACTGTACCACTCTGAAGTGGTACGCATCCTTGTCACCCTACGAGGTACGGTAGTGACTTGATCCAAAACTTCATGATCACTATCATAAGCTTCTACTTCAATTGGTGTAGGTGCCACAGGAACAACTTCCTATGCCCTGCTACACACTAGTTGAAGTGACGGTTCAATAACCTCATCAAGTCTCCACCATCCTCCCACTCAACTCTTTCGAGAGAAACCTTTCCTCGAGAAAGGACCCGATTCAAGAAACAATCCATATTGCTTTCGGATCTGAATTAGGAGGTATACCCAACTGTTTTGGGTGTCCTATGAAGATGCATTGTATCCGCTTTGGGTTTGAGCTTATCAATCCTGAAACTTTTTCACATAAGCGTCGCAGCCCCAAACTTTCAAGAAACGACAACTTAGGTTTCTCCAAACCATAGTTCAAACAGTGCCGTCTCAACGGAATTACGTGGTGCCCTATTAAAGTGAGTGCCGTGGACAAGCTCAGGTTCTTTTGCCTGGAGATGGCCGCCAGGTCGGGGGACGGCTCGTCCGGCATCCTCGACCTCAGCCGGGACAGGCACTCGCTGGCGTCCCGGGTGGCTCCGTCTCCGGCCACGGTGGCCTTCTCCTACTGCCTGCCGTCGCACGCCGACTCCATCGGCTTCCTCTCAGTCGGCGCCGCCCGGCCGGAGCTCGCCGGCCATAACATGACCTACGCCACCCTGCGGAGCAAGGCCCTCCACCCGAACCTCTACTCCGTCCAGCTCGTCGGTTTCTCCATCGCCGGCCGGGATTCCAAGACCCCGCCCAACAAATTCGTTGGTGACACGGTGTTCGACCTGCACACGACCTTCACCTACCTGAGGCCGGACGTCTACGCGGTCCTTCGCGAGCAGTTCAAGGGGTGGATGAGGCAGTACCGGTACCGCGCCGCGCCGCCGCTGGGGGACCTCGACACGTGCTACGACTTGAGCGGCCTGAGCGCCCTGATCCTGCCGGACGTGACGCTCCGCTTCAAGGGCGGGGCGACCATGGACCTTGGCATCGACAACTTGATGTACTTCGAGGACCCCGGGAACCACTTCTCCGTGGGGTGCCTCGCGTTCGCCGCGGCGCGCACCCTGGAGCCCGTGGTTGCGGTGATCGGGACCTTGGCGCAGGGGATGACGGAGGTGGTCTATGACGTGCTCGGAGGAAAGGTTGGGTTCATTCCCCGCCGCTGCTGATTATCGATGTCTAGGAGCACGGTGGCAGCCGAGGCACGGCCATCAATGTGCATGCATCTATGCATAGTAATCCGTGTTGCTTCTCGTTTTGCCTGCTTCGCAAATGAGCGCCCATGTAATAAGAATCATAATTCATGTACTCGTATGTAACTGGAGTGGAGTTATGTCCTTCCCAGGAATGAATAAACAACATCTAGTATATGCTTCTTTTAACCCACGATGTTCTTTTATTCCCCGCAATTGCTAATTTGCTATTCCTTATGTGCTTGATTTTCTTTTTCACATCAATCAATTCCGCCGAGGCCAAAGACAGGGCGACATGACAAGTGGCGGTGAAGAGACCTTGATGAGATTGAGCCAGGGCCTCCTCACAGACGGAGACGACGTTGCAAGCGACAGAGCTTGCAGCGTCGCCGATAAAGGAGAGGAAGAGGGTTTACTGGTGTGGGTGTGATGGGGATTGGCGGTGGGGAAGGGGGCTGCATGCCTTCGTTGGAGAAGAACATGAGGTGTATGGATTCGGAAAGGGGGTTATAGAGATGATCAGGGTGGCAGTACGTAGTATGGCAGCGGGCAGAGGCGAGGGGAAGGCGGGACATCAAGGCAGTTAGAGGGCGAGGGTAGCACGCATTTCGACCGGCAACAGATGGTGGCTTGCACGAGGGAAGAAGATAAGCATCGCTGTAGAACCACGCAGGCGTCCCTTACGACCGACACGTCCTGGATCAAGTTACGCGCCAGACTATATCTCGCCTAATGCGACATGTAACTATGGCTCGGCTCTGGAGTTCGTATTTATGGGCCAGCCCATTAATGTGTTTTCTCGCTTGATTGCTGTTCGGTCGGTCGATCGCTCGCTCGCTCATTATTGTAGGGTTTTCTTCTTCTTTCCTGTACGCACATGGACTTATCCGGCTTTACTGGTTTTTCTTTCTTTTTTCCCTTTGTTTTTTATTTCTTTCTTCGTTTTCATTTTTTCATAGTGTTTCACTGTTTTGCATCAGTTTCTTCGATTGTCTGTTCTTCTTTTTGTTATTTCTATTTCTTATTGTGTTTTCTTCAGTTTATTTTGTTTTTACTCGGGTTCCTTCTATTTTTATTTGTTTTCACTAAATTCCACTGGTTTGCATTGGTTTCTTTGGTTTTTCTTATTTTCTTTTTTCTATGATTTTCTCGTTCCTTTTGTGGTTTTCACCTTTATTTTCCTCTTTTTCAACACATGTCCACTTTTTCGGCATACACATTTAATATATTGCGTATACAACGGGAACATTTTTTTGTACTTTTTTCAGCACATGTCAATTGTTTTACAAAAACAATGTACATTTTTATATACATTAAAAAGTAACTATATTTTAATATTTCTAAATACATTATTAACATTTTTATATTATGTATTCTGATGTCTACTTTTTTCATACGAGTTGTAAATTTTTTGTATACATATGAAACATTCTATTTATACATGTTTAACATTTGAAATACTTGATTTTTTTTTTCAAAAATATGCATTTTTGACTGTTACATTTTTTTGTATATATCAAGAACATTTTTATACATGGTTAATAGTTTTAAATACATAATTAACATTTGTAAATAGAATGTTTTTTCTTAGAAGTCAAGTTTTCATGTCTACTTTTTTCATACACATTTTACATTTTTTTCGTGTACACCAGAAAGATTTTTTTACACATGTTTTACGTTTCTCATGTACATGATTCACAATTTTTCAAATATATGTTTTGATGCCTACTTTTTTTCATGTACATTTTACATTTGTCGGACACATCAGTAACATTTTTTAATACATGGTTACATTTTTAATTACATTGTTAACATTTTATATAATGTCATATACAATTGTTGAAAACATAAACAGTTTTTGGTACAACAATTTGTTTAATGCTATCAATGTTTTTCTAACAAAATTTCCTCCAAACAAACATTTTTTAACACAAGACAGACACTGTTTTGAGAGACGACAAGCATTTTTTTCAAATCTTCATTATTAATTTGTGGAATATGTATTTTTTGATTTGTCTAAGAAAATATAAACAAAAGAAAAAGATAAAAGAAAAAGGGAAAAGAAAGGAGAGAACTGAAACAGAGTGCATTTAAAAACCGAAGATTCATGCATTTAGAAAATATCAGTGTATTAAAAAACTGTTCACAATTTCAAAAACAGACGGTGAATTTGAAAATGTTCATGAATTTAAAGAGTTTACGAATTGAAAAAAGATTTTCATACTCAAAAAAATCATGAATCAAAAAAATTTACATGAAGTAAAATATGTTCATGGTTTTTAAACAAACTTCATGAATTTAAAAAATGTTCACAAATTTTAAAAATACGGTTCATAAACTTGCAAAAAGTTCGTGTTTTTTTTAAATTAGGAACTAAAAAATGTCCATGGATTTGGATAATGTTCAAGTACAAAAAGTATACGTGAATTTGAAAAATGTCCATGAACTCAGATATGTTCACAAACATGAAATATGTCACTATTAAAAAAAGAGTTTTAAAAAAAGAGTTGTATGGTTTGATTACCCAAATGTATACTACAGTCTGGCATACCAACATCGCCTGCCCCAAAAACTGTTGGGGAACGTAGCAGAAATTCAAAATTTTCCTACGTGTCACCAAGATCTATCTATGGAGAAACCAGCAACGAGGGGAAGGAGAGTGCATCTACATACCCTTGTAGATCGCTAAGCGGAAGCGTTCAAGAGAACGGGGTTGAAGGAGTCGTACTCGTCGTGATTCAAATCACCGGAGATCTTAGTGCCGAACGGACGGCACCTCCGTGTTCAACACACGTACAGCCCGGTGACGTCTCCCACGCCTTGATCCAGCAAGGAAAGAGGGAGAGGTTGAGGAAGACTCCATCCAACAGCAGCACAACGTCGTGGTGGTGGTGGAGGAGCGTGGCAATCCAGCAGGGCTTCGCCAAGCACCACGGGAGAGGAGGAGTAGGGAGAGAGGTAGGGCTGCACCAAGAGGGAGAAGTTCTCATGTGTTTAGCAGCCCCAAACCTCAACTATATATAAGGGGAAGGGGGGCTGCGCCCCCTTTAGGGTTTCCCACCCCAAGGGGTGCGGCCAGCCCTAGATCCCATCTAAGGGGGGCGGCCAAGCGGGGAGGAGTGCCTCCCAAGTCAAGTGGAGGCCTCCCCCTTTAGGGTTTCCCCCTTCCCATGCGCATGGGCCTTGGGGGGGGGCTGGTGCCCCTGGCCCATTAAGGCTAGGGCGCCCCCCTACAGCCCATGCTACTGTATTGGACGTGGTGGAACAATTTCCGGACCTCCGGAATCCTCCGGAACCTTCTGGAAGCTTCCCGGTACAATACCGAAAAAACCCGAACTTTTTCCGGAACCCGAACAACAACTTTCCATATATAAATCTTTACCTCCGGACCATTCCGGAACTCCTCGTGACGTCCGGGATCTCATCCGGGACTCCGAACAACATTCGGTAACCACATACAAACTTCCTTTATAACCCTAGCGTCATCGAACCTTAAGTGTGTAGACCCTACGGGTTCGGGAGACATGTAGACATGACCGAGACGTTCTCCGGTCAATAACCAACAGCGGGATCTGGATACCCATGTTGGCTCCAACATGTTCCACGATGATCTCATCGGATGAACCACGATGTCAAGGACTCAATCGATCCCGTATACAATTCCCTTTGTCTAGCGGTATTATACTTGCCCGAGATTCGATCGTCGGTATACCGATACCTTGTTCAATCTCGTTACCGGCAAGTCTCTTTACTCGTTCCGTAACACATCATCCCGTGATCAACTCCTTGATCACATTGTGCACATTATGATGATGTCCTACCGAGTGGGCCCAGAGATACCTCTCCGCTTACACGGAGTGACAAATCCCAGTCTCGATTCGTGCCAACCCAACAGACACTTTCGGAGATACCTGTAATGCACCTTTATAGTCACCTAGTTATGTTGTGACGTTTGGTACACCCAAAGCATTCCTACGGTATCCGGGAGTTGCACAATCTCATGGTCTAAGGAAAAGATACTTGACATTAGAAAAGCTTTAGCATACGAACTGCACGATCTTTGTGCTAGGCTTAGGATTGGGTCTTGTCCATCACATCATTCTCCTAATGATGTGATCCCGTTATCAATGACATTCAATGTCCATGGTCAGGAAACCGTAACCATCTATTGATCAACGAGCTAGTCAACTAGAGGCTTACTAGGGACATGGTGTTGTCTATGTATCCACACATGTATCTGAGTTTCCTATCAATACAATTATAGCATGGATAATAAACGATTATCATGAACAAGGAAATATAATAATAACTAATTTATTATTGCCTCTAGGGCATATTTCCAACAGTCTCCCACTTGCACTAGAGTCAATAATCTAGTTCACATCGCCATGTGATTAACACTCACAGGTCACATCGCCATGTAACCAACATCCAAAGAGTTTACTAGAGTCAATAATCTAGTTCACATCACTATGTGATTAGCACTCAATGAGTTCTGGGTTTGATCATGTTGCTTGTGAGAGAGGTTATAGTCAACGGGTCTGGACCTTTTAGATCCGTGTGTGCTTTACAAATCTCTATGTCATCTCCTAGATGTAGCTACCATGTTCTATTTGGAGCCATTCCAAATAACTGTTCCACTTGGAGCTATTCTAAATTGTTGCCCCATTATACGTATCCGGTATCTCTACTTAGAGCTATCCGGATTGGTGTTAAGCTTGCATCGACGTAACCTTTACGACGAACTCTTTTACCACCTCCATAATCGAGAAAATTCCTTAGTCCACTAGTTACTAAGGATAACTTTGACCGCTGTCTGTGATCCATTCTTGGATCACTCTTGTACCCCTTGACTAACTCATGGCAAGGCACACTTCAGGTGCAGTACACAGCATAGCATACTGTAGAGCCTATGTCTTAAGCATAGGAGACGACCTTCGTCCTTTCTCTCTATTCTACCATGGTCGAGCTTTAAGTCTTAACTTCGTACCTTACAACTCAGGCAAGAACTTCTTCTTTGACTGATCCATCTTGAATACCTTCAAGATCATGTCAAGGTATGTGCTCATTTGAAAGTACCATTAAGCATTTTGATCCATCCTCATAGATCTTGATGCTCAATGTTCAAGTAGCTTATTCCAGGTTTTCTATTGAAAAACACCTTTCAAATAACCCTATATGCTTTCTAGAAATTCTACATCATTTCTGATCATCAATATGTCAACAACATATAATCATCAGAAAATCTATAGTGCTCCCACTCACTTCTTTGGAAATACAAGTTTCTCATGAACTTTGTATAAACCCAAAATCTTTGATCATCTCATCAAAGCGCACATTCCAACTCTGAGATGCTTACTCCAGTCCTTAGAAGGATTGCTGGAGCTAGCATACCTTTTAGCATCCTTAGGATCGACAAAACCTTTCTGATTGTATCACATACAACCTTCCTTACGAAAGTTGGTAAGGAAACTCGTTTTGACATCCATCTGCCAGATTTCATAAATGCAGCTTATGCTAACATGATTCCGACGGACTTTAGCATCGCTACGGATGAGAAAATCTCATCGTAGTCAACTCTTGAACTTGTGAAAAACTCTTCGCCACAAGTCGAGCTTCATAGACGGTGACATTACCGTCCACGTCCGTCTTCTTCTTAAAGATCCATTTATCTCAATGGCTTACCGATCATCGGGCAAGTCCACCAAAGTCCATGCTTTGTTCTGATACATGGATCCTATCTCGGATTTCATGTCTTCTAAACATTTGTCGGAATATGAGCCCACCGTCGCTTCTCCATAGCTCGTAGGTTCATTGTTATCTAGCAACATGACCTTCAAGACAGGATTACTGTACCACTCTGAAGTGGTACGCATCCTTGTCACCCTACGAGGTACGGTAGTGACTTGATCCAAAACTTCATGATCACTATCATAAGCTTCTACTTCAATTGGTGTAGGTGCCACAGGAACAACTTCCTATGCCCTGCTACACACTAGTTGAAGTGACGGTTCAATAACCTCATCAAGTCTCCACCATCCTCCCACTCAACTCTTTCGAGAGAAACCTTTCCTCGAGAAAGGACCCGATTCAAGAAACAATCCATATTGCTTTCGGATCTGAATTAGGAGGTATACCCAACTGTTTTGGGTGTCCTATGAAGATGCATTGTATCCGCTTTGGGTTTGAGCTTATCAATCCTGAAACTTTTTCACATAAGCGTCGCAGCCCCAAACTTTCAAGAAACGACAACTTAGGTTTCTCCAAACCATAGTTCAAACAGTGCCGTCTCAACGGAATTACGTGGTGCCCTATTAAAGTGAGTGCGGTTGTCTCTAATGCCTAACCCATGAACGATAGTGGTAATTCGATAAGAGACATCATGGTACGCACCATATCCAATAGGGTGCAACTATGATGTTCGGACACACCATCACACTATGGTGTTCCAGGCGGTATTAACTGCGAAACAATTTCCACAATGTCTTAATTGTGTGCCAAAACTCGTAACTCAGATACTCATCTTTATGATCATTTTATCTTCTTGTCACGATGATCTTCAACTTCACTCTGAAATTACTTGAACCATTCAATAATTCAGACTTGTGTTTCATCAAGTAAATATACTCAACATTTACTCGAATCATCTGTGAAGTAAGAACATAATGATATTCACTGCATGCCTCAGCACTCATTGGACTGCACACATCAAAATGTATTACTTCCAACAAGTTGCTTTCTAGTTCCATTTTACTGAAACCGAGGCTTTTCATTCATCTTGCCCATGTGGTATGATTTGCATATCTCAAGTGATTCAAAATCAAGTGAGTACAAACGATCCATCTGCATGGAGTTTCTTCATGCGTATACACCAATAGACATGGTTCACATGTCTCAAACTTTTCAAAAATGAGTGAGTCCAAAGATCCATCAACATGGAGCTTCTTCATGCGTTTTATACCATTATGACTTACATGGCAGTGCCACAAGTAAGTGGTACTATCATTACTATCTTATATCTTTTGGCATGAAAATGTGTATCACTACGACCGAGATTCAATAAACCATTCATTTTAGGTGCAAGACCATTTGAAGGTATTATTCAAATAAATAGAGTAACCATTATTCTCTTTAAATGAATAACCGTATTGCGATAGTCATAATCCAATCATGTCTATGCTCAACGCAAACACCAAATAACAATTATTCAGGTTTTGACACCAATCTCGATGGTAGAGGGAGCGTGCGATGCTTGATCATATCAACATTGGAAACACTTCCAACACATATCGTCAGCTCACCTTTAGCTAGTCTCCGTTTATTCCGTAGCTTTTATTTCGAGTTACTAACACTTAGCAACCGAACCGGTATCTAATACCCTGGTGCTACTAGGAGTACTAGTAAAGTACACATCAACACAATGTATATCCAATATACTTCTATCGACCTTGCCAGCCTTCTCATCTACCAAGTATCTAGGGTAATTCTGCTCCAGTGGCTGTTCCCTTATTACAGAAGCACTTAGTCTCGGGTTTGGGTTCAACCTTGGGTTTCTTCACTAGAGCAGCAGCTGAATTGCCGTTTCATGAAGTATCCCTTTGTTCCCTTGCCCTTCTTGAAACTAGTGGTTTCACCAACCATCAACAATTGATGCTCCTTCTTGATTTCTACTTTCGCGGTGTCAAACATCGCGAATATTTCAAGGATCATCATACCTATCCCTGATATGTTATAGTTCATCACGAAGCGCTAGCAGCTTGGTGGCAATGACTTTGGGGAAACATCACTATCTCATCTGGAAGATCAACTCCCACTCGATTCAAGTGATTGTCGCACTCAGACAATCTGAGCACAAGCTCAACGATTGAGCTTTTCTCCCTTAGTTTGCAGGCTAAGAAAATCATCGGAGGTCTCATACCTCTTGACGTGGGCACGAGCCTGAAATCCCAATTTCAGCCCTTGAAACATCTCATATGTTCCGCGATGTTTCGAAAACGTCTTTAGTGCCTCAACTCTAAACCGTTTAACTGAACTATCACGTAGTTTATCAAAACGTGTATGTCCGATGTTCGCAACATCCAGAAACGATGTTTGGGGTTCAGCACACTGAGCGGTGCATTAAGGACATAAGCTTTCTACTGTCCGCATAATCGCTACTTTCAACTTTCAACTAAATTTTCTCTAGGAACATATCTAAAACAGTAGAACTAAAGCGCGAGCTACGACATAATTTGCAAAATCCTTTTGATATGTTCAGGATAATTAAGTTCATCTTATGAACTCCCACTCAGATAGACATCCCTCTGGTCATCTAAGTGATTACATGATCCGAGTCAACTAGGCCGTGTCCGATCATCACGTGAGACGGACTAGTCATCATCGGTGAACATCTTCATGTTGATCGTATCTACTATACGACTCATGCTCGACCTTTCGGTCTCCGTGTCCCGAGGCCATGTCTGTACATGCTAGGCTCGTCAAGTTAACCCTAAGTGTTTTCGCTGTGTAAAACTGTCTTACACCCGTTGTATGTGAACGTAAGAATCCATCACACTCGATCATCACGTGGTGCTTAGAAGCGACGAACTGTAGCAACGGTGCACAGTTAGGGGAGAACACTTCTTGAAATTGTTGTAAGGGATCATCTTATTTACTACCGTCGTTCTAAGTAAACAAGATGCATAAACATGATAAACATCACATGCAATCAAATAGTGACATGATATGGCCAATATCATTTTTGCTCCTTTTGATCTCCATCTTTGGGGCTCCATGATCATCATCGTCACCGGCATGACACCATGATCTCCATCATCGTGTCTTCATGAAGTTGTCTCGCCAACTATTACTTCTACTACTATGGCTACTGGTTAGCAGTAAAGTAAAGTAATTACATGGCGTTGTTTAATGACACGCAGGTCATACAATAAATTTAAGACAACTCCTATGCCTCCTGCCGGTTGTCATACTCATCGACATGCAAGTCGTGAATCCTATTACAAGAACATGATCAATCTCATACATCACATATCATTCATCACATTCTTCTTGGCCATATCACATCACATAGCATACCCTGCAAAAACAAGTTAGACGTCCTCTAATTGTTGTTTGCATGTTTTACGTGGCTGCTATGGGTTTCTAGCAAGAACGTTTCTTACCTACGCAATACCACAACGTGATATGCCAATTGCTATTTACCCTTCATAAGGACCCTTTTCATCGAATCCGTTCCTACTAAAGTGGGAGAGACTGGCACCCGCTAGCCACCTTATGCACCAAGTGCATGTCAATCGGTGGAACCTGTCTCACGTAAGAGTACGTGTAAGGTCGGTCCGGGCCGCTTCATCCCACAATACCGTCGAAACAAGATTGGACTAGTAACGGTAAGCATATTGAACAACATCAACGCCCACAACTTCTTTGTGTTCTACTCGTGCAAAGAATCTACGCAATAGACCTAGCTCATGATGCCACTGTTGGGGAACGTAGAAGAAATTCAAAATTTTCCTACGTGTCACCAAGATCTATCTATGGAGAAGCCAGCAACGAGGGGAAGGAGAGTGCATCTACATACCCTTGTAGATCGCTAAGCGGAAGCGTTCAAGAGAACGGGGTTGAAGGAGTCGTACTCGTCGTGATTCAAATCACCGGAGATCTTAGTGCCGAACGGACGGCACCTCCGCGTTCAACACACGTACAGCCCGGTGACGTCTCCCACGCCTTGATCCAGCAAGGAGAGAGGGAGAGGTTGGGGAAGACTCCATCCAATAGCAGCACAACAGCGTGGTGGTGGTGGAGGAGCGTGGCAATCCAGCAGGGCTTCGCCAAGCACCACGGGAGAGGAGGAGTAGGGAGAGAGGTAGGGCTGCACTAAGAGGGAGAAGTTCTCATGTGTTTAGCAGCCCCAAACCTCAACTATATATAGGGGGAAGGGGGGCTGCACCCCCTTTAGGGTTTCCCACCCCAAGGGGTGCGGCCAGCCCTAGATCCCATCTAAGGGGGGGCGGCCAAGGGGGGAGGAGTGCCTCCCAAGTCAAGTGGAGGCCTCCCCCTTTAGGGTTTCCCCCTTCCCATGCGCATGGGCCTTGGGGGGGCTGGTGCCCCTGGCCCATTAAGGCTAGGGCGCCCCCCTACAGCCCATGCTACTGTATTGGACGTGGTGGAACAATTTCCGGACCTCCGGACCCCTCCGGAATCCTCCGGAACCTTCTGGAAGCTTCCCGGTACAATACCGAAAAAACCCGAACTTTTTCCGGAACCCGAACAACAACTTTCCATATATAAATCTTTACCTCCGGACCATTCCGGAACTCCTCGTGACGTCCGGGATCTCATCCGGGACTCCGAACAACATTCGGTAACCACATACAAACTTCCTTTATAACCCTAGCGTCATCGAAATAAGTGTGTAGACCCTACGGGTTCGGGAGACATGTAGACATGACCGAGACGTTCTCCGGTCAATAACCAACAGCGGGATCTGGATACCCATGTTGGCTCCCACATGTTCCACGATGATCTCATCGGATGAACCACGATGTCAAGGACTCAATCGATCCCGTATACAATTCCCTTTGTCTAGCGGTATTATACTTGCCCGAGATTCGATCGTCGGTATACCGATACCTTGTTCAATCTCGTTACCGGCAAGTCTCTTTACTCGTTCCGTAACACATCATCCTGTGATCAACTCCTTGATCACATTGTGCACATTATGATGATGTCCTACCGAGTGGGCCCAGAGATACCTCTCCGCTTACACGGAGTGACAAATCCCAGTCTCGATTCGTGCCAACCCAACAGACCCTTTCGGAGATACCTGTAATGCACCTTTATAGTCACCCAGTTACGTTGTGACGTTTGGTACACCCAAAGCATTCCTACGGTATCCGGGAGTTGCACAATCTCATGGTCTAAGGAAAAGATACTTGACATTAGAAAAGCTTTAGCATACGAACTACACGATCTTTGTGCTAGGCTTAGGATTGGGTCTTGTCCATCACATCATTCTCCTAATGATGTGATCCCGTTATCAATGACATTCAATGTCCATGGTCAGGAAACCGTAACCATCTATTGATCAACGAGCTAGTCAACTAGAGGCTTACTAGGGACATGGTGTTGTCTATGTATCCACACATGTATCTGAGTTTCCTATCAATACAATTATAGCATGGATAATAAACGATTATCATGAACAAGGAAATATAATAATAACTAATTTATTATTGCCTCTAGGGCATATTTCCAACAAAAACATGTAAAAGCAAGTAAACAAAAAAATTGGTTGTATGGTTTTATTACAGACCCTCCAGAACAACTCAGTTTGTAACCAAGCCCATTCCCACCTCGCAACTCTGAATTTACAACTCCGCAAAGTAATGAATCAACATGCCGACATTTATCTTCTGACCATGTTGAGAACTTGAGTTAGGTTGAAGCAATATATATTGCATTATGGCTACAAAACTATCTTCTGGGCCGCCATGCTAACAACCTCCTTGCAGGTCACAATTGTGATATGAACTTGGGGCATCTATAGAACCCTAAATTAATTTGAATAAACAAAGCAACATTGATGTAAAAATTAGAAGAGAAGCTTAACATGAATGAGAGGACGAGGGCTCTGAGCTAGACATGGCTACTATTTTTACTGGTCATGGTTGTGGCAGGTAATTTGTTGAAGTATTTCCACCAAAACGATATGAGGTCCTTGTGTAATTCTATTTTCTGAGCTTGCTTATCTAAACAACTAGATGATACCCCGCGCGTTGCTGTGGGACTTTCTACCTTTTATATGTAGCTTTAAAGAAAAGTGCATTTGGATAAATGAAAATGAAATATGGCATCAATTGAAGTTACAATAGAATACTGGTATTTATATTTAAAATGTTGAATAAGTTCATTCTTGTACGGATATATGAATATGCTTTGAGGGGGGATCGGCAGGAGAAAATTGTTCACATGGAAAGGCAACTAAGTCAATACAACACCAAGATTTCAGCAAAAAAGTATGTAATAAGAAATAAGCAATTTCTGGCCAAAGGGAAAGCTGTATGACTTTCTACAAATTATGTACAACAACAACAACAAAGCCTTTAGTCCCAAACAAGTTGGGGTAGGCTAGAGGTGAAACCCATAAGATCTCGCAACCAACTCATGGCTCCGGCACATGGATAGCAAGCTTCCACGCACCCCTGTCCATAGCTAGCTCTTTGGTGATACTCCAATCCTTCAGGTCTCTCTTAACGGACTCCTCCCATGTCAAATTCGGTCTACCTCGCCCTCTCTTGACATTCTCCGCACGCTTTAGCCATCCACTATGCACCGGAGCTTCTGGAGGCCTGCGCTGAATATGCCCAAACCATCTCAGACAATGTTGGACAAGCTTCTCTTCAATTGGTGCTACCCCAACTCTATCTCGTATATCATCATTCCGGACTCGATCCTTCCTTGTGTGGCCACACATCCATCTCAACATACGCATCTCCGCCACACCTAACTGTTGAACATGTCGCCTTTTAGTCGGCCAACACTCAGCGCCATACAACATTGCGGGTCGAACCGCCGTCCTGTAGAACTTGCCTTTTAGCTTTTGTGGCACTCTCTTGTCACAGAGAATGCCAGAAGCTTGGCGCCACTTCATCCATCCGGCTTTGATTCAATGGTTCACATCTTCATCAATACCCCCATCCTCCTGCAGCATTGACCCCAAATACCGAAAGGTTGTCCTTCTGAGGTACCACCTGGCCATCAAGGTTAACCTCCTCCTCACACCTAGTAGTACTGAAACCGCACATCATGTACTCGGTTTTAGTTCTACTAAGCCTAAACCCTTTCGATTCCAAGGTTTGTCTCCATAACTCTAACTTCCTATTTACCCCCGTCCGACTATCGTCAACTAGCACCACAGCATCCGCAAAGAGCATACACCATGGGATATCTCCTTGTATATCCCTTGTGACCTCATCCATCACCAATGCAAAAAGATAAGGGCTCAAAGCTGACCCCTGATGCAGTCCTATCTTAATCGGGAAGTCATCAGTGTCGACATCACTTGTTCGAACACTTGTCACAACATTATCGTACATGTCCTTGATGAGGGTAATGTACTTTGCTGGGACTTTGTGTTTCTCCAAGGCCCACCACATGACATTCCGCGGTATCTTATCATAGGCCTTCTCCAAGTCAATGAACACCATATGCAAGTCCTTCTTTTGCTCCCTATATCTCTCCATAAGTTGTCGTACCAAGAAAATGGCTTCCTTGGTCGACCTCCCAGGCATGAAACCAAACTGATTTTTAGTCACGCTTGTCATTCTTCTTAAGCGATGCTCAATGACTCTCTCCCATAGCTTCATTGTATGGCTCATCAGCTTAATTCCACGGTAATTAGTACAACTCTGAACATCCCTCTTGTTCTTGAAGACTGGTACTAATATACCCCGTCTCCATTCTTCTGGCATCTTGTTTGCCCGAAAAATGAGGTTGAAAAGCTTGGTTAGCCATACTATCGCTATGTCCCCGAGACCTTTCCACACCTCAATGGGGATACAATCAGGGCCCATCGCCTTGCCTCCTTTCATCCTTTTTAAAGCCTCCTTGACCTCAGACTCCTGGATTCGCCGCACAAAATGCATGCTGGTCTCATCAAAGGAGTCGTCCAGTTCAATGGTAGAACTCTCATTCTCCCCATTGAACAGCTTGTCGAAGTACTCCCGCCATCTATGCTTAATCTCCTCGTCCTTCACCAAGAGTTGGCCTGCTCCGTCCTTGATGCATTTGACTTGGCCAATATCCCTCGTCTTCCTCTCTCGGATCTTGGCCATCTTATAGATGTCCCTTTCACCTTCCTTCGTGCCTAACCGTTGGTAGAGGTCCTCATATGCCCGACCCCTTGCTTCACCAACAGCTCGCTTTGCGGCCTTCTTCGCCATCTTGTACTTCTCTATGTTGTCTGCACTCCTATCCAGGTATAGGCGTTTGAAGCAATCTTTCTTCTCTTTAATCGCCTTCTGGACATCATCATTCCACCACCAGGTATCCTTATCTTCGCTTCTCTTTCCCCTGGACACTCCAAGCTCCTCTGAGGCCACCTTACGAATGCAAGCCCCATCTTCGTCCACATATTGTTCGCATCTCCTCCTTCCTCCCAAGGGCCCTCCTTAATGACCCTCTCCTTGAACGCTAGAGCTACCTCCCCCTTGAGCTTCCACCACTTCGTTCTAGCGACTTTGGCACGCTTATCCCGCTGGACACGAATCCGAAAGCGGAAGTCAGCAACCACCAGCTTATGCTGTGGTACAACACTCTCTCCAGGTATCACCTTACAGTCTAGGCATGCACGCCTATCTTCTCTTCTCGAGAGGATGAAATCAATCTGGCTAGAGTGTTGGCCACTACTAAAAGTCACCAGATGTGATTCTCTCTTTCTAAAGAGGGTGTTAGCTACAATCATGTTGTAGGCTAGAGCAAAGCTTAAGACATCTTCTCCTTCTTGATTCCTGATGCCATAGCCAATGCCCCCATGCGCCCCTTCAAAACCTGTGTTAGATGTACCCACGTGGCCATTGAGGTCTCCTCCTATGAAGAGCTTCTCACCAATCGGTACACTCCTAACCATGTCTTCCAGGCCTTCCTAGAACTCCCTCTTGGTGTTCTCATTGTGGCCTACTTGCGGGGCATACGCATTAATAACATTGAGAACCAAGTCCTCAACTACCAGCTTGACCAGGATAATCCGGTCCCCACGTCTCTTGACGTCTACCACTCCAAATTATGTAAGGGAAGCAATTTTTCACCGTAGAGAAGAGCTCGTCGAATACCTCAACTGTCAAGGTGTATCATGTTTCTCTCAAATATAGTTACAACGGAACATGGGAAATATTGTCACTCTAAAGCAGCAAACCAAATCCTCACTCTGAAGCAGCAAATCAATCCTATAAGGCATGGGATGTTGGGGATCGTAGCAGAAATTTAAAATTTTCTACGCATCACCAAGATCAATCTATGGAGTAATCTAGCAACGAGGCGAAGAAGAGTGCATCTACATACCCTTGTAGATCGCTAAGTGGAACCATTCAAGTGAACGAGGTTGATGGAGTCGTACTCGTCGTGATCCAAATCACCGATGATCCTAGTGCCGAACGGACAGCACCTCCGCGTTCAACACACGTACAGCCCGGTGACGTCTCCTACGCCTTGATCCAGCAAGGGGAGAAGGAGAGGTTGGGGAAGACTCCATCCAGCAGCAGCACGACGACATGGTGGTGGTGGAGGAGCACGAGACTCCAGCAGGGCTTCGCCAAGCACTATGAGAGACGAGCAGGGAGAGGGGTAGGGCTGCGCCAACAGGGGAGGAACTTCATGTGTTGGGCTGCCCCTTTGCCTCCACTATATATAGGGGGAGAGGGAGGGCTGCGCCCCCACCTAGGGTTTCCTCCCTAGGGGTGGCAGCAGCCCTAGATCCCATCTAGGGTGGCGGCCACAAGGGGGAGAGGGGGAGGCGCACCTGAGGTGGGCCTTAGGGCCCATCTGCCCTAGGGTTTGCCCCCTCCCCTCTTGGAGGCGCCTTGGGCCTTGGTGGGAGGCGCCCCAGCCCACCTAGGGGCTGGTCCCTTCCCACTATTGGCCCATGTAGGCCTCCGGGGCTGGTGGCCCCACCTGGTGGACCCCCGGACCCCTCCGGTGGTCCCGGTACACTACCGGTGATGCCCGGAACACTTCCGGTGGCCAAAACCATACTTCCTATATATTAATCTTTACCTCCGGACCATTCCGGAACTCCTCGTGACGTCCGGGATCTCATCCGGGACTCCGAACAACATTCGGTAACCGCGTACATACTTTCCCTATAACCCTAGCGTCATCGAACCTTAAGTGTGTAGACCCTACGGGTTCGGGAGTCATGCAGACATGGCCGAGACAACTCTCCGGTCAATAACCAACAGCGGGATCTGGATACCCATGTTGGCTCCCACATGCTCCACGATGATCTCATCGGATGAACCACGATGTCAAGGATTTAATCAATCCCGTATACAATTCCCTTTGTCTAGCGGTACGATACTTGCCCGAGATTCGATCGTCGGTATCCCGATACCTTGTTCAATCTCGTTACCGGCAAGTCTCTTTACTCGTTCCGTAACACATCATCCCGTGATCAACTCCTTGGTCACATTGTGCACATTATGATGATGTCCTACCGAGTGGGCCCAGAGATACCTCTCCGTTTACACGGAGTGACAAATCCCAGTCTCGATTCGTGCCAACCCAACAGACACTTTCGGAGATACCTGTAGTGTACCTTTATAGCCACCCAGTTACGTTGTGACGTTTGGCACACCCAAAGCACTCCTACGGTATCCGGGAGTTGCACAATCTCATGGTCTAAGGAAATGATACTTGACATTAGAAAAGCTTTAGCATACGAACTACACGATCTTGTGCTAGGCTTAGGATTGGGTCTTGTCCATCACATCATTCTCCTAATGATGTGATCCCGTTATCAACGACATCCAATGTCCATGGTCAGGAAACCGTAACCATCTATTGATCAACGAGCTAGTCAACTAGAGGCTTACTAGGGACATGGTGTTGTCTATGTATCCACACATGTATCTGAGTTTCCTATCAATACAATTCTAGCATGGATAATAAACGATTATCATGAACAATGAAATATAATAATAATAACTAATTTATTATTGCCTCTAGGGCATATTTCCAACAGTCTCCCACTTGCACTAGAGTCAATAATCTAGTTCACATCGCCATGTGATTAACACTCACAGGTCACATCGCCATGTGACCAACATCCAAGAGTCTACTAGACTCAATGATCTAGTTCACATCACTATGTGATAAACACTCAAAGAGTTCTGGGTTTGATCATGTTATGCTTGTGAGAGAGGTTGTAGTCAACGGGTCTTGCCATATTCAGATCCCTATGTATTTCGCAAAACTTTATGTCATATCGTAGATGCTGCTACCACGTTCCACTTGGAGCTATTCCAAATTATTGCTCCATTATACGTATCCGGTATCTCTACTCAGAGCTATCCGGATAGGTGTTAAGCTTGCATCGACGTAACTCTTTACGTCGAACTCTTTATCACCTCCATAACCGAGAAACATTTCCTTATTCCTCTAAGGATAATTTTGACCGCTATCTGGTGATCCATCCTAGATCACCTTTGTACCCTCTTGCCAGACATGTGGCAAGGCACACATCAGGTGCGGTACTCAGCATGGCATACCGTATAGAGCCTATGACAAGAGCATAGGGGACGACCTTCGTCCTTCCTCTTTCTTCTGCCGTGGTCAAGCTTTGAGTCTTACTCAACTTCACACCTTACAACTCAGGTAAGAACCCCTTCTTTGACTGATCTATTTTGAACTCCTTCAAAAACATGTCAAGGTGTGCGTTCTTTGAAAGTATCATCAGGCGTCTTGATCTATCTCTATAGATCTTGATGCCCAATATGTAAGCAGCTTTATCCAGGTCTTCCTTTGAAAAACACTCTTCAAACAACCGTTTATGCTTTCCAGAAATTCTACATTATTTCGATCAACAATATGTCATCCACATATACTTATCAGAAATGTTGTAGTGCTCCCACTCACTTTCTTGTAAATACAAGTTTCTAGCAAACATTGTATAAACCTAAAAGCTTTGATCACTCCATCAAAACATATATTCCGATTCCGAGATGCTTGCTCTAGTCCATAGAAGGATTGCTGGAGCCAGCATACCTTTTAGCATCCTTAGGATCGACAAAACCTTTGATTGTATCACATACAACTTTTCTTACGAAAACTGGTAAGAAAACTTGTTTTGACATCCATCTGTAGATTTCATAATCGAAAAATACAGCTAATGCTAACATGATTCCGACGGACTTAAGCATCGCTACGGGTGAGAAATTCTCATCGTAGTCAACTCCTTGAACTTGTGAAAAGACTCTTTCCCACAAGTCGAGCTTCATAGACGGTAACATTACCGCCCACGTCCGTCTTCTTCTTAAAGATCCATTTATCTCAATGGCTTGCCGATCATCGGGCAAGTCCACCAAAGTCCATACTTTGTTCTGATATATGGATCCTATCTCGGATTTCATGGCTTCTAACCATTTGTCGGAATACGGGCCCACCATCGCTTCTCCATAGCTCGTAGGTTCATTGTTGTCTAACAACATGATATCTAAGACAGGATTACCGTACCACTTAGGAGTAGTACATATCCTTGTCGACCTACGAGGTTCGATAGCAACTTGATCCGAAGCTTCATGATCACTATCATTAACTTCCTATTCAACAGACGTAGGCGCCACAGAAAACATCTTTCTGTGTTGCATCACTCTCTGGTTGAAGTAAAGGTTCGACAACCTCATCAAGTTCTATCTTCCTCCCACTCAATTCTTTCGAGAGAAACTCCTTCTCGAGAAAGGACCCGTTCTTAGCGACAAACAATTTGCCCTCGGATCTGAGATAGAAGGTATACCCAACTGTCACCTTTGGGTATCCTATGAAGATGTGTTTGTCCGCTTTGGGTTCGAGCTTCTCCGGCTGAAGCCTTAAGCATCGCAGCCCCAAACATTAAGAAACGACAACTTTGGTTTCTTGCCAAACCAATGTTCATACGATGTCGTCTCAACGGACTTAGATGGTGTCCTATCTAAAGTGAATGCAGCTGTCTCTAACGCATAACCTCAAAATGAAAACGGTAGATCGGTAAGAGACATCATAGATCGCACCATATCTCATAAGGTTCGATTACGACGTCCGGACACACCATTACCTGTGGTGTTCCAGGTGGCTTCAACTGTGAAACAATTCCACAATGTCTTAAGTGATTGCCAAACTCATAACTCAGAAAATCCCCTTTTGATCAGATCGTAGGAACATGATCTTTTGTTATGATGATTCTTAACTTCACTCTGAAATCGCTTGAACTTTTCAAACGTTTCAGACTTGTGCTTCATTAAGTAAATATACCTATATCTACTCAAATCGTCAGTGAAGATGAGAAAATAGCGATATCCACCGCACGCTTCAATTCTCATTGGATCACACGCATCAGCATGTATGATTTCCAACAAGTCACTTGCCCGTTTCATTGTACCTGAAAACGGGGTCTTAGTCATCCTGCCCATGAGGCATGGCTCGCATGTGTCAAGCGATTCAAAATCAAGTGACTCCAAACATCCATCGACATGGAGTTTCTTCATGCATCTTACGCCAATATGACCTAAGCGGCAGTGCCACAAGAAAGTGGTACTATCATTATTAACTCTACATCTTTTGGCGTGAACATGTGTATTACCACGACCGAGATTCAATGAACCATTCACATAGGGTGCATGACCATGAAAGGTATTATTCATGTAAACAGAATAACCATTATTCTCTAACTTAAATGAATAACCGTATTGCAATGAACATGATCTAATCATATTCATGCTCAACGTAGACACCTGATAACATTTATCTAGGTTCAATACTAATCCCGAAGGCAGATGGAGCGTGCGATGGTGATCTCATCAACTTTGGAAACACTTCCAACACACATCGTCACCTCGCCCTCAGCCAGTCTCCGTTTAGTCCGTAGCTTTTGCTTCAAGTCACCAATAATAGTAACTGAACCGGTATCCAATACCCAGGTGCTACCAGGAGTACTAGTGAGGTACACATTAATAACACGTATATACTTTTGTTGAAGTTGCCAGCCTTCTTATCTACCATGCATTTGGGGTAATTCCGCTACCAGTGACCGTTCCCTTACAATAGAAGCACTTAGTCTCGGGTTTGGGTTCAACCTTGGGTTCCTTCACTGGAGCGGCAACTGGTTTGCCATCCATGAAGTTTCCCTTCTAGCCCTTGCCCTTCTTGAAACCAGTGGTCTTGTTAAACCATCAACACTTGATGCTCCTTCTTGATTTCTACCTTTTGCGGTCTTAAGCACCGCGAACAGCTCCGGGATCAACTCCATCCCTTGCATGTCATAGTTCATCACGAAGATCTAGTAGCTTAGTGATAGTGGCTAGAGAACTCTATCAATCACTATCTTATCTGGAAGTTTAACTCCCACTTGATTTAAGTGATTGTAGCACCCAGACATTCTGAGCACATGCTCACTAGCTGAGCTATTCTCCTCCATCTTGTTGGCAAAAGAACTTGTCAGAGGTCTCACACCTCTCAACACGGGCATGAGCCTGAAATCCCAATTTCAGCTCTTGGAACATCTCATATGTTCTATGGCGTTCAAAACGTCATTGGAATCCCGATTCTAAGCCGTAAAGTATGGTGCACTAAACTATCAAGTAGTCATCAGGACGTGTCTGTTAGGTGTTCATAACATCCACAGACGACGTTGTAGGGGTTTCCACATCGAGCGGTGCATCAAAGACGTAAGCCTTCTGTGTAGCAGTGAGGACACTCCTCGGACTACGGACCTAGTCCGCATCATTGCTTACAATATCTTTCAACTTGGTCTTTCTCTAGGAACGTATTGAAATAGGGAGCTACAACGTGAGCTATTCATCTACAACATATTTGCAAAGACAATTTAGACTATGTTCATGATAATTGAGTTCATCTAATCAAATTATTTAATGAACTCCCACTCAGATAGACATCCCTCTAGCCATCTAAGTGAAACATGATCCGAATCGACTAGGCCGTGTCCGATCATCACGTGAGACGGACTAGTCATCAACGGTGAACATCTCATGTTGATCGTATCTTATATACGACTCATGTTCAACCTTTCGGTCTTCCGTGTTCTGAGGCCATGTATGTACATGCTAGGCTCGTCAAGTCAACCTAAGTGTATTACGTGTGTAAATCTGGCTTACACCCGTTGTATTCGAACGTTAGAATCTATCACACCCGATCATCACATGGTGCTTCGAAACAACGAACCTTCGCAACGGTGCACAGTTAGGGGGAACACTTTCCTTGAAATTATTGCGAGGGATCATCTTATTTAAGCTACCGTCGTTCTAAGCAAATAAGATGTAAAACATGATAAACATCACATGCAATCAAATAGTGACATGATATGGCCAATATCATTTTGCTCCTTTTGATCTCCATCTTCGAGGCTCCATGATCATCGTTGTCACCGGCATGACACCATGATCTCCATCATCATGATCTCCATCATCGTGTCTTCTTGAAGTTGTCTCGTCATCTATTACTTCTACTACTATGGCTAACGCTTTAGCAATGAAGTAAAGTAATTACATGACGTTTATGTTGACAGGCAGGTCATAAATAAATTAAGACAACTCCTATGGCTCCTGCCGGTTGTCATACTCATCGACATGCAAGTCGTGATTCCTATTACAAGAACATGATCAATCTCATACATCACATATATCATTCATCACATCCTTTTGGCCATATCACATCACAAGGCATATGCTGCAAAGACAAGTTAGACATCCTCTAATTGTTGTTGCAAGTTTTTACGTGGCTGCTATAGGTTTCTAGCAAGAACGTTTCTTACCTACGCGAAAACCACAACGTGATATGCCAATTTCTATTTACCCTTCATAAGGACCCTTTTCATCGAATCCGGTCCGACTAAAGTGGGAGAGACAGACACCCGCTAGCCACCTTATGCAACTAGTGCATGTCAGTCGGTGGAACCAGTCTCACGTAAGCATACGTGTAAGGTCGGTCCGGGCCGCTTCATCCCACGATGCTGCCGAATCAAGATAAGACTAGTAACGGCAAGTAAATTAACAATATCAACGCCCACAACTACTTTGTGTTCTACTCATGCATAGAAACTACGCATAGACCTAGCTCATGATGCCACTGTTGGGGATCGTAGCAGAAATTTAAAATTTTCTATGCATCACCAAGATCAATCTATGGAGTAATCTAGCAACGAGGGGAAGGAGAGTGCATCTACATACCCTTGTAGATCTCTAAGCAGAAGCGTTCAAGTGAACGGGGTTGATGGAGTCGTACTCGTCGTGATCCAAATCACCGATGATCCTAGTGCCGAACGGACGGCACCTCCGCGTTCAACACACGTACAGCCCGGTGACGTCTCCTACGCCTTGATCCAGCAAGGGGAGAAGGAGAGGTTGGGGAAGACTCCATCCAGCAGCAGCACGATGGCATGGTGGTGGTGGAGGAGCGCGGGACTCCAGCAGGGCTTCGCCAAGCACTACGAGAGACGAGGAGGGAGAGGGGTAGGGCTGCGCCAACAGGGGAGGAACTTCATGTGTTGGGCTGCCCCTTTGCCTCCACTATATATAGGGGGAGAGGGAGTGCTGCGCCCCCACCTAGGGTTTCCTCCCTAGGGGTGACGGCAGCCCTAGATCCCATCTAGGGTGGCGGCCACAAGGGGGAGAGGGGGAGGCGCACCTGAGGTGGGCCTTAGGGCCCATCTGCCCTAGGGTTTGCCCCCTTCCCCTCTTGGAGGCGCCTTGGGCCTTGGTGGGAGGCGCCCTAGCCCACCTAGGGGCTGGTCCCTTCCCACTATTGGCCCATGTAGGCCTCCGGGGCTGGTGGCCCCACCTGGTGGACCCCCGGACCCCTCCAGTGGTTCCGGTACACTACCGGTGATGCCCGGAACACTTCCGGTGGCCAAAACCATACTTCCTATATATTAATCTTTACCTCCGGACCATTCCAGAACTTCTCGTGGTGTCCGGGATCTCATCCCGGACTCCGAACAACATTCAGTAACCGCGTACATACTTTCCCTATAACCCTAGCGTCATCGAACCTTAAGTGTGTAGACCCTACGGGTTCGGGAGTCATGCAGACATGGCCAAGAGAACTCTCCGGTCAATAACCAACAGCGGGATCTGGATACCCATTTTGGCTCCCACATGCTCCATGATGATCTCATCGGATGAACCACGATGTCAAGGATTTAATCAATCTCATATACAATTCCCTTTGTCTAGCGGTACGATACTTGCCCGAGATTCGATCGTCGGTATCCCAATACCTTGTTCAATCTCGTTACCGGCAAGTCTCTTTACTCGTTCCGTAACACATCATCCCGTGATCAACTCCTTGGTCACATTGTGCAAATTATGATGATGCCCTACCGAGTGGGCCGAGAGATACCTCTCTGTTTACACGGAGTGACAAATCCCAGTCTCGATTCGTGCCAACCCAACAGACACTTTCGGAGATGTCTGTAGTGTACCTTTATAGCCACCCAGTTACGTTGTGACATTTGGCACACCCAAAGCACTCCTACGGTATCCAGGAGTTGCACAATCTCATGGTCTAAGGAAATGATACTTGACATTAGAAAAGCTTTAGCAAACGAACTACACAATCTTGTGCTAGGCTTAGGATTGGGTCTTGTCCATCACATCATTCTCCTAATGATGTGATCCCGTTATCAACGACATCCAATGTCCATGGTCAGGAAACTATAACCATCTATTGATCAACGAGCTAGTCAACTAGAGGCTTACTAGGGACATGGTGTTGTCTATGTATCCACACATGTATCTGAGTTTCCTATCAATACAATTCTAGCATGGATAATAAATGATTATCATGAACAATGAAATATAATAATAATAACTAATTTATTGAAGGAAATATGCCCTAGAGGCAATAATAAAGTTATTATTTATTTCCTTATATCATGATAAATGTTTATTATTCATGCTAGAATTGTATTAACCGAAAACATAATACATGTGTGAATACATAGACAAACAGAGCGTCACTAGTATGCCTCTACTTGACTAGCTCGTTAATCAAAGATGGTTATGTTTCCTAACCATGGACAAAAAGTTGTTATTTGATTAACGGGATCACATCATTAGGTGAATGATCTGATTGACATGACCCATTCCATTGTTGGGTTTCGTAGTAATTTCAAGAAATTTCCTATGCACACGCAAGATCATGGTGATGCATAGCAACGAGAGGGGAGAGTGTGATCTACGTACCCTTGTAGATCAACAACGGAAGCGTTAGCACAACGTGGTTGATGTAGTCGTACGTCTTCACGGCTCGACTGATCAAGCACCGAAACTATGGCACCTCCGAGTTCTAGCACACGTTCAGCTCGATGACGATCCCTGGACTTCGATCCAGCAAAGTGTCGGGGAAGAGTTCCGTCAGCACGACGGCGTGGTGACAATCTTGATGTACTACCGTCGCAGGGCTTCGCCTAAGCACCGCTACAATATTATCGAGGACTATGGTGGAAGGGGGCACCACACACGGCTAAGAATATGATCACGTGGATCAACTTATGTGTCTAGGGGAGCCCCTTGCCTCCGTATATAAAGGATCAAAGGGGGGGTGCGGCCGGCCAGGGAGGGCGCGCCAGGAGGAGTCCTACTCCCTCCGGGAGTAGGATTCCCCCCTTTCCTAGTTGGAATAGGATTCAGGGAGGGGGGAAAGAGGAGAGAGAGAAGGAAGGGGGGCGCCGGCCCCCTCTCCTTGTCCTATTCGGACTAGGGGGGAGGGGCGCGCGGCCCAGCCCTGGCCACCTCTCCTCTCTTCCACTAAAGCCCACTAAGGCCCATATACCTCCCGGGGGGTTCCGGTAACCTCCCGGTACTCCGGTAAAATCCCGATTTCACCCGGAACACTTCGATATCCAAATATAGGCTTCCAATATATCAATCTTTATGTCTCGACCATTTCGAGACTCCTCGTCATGTCCGTGATCACATCCGGGACTCCGAACAAACTTCGGTACATCAAAACTCATAAACTCATAATATAACTGTCATCGAAACCTTAAGCGTGCGGACCCTACGGGTTCGAGAACAATGTAGACATGACCGAGACACGTCTCCGGTCAATAACCAATAGCGGAACCTGGATGCTCATATTGGCTCCTACATATTCTACGAAGATCTTTTATCGGTCAGACCGCATAACAACATACGTTGTTCCCTTTGTCATCGGTATGTTACTTGCCCGAGATTCGATCGTCGGTATCTCAATACCTAGTTCAATCTCGTTACCGGCAAGTCTCTTTACTCGTTCCGTAATACATCATCTCACAACTAACTCATTAGTTGCAATGCTTGCAAGGCTTATGTGATGTGCATTACCGAGAGGGCCCAGAGATACCTCTCCGACAATCGGAGTGACAAATCCTAATCTCGAAATACGCCAACCCAACATGTACCTTTGGAGACACCTGTAGAGCACCTTTATAATCACCCATTTACGTTGTGACGTTTGGTAGCACACAAAGTGTTCCTCCGGCAAACGGGAGTTGCATAATCTCATAGTCATAGGAACATGTATAAGTCATGAAGAAAGCAATAGCAACATACTAAACGATCGGGTGCTAAGCTAATGGAATGGGTCATGTCAATCAGATCATTCACCTAATGATGTGATCCCGTTAATCAAATAACAACTCTTTGTCTATGGTTAGGAAACATAACCATCTTTGATTAACGAGCTAGTCTAGTAGAGGCATACTAGTGACACTCTGTTTGTCTATGTATTCACACATGTATTATGTTTCCGGTTAATACAATTCTAGCATGAATAATAAACATTTATCATGATATAAGGAAATAAATAATAACTTTATTATTGCCTCTAGGGCATATTTCCTTCAGTCTCCCACTTGCACTAGAGTCAATAATCTAGATTACACAGTAATGATTCTAACACCCATGGAGCCTTGGTGCTGATCATGTTTTGCTCGTGGAAGAGGCTTAGTCAACGGGTCTGCTACATTCAGATCCGTATGTATCTTGCAAATCTCTATGTCTCCCACCTGGACTAGATCCCGGATGGAATTGAAGCGTCTCTTGATGTGCTTGGTTCTCTTGTGAAATCTGGATTCCTTTGCCAAGGCAATTGCACCAGTATTGTCACAAAAGATTTTCATTGGACCCGATGCACTAGGTATGACACCTAGATCGGATATGAACTCCTTCATCCAGACTCCTTCATTTGCTGCTTCCGAAGCAGCTATGTATTCCGCTTCACACGTAGATCCCGCCACGACGCTTTGTTTAGAACTGCACCAACTGACAGCTCCACCGTTTAATGTAAACACGTATCCGGTTTGCGATTTAGAATCGTCCGGATCAGTGTCAAAGCTTGCATCGACGTAACCATTTACGATTAGCTCTTTGTCACCTCCATAAACGAGAAACATATCCTTAGTCCTTTTCAGGTATTTCAGGATGTTCTTGACCGCTGTCCAGTGATCCACTCCTGGATTACTTTGGTACCTCCCTGCTAGACTTATAGCAAGGCACACATCAGGTCTGGTACACAGCATTGCATACATGATAGAGCCTATGGCTGAAGCATAGGGAACATCTTTCATTTTCTCTCTATCTTCTGCAGTGGTCGGGCATTGAGTCTGACTCAACTTCACACCTTGTAACACAGGCAAGAACCCTTTCTTTGCTTGATCCATTTTGAACTTCTTCAAAACTTTGTCAAGGTATGTGCTTTGTGAAAGTCCAATTAAGCGTCTTGATCTATCTCTATAGATCTTTATGCCTAATATGTAAGCAGCTTCACCGAGGTCTTTCATTGAAAAACTCTTATTCAAGTATCCCTTTATGCTATCCAGAAATTCTATATCATTTCCAATTAGTAATATGTCATCCACATATAATATCAGAAATGCTACAGAGCTCCCACTCACTTTCTTGTAAATACAGGCTTCTCCAAAAGTCTGTATAAAACCAAATGCTTTGATCACACTATCAAAGCGTTTATTCCAACTCCGAGAGGCTTGCACCAGTCCATAAATGGATCGCTGGAGCTTGCACACTTTGTTAGCTCCCTTTGGATCGACAAAACCTTCTGGTTGCATCATATACAACTCTTCTTCCAGAAATCCATTCAGGAATGCAGTTTTGACATCCATCTGCCAAATTTCATAATCATAAAATGCGGCAATTGCTAACATGATTCGGACAGACTTAAGCATCGCTACGGGTGAGAAGGTCTCATCGTAGTCAACCCCTTGAACTTGCCGAAAACCTTTTGCGACAAGTCGAGCTTTGTAGACAGTAATATTACCGTCAGCGTCAGTCTTCTTCTTGAAGATCCATTTATTCTCAATTGCTTGCCGATCATTGGGCAAGTCAACCAAAGTCCATACTTTGTTCTCATACATGGATCCCATCTCAGATTTCATGGCTTCAAGCCATTTTGCGGAATCTGGGCTCACCATCGCTTCTTCATAGTTCGTAGGTTCATCATGATCTAGTAGCATGACTTCCAGAACAGGATTACCGTACCACTCTGGCGCGGATCTCACTCTGGTTGATCTACGAGGTTCAGTAGTATCTTGTTCTGAAGTTTCATGATCATTATCATTAGCTTCCTCACTAATTGGTGTAGGTGTCACAGAAACAGGTTTCTGTGATGTACTACTTTCCAATAAGGGAGTAGGTACAGTTACCTCGTCAAGTTCTACTTTCCTCCCACTCACTTCTTTCGAGAGAAACTCCTTCTCCAGAAAGTTTCCGAATTTAGCAACAAAAGTCTTGCCTTCGGATCTGTGATAGAAGGTGTATCCAATAGTTTCCTTTGGATATCCTATGAAGACACATTTCTCCGATTTGGGTTCGAGCTTATCAGGTTGAAGCTTTTTCACATAAGCATCGCAGCCCCAAACTTTCAGAAACGACAACTTTGGTTTCTTGCCAAACCACAGTTCATAAGGCGTCGTCTCAACGGATTTTGATGGTGCCCTATTTAACGTGAATGCAGCCGTCTCTAGAGCGTATCCCCAAAACGATAGCGGTAAATCAGTAAGAGACATCATAGATCGTACCATATCTAGTAAAGTACGATTACGACGTTCGGACACACCATTACGCTGTGGTGTTCCGGGTGGCGTGAGTTGTGAAACTATTCCACATTGTTTCAAATGTACACCAAACTCGTAACTCAAATATTCTCCTCCACGATCAGATCGTAGGAATTTTATTTTCTTGTTACGATGATTTTCAACTTCACTCTGAAATTCTTTGAACTTTTCAAACGTTTCAGACTTGTGTTTCATTAAGTAGATATACCCATATCTGCTTAAGTCATCTGTGAAGGTGAGAAAATAACGATATCCGCCACGAGCCTCAACATTCATCGGACCACATACATCTGTATGTATGATTTCTAACAAATCTGTTGCTCTCTCCATAGTACCGGAGAACGGTGTTTTTGTCATCTTACCCATAAGGCACGGTTCGCAAGTACCAAGTGATTCATAATCAAGTGGTTCCAAAAGCCCATCAGTATGGAGTTTCTTCATGCGCTTTATACCGATATGACCTAAACGGCAGTGCCACAAATAAGTTGCACTATCATTATCAACTCTGCATCTTTTGGTTTCAACACTATGAATATGTGTGTCACTACTATCGAGATTTAATAAGAATAGACCACTCTTTAAGGGTGCATGACCATAAAAGATATTACTCATGTAAATAGAACAACCATTATTCTCTGATTTAAATGAATAACCGTCTCGCATCAAACAAGATCCAGATATAATGTTCATGCTTAACGCTGGCACCAAATAACAATTATTTAGGTCTAATATTAATCCCGAAGGTAGATGTAGAGGTAGCGTGCCGACTGCGATCACATCGACTTTGGAACCGTTTCCCACGCGCATCGTCACCTCGTCCTTAGCCAATCTTCGCTTAATCCGTAGTCCCTGTTTCGAGTTGCAAATATTAGCAACAGAACCAGTATCAAATACCCAGGTGCTACTGCGAGCATTAGTAAGGTACACATCAATAACATGTATATCACATATACCTTTGTTCACCTTGCCATCCTTCTTATCCGCCAAATACTTGAGGCAGTTCCGCTTCCAGTGACCAGTCTGCTTGCAGTAGAAGCACTCAGTTTCAGGCTTAGGTCCAGGTTTGGGTTTCTTCTCTTGAGCAGCAACTTGCTTGCTGTTCTTTTTGAAGTTCCCCTTCTTCTTCCCTTTGCCCTTTTTCTTGAAACTAGTGGTCTTGTTGACCATCAACACTTGATGCTCCTTCTTGATTTCTACCTCCGCAGCTTTCAGCATTGCGAAGAGCTCGGGAATAGTCTTATTCATCCCTTGCATATTATAGTTCATCACGAAGCTCTTGTAGCTTGGTGGCAGTGATTGGAGAATTCTGTCAATGACGCAATCATCTGGAAGATTAACTCCCAATTGAATCAAGTGATTATTATACCCAGACATTTTGAGTATATGCTCACTGACAGAACTGTTCTCCTCCATCTTGCAGCTATAGAACTTATTGGAGACTTCATATCTCTCAATCCGGGCATTTGCTTGAAATATTAACTTCAACTCCTGGAACATCTCATATGCTCCATGACGTTCAAAACGTCGTTGAAGTCCCGATTCTAAGCCGTAAAGCATGGCACACTGAACTATCGAGTAGTCATCAGCTTTGCTCTGCCAGACGTTCATAACATCTGGTGTTGCTCCAGCAGCAGGCCTGGCACCCAGCGGTGCTTCCAGGACGTAATTCTTCTGTGCAGCAATGAGGATAATCCTCAAGTTACGGACCCAGTCCGTGTAATTGCTACCATCATCTTTCAACTTTGCTTTCTCAAGGAACGCATTAAAATTCAACGGAACAACAGCACGGGCCATCTATCTACAATCAAACATAAATAAGCAAGATACTATCAGGTACTAAGTTCATGATAAATTTAGGTTCAATTAATCATATTACTTAAGAACTCCCACTTAGATAGACATCCCTCTAATCCTCTAAGTGATTACGTGATCCAAATCAACTAAACCATGTCCGATCATCACGTGAGATGGAGTAGTTTCATTGGTGAACATCGCTATGTTGATCATATCTGCTATATGATTCACGCTCGACCTTTCGGTCTCCGTGTTCCGAGGCCATATCTGTATATGCTTGGCTCGTCAAGTATAACCTGAGTATTCCGCGTGTGCAACTGTTTTGCACCCGTTGTATTTGAACGTAGAGCCTATCACACCCGATCATCACGTGGTGTCTCAGCACGAAGAACTTTCGCAACGGTGCATACTCAGGGAGAACACTTCTTGATAATTAGTGAGAGATCATCTTATAATGCTACCGTCAATCAAAGCAAGATAAGATGCATAAAAGATAAACATCACATGCAATCAATATAAGTGATATGATATGGCCATCATCATCTTGTGCTTGTGATCTCCATCTTCGAAGCACCGTCGTGATCACCATCGTCACCGGCGCGACACCTTGATCTCCATCGTAGCATCGTTGTCGTCTCGCCAATCTTATGCTTCCACGACTATCGCTACCGCTTAGTGATAAAGTAAAGCATTACAGCGCGATTGCATTGCATACAATAAAGCGACAACCATATGGCTCCTGCCAGTTGCCGATAACTCGGTTACAAAACATGATCATCTCATACAATAAAATTTAGCATCATGTCTTGACCATATCACATCACAACATGCCCTGCAAAAACAAGTTAGACGTCCTCTACTTTGTTGTTGCATGTTTTACGTGGCTGCTACAGGCTTAAGCAAGAACCAATCTTACCTACGCATCAAAACCACAACGATAGTTTGTCAAGTTGGTGCTGTTTTAACCTTCGCAAGGACTGGGCGTAGCCACACTTGGTTCAACTAAAGTTGGAGAAACTGTCACCCGCTAGCCACCTTTGTGCAAAGCACGTCGGGAGAACCGGTCTCGCGTAAGCGTACGCGTAATGTCGGTCCAGGCCGCTTCGTCCAACAATACCGCCGAACCAAAGTATGGCATGCTGGTAAGCAGTATGACTTATATCATCCACAACTCACTTGTGTTCTACTCATGCATATAACATCAACACATAAAACCTAGGCTCTGATGCCACTGTTGGGTTTCGTAGTAATTTCAAAAAAATTCCTACGCACACACAAGATCATGGTGATGCATACCAACAAGAGGGGAGAGTGTGATCTACGTACCCTTGTAGATCGACAACGGAAGCGTTAGCACAACGTGGTTGATGTAGTCGTACGTCTTCACAACCCGACCGATCAAGCACCAAAACTACGGCACCTCCGAGTTCTAGCACACGTTCAGCTCGATGACGATCCCTGGACTCCGATCCAGCAAAGTGTCGGGGAAGAGTTTCGTCAGCACGACGGCGTGGTGACGATCTTGATGTACTACCGTCGCAGGGCTTCGCCTAAGCATCACTACAATATTATCGAGTACTATGGTGGAAGGGGCACCGCACACGGCTAAGAATATGATCACGTGGATCAACTTGTGTGTCTAGGGGTGCCCCTTGCCTCCATATATAAAGGATCAAAGGGGGGTGCGGCCGGCCAGGGAGGGCGTGCCAGGAGGAGTCCTACTCCCTCCGGGACTAGGATTCCCCCCTTTCCTAGTTGGAATAGGATTCGGGAGGGGGGAAAGAGGAGGAACAGAAGGAAGGGGGGCGCCGGCCCCCTCTCCTTGTCCTATTTGGACTAGGGGGGAGGGGCGCGCGGCCCAGCCCTGGCCACCTCTCCTCTCTTCCACTAAAGCCCACTAAGGCCCATATACCTCCCGGGGGGTTCCGGTAACCTCCCGGTACTCCGGTAAAATCCTGATTTCACCCGGAACACTTCCGATATCCAAATATAGGCTTCCAATATATCAATCTTTATGTCTCGACCAATTCGAGACTCCTCGTCATGTCCGTGATCACACCGGGACTCCGAACAAACTTCGGTACATCAAAACTCATAAACTCATAATATAACTGTCATCGAAACCTTAAGCGTGCGGACCCTACGGGTTTGAGAACAATGTAGACATGACCGAGACACGTCTCCGGTCAATAACCAATAGCGGAACCTGGATGCTCATATTGGCTCCTTCATATTCTATGAAGATCTTTTATCGGTCAGACCGCATAACAACATACGTTGTTCCTTTTGTCATCGGTATGTTCCTTGCCCGAGATTCGATCGTCGGTATCTCAATACCTAGTTCAATCTCGTTACCGGCAAGTCTCTTTACTCGTTCCGTAATACATCATCTCACAACTAACTCATTAGTTGCAATGCTTGCAAGGCTTATGTGATGTGCATTACCGAGAGGGCCCAGAGATACCTCTCCGACAATCGGAGTGACAAATCCTAATCTCGAAATACGCCAACCCAACATGTACCTTTGGAGACACCTGTAGAGCACCTTTATAATCACCCATTTATGTTGTGATGTTTGGTAGCACACAAAGTGTTCCTCCGGCAAACGGGAGTTGCATAATCTCATAGTCATAGGAACATGTATAAGTCATGAAGAAAGCAATAGCAACATACTAAACGATCGGGTGCTAAGCTAATGGAATGGGTCATGTCAATCAGATCATTCACCTAATGATTTGATCCCTTTAATCAAATAACAACTCTTTGTCTATGGTTAGGAAACATAACCATCTTTGATCAATGAGCTGGTCTAGTAGAGGCATACTAGTGACACTCTGTTTGTCTATGTATTCACACATGTATTATGTTTCCGGTTAATACAATTCTAGCATGAATAATAAACATTTATCATGATATAAGGAAATAAGTAATAACTTTATTATTGCCTCTAGGGCATATTTCCTTCATCCATTAGCTTAGCACCCGATCGTTTAGTATGTTGCTATTGATTTCTTCATGACATATACATGTTCCTATGACTATGAGATTATGCAACTCCTGTTTGCCAGAGGAACACTTTGTGTGCTACCAAACGTCACAACGTAACTGGGTGATTAGAAAGGTGCTTTACAGGTGTCTCCAAAGGTACATGTTGGGTTGGCGTGTTTCGAGATTAGGATTTGTCACTCCGATTGTTGGAGAGGTATCTCTAGGCCCTCTCGGTAATGCACATCACATAAGCCTTGCAAGCATTGCAACTAATGAGTTAGTTGTGAGATGATGTATTACGGAACGAGTAAAGAGACTTGCCGGTAATGAGATTGAACTAGGTATTGAGATATCGACGATCGAATCTCGGGCAAGTAACATACCGATGACAAAGGGAACAACGTATGTTGTTATGCGGTCTGACCGATAAAGATCTTCGTAGAATATGTAGGAACCAATATGAGCATCCAGGTTCCGCTATTGGTTATTGACCGGAGACGTGTCTCGGTCATGTCTACATTGTTCTCGAACCGTAGGGTCCGCGCGCTTAACGTTACGATGATGGTTTCATTATGAGTTTATGTATTTTGATGTACCGAAGGTTGTTCGGAGTCCCGGATGTGATCATGGACATGACGAGGAGTCTCAAAATTGTTGAGACATAAAGATCGATATATTGGAAGCCTATATTTGGATATCGGAATCGTTCTAGGTGAAATCGGGATTTTACTGGAGTACCGGGGGTTACCGGAACCCCCCGGGGGTTATTGGGCCTACATGGGACCTAAGGGAGAAGAGGAAAGGAGGCAAGAGGTGGCCGCGCGCCCCTCCCCTCCCTAGTTCGAATAGGACAAGGAGAGGGGGGCGGCGCCCCCCCTTTCCTTTCCCTCTTCCTCCTCTTTCCCACTTCTCCTTCTCCAACTAGGAAAGAAGGGAGTCCTACTCCCGGTGGGAGTAGGACTCCCCCTTGGCGCGCCCTCCTTGGCCGGCCGCCCCCTCCCCTTGGCTCCTTTATATACGGGGGCAAGGGGGCACCCTAGAACACACAAGTTGATCTTCATGATCGTTCCTTAGCCGTGTGCGGTGCCCCCCTCCACCATATTCCACCTCGGTCATATTGTAGCGGTGCTTAGGTGAAGCCCTGCGACGGTTGAACATCAAGATCGTCACCATGCCGTCGTGCTGACCAAACTCCTCCCCGAAGCTTTGCTGGATCGGAGCCCGGGGAGCGTCATCGAGCTGAACGTGTGCCAAGAACTCGGAGGTGCCGGAGTAACGGTGCTTGGATAGGTTGGACCGGGAAGACGTACGACTACTTCCTCTATGTTGCGTCAACACTTCCGCTTCGGTCTACGAGGGTATGTAGACAACACTCTCCCCTCTTGTTGCTATGCATCACCATGATCTTGCGTGTGCGTAGGATTTTTTTTGAAATTACTACGTTCCCCAACAGTGATATCAGAGCCTAGGTTTTATGGTTTGATGTTATATGCACGAGTAGAACACAAATGAGTTGTGGGCGATATAAGTCATACTGCTTACCAGCATGTCATACTTTGGTTCGGCAGTATTGTTTTATGAAGCGGCCCGGACCGACATTACGCGTACGCTTACGCGAGACTGGTTCTACCGCCGTGCTTTGCACACAGGTGGCTGGCGGGTGTCAGTTTCTCCAACTTTAGTTGAACCGAGTGTGGCTACGCCCCGTCCTTGCGAAGGTTAAAACAGCACCAACTTGACAAACTATCGTTGTGGTTTTGATGCGTAGGTAAGATTGGTTCTTGCTTAAGCCCGTAGCAGCCACGTAAAACTTGCAACAAACAAAGTAGAGTACGTCTAACTTGTTTTTGCAGGGCATGTAGTGATGTGATATGGTCAAGGCATGATGCTAAATTTTATTGTATGAGATGATCATGTTTTGTAACCAAGTTATCGGCAACTGGCAGGAGCCATATGGTTGTCGCTTTATTGTATGCAATGCAATCGCCCTGTAATGCTTTACTTTATCACTAAGCGGTAGCGATAGTCGTAGAAGCATAAGATTGGCGAGACGACAACGATGCTACGATGGAGATCAAGGTGTCGCGCCGGTGACGATGGTGATCATGACGGTGCTTCGGAGATGGAGATCACAAGCACAAGATGATGATGGCCATATCATATCACTTATATTGATTGCATGTGATGTTTATCTTTTATGCATCTTATCTTGCTTTGATTGACGGTAGCATTATAAGATGATCTCTCACTAAATTTCAAGATAAAAAGTGTTCTCCCTGAGTATGCACCGTTGCCAAAGTTCGTCGTGCCCAGACACCACGTGATGATCGGGTGTGATAAGCTCTACGTCCATCTACAACGGGTGCAAGCCAGTTTTGCACACGCAGAATACTCAGGTTAAACTTGACGAGCCTAGCATATGCAGATATGGCCTCGGAACACTGAGACCGAAAGGTCGAGCGTGAATCATATAGTAGATATGATCAACATAGCGATGTTCACCATTGAAAACTACTCCATTTCACGTGATGATCGGTTATGGTTTAGTTGATTTGGATCACGTGATCACTTAGATGATTAGAGGGATGTCTATCTAAGTGGGAGTTCTTAAGTAATATGATTAATTGAACTTAAATTTATCATGAACTTAGTCCCTGATAGTATCTTGCTTGTTTATGTTGATTGTAGATAGATGGCCCGTGCTGTTGTTCCGTTGAATTTTAATGCGTTCCTTGAGAAAGCAAAGTTGAAAGATGATGGTAGCAATTACACGGACTAGGTCCGTAACTTGAGGATTATCCTCATTGCTGCACAGAAGAGTTACGTCCTGGAAGCACCGCTGGGTGCCAGGCCTGCTGCTGATGCAACTGACGACGTTAAGAACGTCTGGCAGAGCAAAGCTGATGACTACTCGATAGTTCAATGTGCCATGCTTTACGGCTTAGAACCGGGACTTCAACGATGTTTTGAACGTCATGGGGCATATGAGATGTTCCAGGAGTTGAAGTTAATATTCCAGCAGAATGCCCGGATTGAGAGATATGAAGTCTCCAATAAATTCTATAGCTGCAAGATGGAGGAGAATAGTTCTGTCAGTGAGCATATACTCAAGATGTCTGGGTATTGTAATCACTTGATTCAACTGGGAGTTAATCTTCCGGATGATAGCGTCATTGACAGAATTCTCCAATCACTTCCACCAAGCTACAAGAGCTTCGTGATGAACTATAATATGCAAGGGATGGATAAGACAATTCCCGAGCTCTTCGCAATGCTAAAGGCTGCGGAGGTAGAAATCAAGAAGGAGCATCAAGTGTTGATGGTCAACAAGACCACTAGTTTCAAGAAAAAGGGCAAAGGGAAGAAGAAGGGGAACTTCAAGAAGAACAGCAAGCAAGTTGCTGCTCAGGAGAAGAAACCCAAGTCTGGACCTAAGCCTGAAACTGAGTGCTTCTACTGCAAGCAGACTGGTCACTGGAAGCGGAACTGCCCCAAGTATTTGGCGGATAAGAAGGATGGCAAGGTGAACAAAGGTATATGTGATATACATGTTATTGATGTGTACCTTACTAGAGCTCGCAGTAGCACCTGGGTATTTGATACTGGTTCTGTTGCTAATATTTGCAACTCGAAACAGGGACTACGGATTAAGCGAACACTGGCAAAGGATGAGGTGACGATGCGCGTGGGAAATGGTTCCAAAGTCGATGTGATCGCGGTCGGCACGCTACCTCTACATCTACCTTCGGGATTAGTATTAGACCTAAATAATTGTTATTTGGTGCCAGCGTTGAGCATGAACATTATATCTGGATCTTGTTTGATGCGAGACGGTTATTCATTTAAATCAGAGAATAATGGTTGTTCTATTTATATGAGTAATATCTTTTATGGTCATGCACCCTTGAAGAGTGGTCTATTTTTGATGAATCTCGATAGTAGTGATACACATATTCATAATGTTGAAGCCAAAAGATGCAGAGTTGATAATGATAGTGCAACTTATTTGTGGCACTGCCGTTTAGGTCATATCGGTGTAAAGCGCATGAAGAAACTCCATACTGATGGACTTTTGGAACCACTTGATTATGAATCACTTGGTACTTGCGAACCGTGCCTCATGGGCAAGATGACTAAAATGCCATTCTCCGGTACTATGGAGAGAGCAACAGATTTGTTGGAAATCATACATACAGATGTATGTGGTCCGATGAATGTTGAGGCTCGTGGCGGATATCGTTATTTTCTCACCTTCACAGATGATTTAAGCAGATATGGGTATATCTACTTAATGAAGCATAAGTCTGAAACATTTGAAAAGTTCAAAGAATTTCAGAGTGAAGTTGAAAATCATCGTAACAAGAAAATAAAGTTTCTACGATCTGATCGTGGAGGAGAATATTTGAGTTACGAGTTTGGTCTACATTTGAAACAATGCAGAATAGTTTCGCAGCTCACGCCACCCGGAACACCACAACGTAATGGTGTGTCCGAACGTCGTAATCATACTTTACTTGATATGGTGCGGTCTATGATGTCTCTTACAGATTTACCGCTATCGTTTTGGGGTTATGCTTTAGAGACGGCCGCATTCACGTTAAATAGGGCACCATCAAAATCCGTTGAGAGGACGCCTTATGAACTATGGTTTGGCAAGAAAGCAAAGTTGTCGTTTCTTAAAGTTTGGGGCTGTGATGCTTATGTGAAAAAGCTTCAACCTGATAAGCTCGAACCCAAATCGGAGAAATGTGTCTTCATAGGATACCCAAAGGAGACTGTTGGGTACACCTTCTATCACAGATCCGAAGGCAAGACATTTGTTGCTAAAAATGGATCATTTCTAGAGAAGGAGTTTCTCTCGAAAGAAGTGAGTGGGAGGAAAGTAGAACTTGATGAGGTAACTGTACCTGCTCCCTTATTGGAAAGTAGTACATCAAAGAAACCGGTTTCTGTGACACCTAAACCAATTAGTGAGGAAGTTAATGATGATGATCATAGAACTTCAGATCAAGTTGCTACTGAACCTCGTAGATCAAACAGAGTAAGATCCGCACCAGAGTGGTACAGTAATCCTGTTCTGGAAGTCATGCTACTAGATCATGATGAACCTACGAACTATGAAGAAGCGATGGTGAGCCCAGATTCCGTGAAATGGCTTGAAGCCATGAAATTTGAGATGGGATCCATATATGAGAACAAAGTGTGGACTTTGGTTGACTTGCCCGATGATCGGCAAGCAATTGAGAATAAATGGATCTTCAAGAAGAAGACTGACGCTGACAGGTAATGTTACTGTCTACAAAGCTCGACTTGTTGCAAAAGGTTTTCGACAAGTTCAAGGGATTGACTATGATGAGACCTTCTCACCCGTAGCGATGCTTAAGTCTGTCCGAATCATGTTAGCAATTGCCGCATTTTATGATTATGAAATTTGGCAAATGGATGTCAAAACTGCATTCCTGAATGGATTTCTGGAAGAAGAGTTGTATATGATGCAACCAGAAGGTTTTGTCGATCCAAAAGGAGCTAACAAAGTGTGCAAGCTCCAGCGATCCATTTATGGACTGGTGCAAGCCTCTCGGAGTTGGAATAAACGCTTTGATAGTGTGATCAAAGCATTTGGTTTTATACAGACTTTTGGAGAAGCCTGTATTTACAAGAAAGTGAGTGGGAGCTCTGTAGCATTTCTGATATTATATGTGGATGACATATTACTAATTGGAAATGATATAGAATTTCTGGATAGCATAAAGGGATACTTGAATAAGAGTTTTTCAATGAAAGACCTCGGTGAAGCTGCTTACATATTAGGCATAAAGATCTATAGAGATAGATCAAGACGCTTAATTGGACTTTCACAAAGCACATACCTTGACAAAGTTTTGAAGAAGTTCAAAATGGACCAAGCAAAGAAAGGGTTCTTGCCTGTGTTACAAGGTGTGAAGTTGAGTAAGACTCAATGCCCGACCACTGCAGAAGATAGAGAGAAAATGAAAGATGTTCCCTATGCTTCAGCCATAGGCTCTATCATGTATGCATTGCTGTGTACCAGACCTGATGTGTGCCTTGCTATAAGTCTAGCAGGGAGGTACCAAAGTAATCCAGGAGTGGATCACTGGACAACGGTCAAGAACATCCTGAAATACCTGAAAAGGACTAAGGATATGTTTCTCGTTTATAGAGGTGACAAAGAGCTCATCGTAAATGGTTACGTTGATGCAAGCTTTGACACTGATCCGGACGATTCTAAATCGCAAACGGATACGTGTTTACATTAAACGGTGGAGCTGTTAGTTGGTGCAGTTCTAAACAAAGTGTCGTGGCGGGATCTACATGTGAAGCAGAATACATAGATGCTTTGGAAGCAGCAAATGAAGGAGTCTGGATGAAGGAGTTCATATCTGATCTAGGTGTCATACCTAGTGCATCGGGTCCAATGAAAATCTTTTGTGACAATACTGGTGCAATTGCCTTGGCAAAGGAATCCAGATTTCACAAGAGAACCAAGCACATCAAGAGACGCTTCAATTCCATCCGGGATCTAGTCCAGGTGGGAGACATAGAGATTTGCAAGATACATACGGATCTGAATGTAGCAGACCCGTTGACTAAGCCTCTTCCACGAGCAAAACATGATCAGCACCAAGGCTCCATGGGTGTTAGAATCATTACTATGTAATCTAGATTATTGACTCTAGTGCAAATGGGAGACTGAAGGAAATATGCCCTAGAGGCAATAATAAAGTTATTATTTATTTCCTTATATCATGATAAATGTTTATTATTCATGCTAGAATTGTATTAACCGGAAACATAATATATGTGTGAATACATAGACAAACAGAGCGTCACTAGTATGCCTCTACTTGACTAGCTCGTTAATCAAAGATGGTTATGTTTCCTAACCATGTACAAAGAGTTGTTATTTGATTAACGGGATCACATCATTAGGTGAATGATCTGATTGACATGACCCATTCCATTAGCTTAGCACCCGATCGTTTAGTATGTTGCTATTGCTTTCTTCATGACTTATACATGTTCCTATGACTATGAGATTATGCAACTCCCGTTTGCCGGAGGAACACTTTGTGTGCTACCAAACGTCACAATGTAAATGGGTGATTATAAAGGTGCTCTACAGGTGTCTCCAAAGGTACATGTTGGGTTTCCGTATTTCGAGATTAGGATTTGTCACTCCGATTGTCGGAGAGGTATCTCTGGGCCCTCTCGGTAATGCACATCACATAAGCCTTGCAAGCATTGCAACTAATGAGTTAGTTGTGAGATTATGTATTACGGAACGAGTAAAGAGACTTGCCGGTAACGAGATTGAACTAGGTATTGAGATACCGACGATCGAATCTCGGGCAAGTAACATACCGATGACAAAAGGAACAACGTATGTTGTTATGCGGTCTGACCGATAAAAGATCTTCGTAGAATATGTAGGAGCCAATATGAGCATCCAGGTTCCGCTATTGGTTATTGACCGGAGACGTGTCTCGGTCATGTCTACATTGTTCTCGAACCGTAGGGTCCGCACGCTTAACGTTACGATGACAGTTTCATTATGAGTTTATGTATTTTGATGTACCGAAGGTTGTTCGGAGTCCCGGATGTGATCATGGACATGACGAGGAGTCTCGAAATGGTCGAGACATAAAGATCAATATATTGGAAGCCTATATTTGGATATCGGAATCGTTCCGGGTGAAATCAGGATTTTACCGGAGTACCGGGGGTTACCGGAACCCCCCGGGGGTTATTGGGCCTACATGGGCCCTAAGGGAGAAGAGGAAAGGAGGCAAGAGGTGGCCGCACGCCCCTCCCCTCCCTAGTCCGAATAGGACAAGGAGAGGGGGGCGGCGCCCCCCCTTTCCTTTCCCTCTTCCTCCTCTTTCCCACTTCTCCTTCTCCAACTAGGAAAGAAGGGAGTCCTACTCCCGATGGGAGTAGGACTCCCCCTTGGCGCGCCCTCCTTGGCCGGCCGCCCCCTCCCCTTGGCTCCTTTATATACGGGGGCAAGGGGGCACCCTAGAACACACAAGTTGATCTTCGTGATCGTTCCTTAGCCGTGTGCGGTGCCCCCCTCCACCATATTCCACCTCGGTCATATTGTAGCGGTGCTTAGGCGAAGCCCTGCAACGGTTGAACATCAAGATCATCACCACGCCGTCGTGCTAACAGAACTCCTCCCCGAAGCTTTGCTGGATCGGAGCCCGGGGAGCGTCATTGAGCTGAACGTGTGCCAAGAACTCGGAGGTGCCGGAGTAACGGTGCTTGGATCGGTTGGACCGGGAAGACGTACGACTACTTCCTCTACGTTGCGTCAACGCTTTCGCTTCGGTCTACGAGGGTATGTAGACAACACTCTCCCCTCTCGTTGCTATGCATCACCATGATCTTGCATGTGCGTACGAATTTTTTTGAAATTACTACATTCCCCAACATTTATTATTGCCTCTAGGGCATATTTCCAACATGGGATGTGTTCCATATAAGGAGGACACAATACAATGGTAGTAATGACATAATATAAGCGTATTGTCAGAATTTTGACCCTGTATGAAAGGACACCATCTTGAGTACTTCAAGTCAATTTTTTTGTGAAGTAGAGATAACACAAGCTATTCTTGCAGCACAAAAGATAATATTCAAATGTCAACTTCTCTTGCAGAACAACAATTGTAAATTCAGTGTTAAACAAACAATCTCTAGGATATCAAGGTACGTAAGAACTAGATTCTTTCTCAAGATGTTTCTTGTTTGCATAACAAATTATGAAATACCGAAGTATATGTATGACTGCATTTTATCACAACTTCTGACAGCACACGGTCCTCTCCTAAAGAAAATTCTCCATGTGTTTGCTTCATCATGAATCTATGTGTTCCATATATCTGCATAACATCAAGGAATCCGAGGCTTGAGCAGAAATTCTATTATAATTCCACCTTGAAACCATTGTATAGAAGAACAAAATGTTTTCTTAGATGATCCTTCCATCAAGTACCTTGCAAACAATTCGGAGTAAGCCATGAGAGGATAGATACTAACGAACAAATCAAAGTAAACCATGAGTGGAGAAGCTCCTCAATCTACTCCTACAGGGAGTCTAGTCAGCTTGACTGATGCTAGAAAAGAGAAGTGCGCTGAAGATCACCAATCAATGATAAAAAACTGACATAACCAATTAAAACACGATAAATACCTAATAATCCAGCAGTAGCCGGCCATCGTAGAATGTAGATTAGTTGGAGGCAGCCATTCAAGTGGTTACAGCTCAAGTGATGGTGGTCACCCGACAAAAAAGTAAAATCATTACTTGTTTGTACCCGAGGGAGGCTGAGACTGAGATGCATCATGCTTGCTGGTAGAAAGCGGCGAGCACTTTGCTTATTGCTACAGCAGATGCTGAGGCGGACCACCTAATAGATCAGAATTCCAAATTTCGTCAAGCCTATATTTTTTATAAGTGGATAAAGAGATGCATGAAGCAGATTAAATGGCATGATGAGATCAATGTAGTATATATAATCAGGGATTAACCTGCTCATGGGGGATATCAATTTAGTATATATAATCAGGGATTAACCTGTTCATGGGCGATGTATTCAATGATGTCGAATGCAAAATAAGAGTAGGGGAACTTGTCCTTCACGCGGAGATAGAGTTCTTTATGGTTGAGAGATTCGAGATTATGCCAATAAAACGCAATGAATCATGAAAATAAATCCAATACCACTAGGAGGAGGAAGAATATAGATAATTGACTGATCCATATGTATTTGATTGATCCATCGGGATCATCTCAATGTCCATTCCTTACCTGTCGATGCTGATCCACCCTGACAATCTAGCGAGAAAAGAGCAGTCGTGGCAACGACGATCACCGGTCGAAGGTGTTGGAGTAACAATTAAAATCAACAGCCTTGACTTTTCAGATAAGTCCCACATACCCATCCTCCAGATCGATGGTCTTAAAATCCTGCCTTTGCCCCGCCGTAGCCGCCATCACCGCCATAGCCACCAGTTCTCATCCCGATGGCGAAGAACGCAAACCCTAGATGAGGCTGGGCTCGGTTGCTTCCATCACCCCATGGTATTTGTGTCATTTGTGGAGAAAGAGATGGGGGTGGAAGTCTGGGTGACCATATTATGAGGAGGGATTCCGTCGCTGAAGTTTCGGTTGGAGAAAATCTTTGATTCCACTTCTGTGGGGTCGTGGAAGGAGGAGCGAACAGGAGGGACGTCCAGCGAACAGGGGGCAACTCTTCACCGCAGATCTTGGCCACATATTGTAAATCAAACGGCTAAAAAAAATTAAGATGATGTGGACGCATGATAGGACAGAGAAATCAGGTAGTGGGGATCAACTATTTAGGTATTATAGATTCTACAAATTAAGGACAAGGATGGTCACCACTGGCTCACTTGTAGATTAGATCACATTATCAATGTTAGGTAAGCCTCTTATTTGGTTCTTCTTATTTGGCTTGTTTGTTGTTCACCAGAGTTTTAGTTAAGTATATACATTGTTGTGGACATGCATACATGTAATGAATATGGTTAGAGCATTTAAATATGATTCTTGCCCAATTAAATCTACTTACCTTTTAATCATGGGTCACTCTGAGATCAGGAAATTCCTTCGTGCTTCTCATCACGGTGTTCATAACCAAATTCTGCTCCTACAAAAAGTGAAATGCCAAACGGGAGGTGAATTTCTTACTATAGTAAAGAGGCAATAACAATGAATATTGAGGTACAATTTTACCTTCTTGCGAGCATTTCAGTACTGCACCAAAATACAGAACTTGTGTTTTTCATAGTAGCATCCTTGGTCTCTTTGATAGACTCTTTGAGATATTACGTGGCTTGTTGTGCAATTAGTACATCATATATATGTGATAATAGGATACAAATGATGATTGTAGTGTACATGACCTCCAACACAGACAACTGTATAGGAAATATAGTGTGGTGTCATGAGGGGAGGCGGGAGGGCTCGATGCCCCCTTCTCTAACATAATGTGGGTGGGGGACGCCCCCTATCATAACTTAATTATTTATACGTAAATACTCATTGTTATTTAGGAAGGGATATCTTCCGTTATTCTGTAGTTCACAAAAACCAGGAAAGCGTTAACGACAAGCGAAGTCCATAACATTAAGTAAAAATTAGGAGAGGGTTAAAGACGATTGCGCTACTTTTGCACTACAATGGCACTATGACGCCAATTGTGAAAAAGCCTTCATGTCTAAGGAGGTAATCATACTAAGATTGAACAATACTTACATGATAGTTAACACGTCTAAATCTACATTATCCTTAGTTTCAAATTTCGAGATGCATGATGATGTTAGAGATATTGTGTTGTATTCCCTACTTCAGTCGTCACAAAAAGGGGTTGTGATAAGGTATTAACATACTAATGAGTCTATAACTTTTTGATTTGGGGTTCTACACATGTGTAGTGATTAAGGTTATATGCTTTTCTATTCATGTTCATGTGAAAGACTTCATCCAACTCAACCAACCGCACTATGCAGGGAGCCATGGGCAGGACATCCTAGACTTTGTCAGTATTAATTAAAATCCCTTAGACTTGTGGTTTTGTGTTACCTTAGCCCTAAATGTTGAGTACTTCTGCAATTTATTTAAAAATTTAATTATCTTTAAATGTATTAATTACATGTAAACTTGCATGGATTCTATAGGTTTAGGTTTGTCCAAAGGCAAACATCAACAATGGACATGCAATTAAGTATTCCTCTAGCAAGTCGTCAACAAATATACCTCAGACAACTCTCTGGACTTAATAATCCATATTTTTGATGATACAATTGATGAAGATGCTTTAAAGGTAACAAACATTTGAATATCATCTGAACATTGAAAGCTAGTCGTTGTAAAGCTTCACATAGAAAAATTTATACTATGTTGCATTAAGGTTGCTTTCTGGAGATATCTTCAGCACTTTGGAACAAAAGAATAGCAAGAGTGGATGATTAAGAGGTGCACCGGCATGAGAACACATTGAAACGAGGAAAGGATATGATCAACAAAGCTTGACTTGAATCCACCGGAGAAGATAAAAGAAACGAAGAATGATGAACTTGAAGCTCCGTTAGTTTCTTCTTGAGAATCTCCGGATAAGAACATTGACGAAAAAGAATGGAGAGACTTCCCATGAATAAAATGGATAGTAGATTTAGAAATCTGATTCCTTGAAGGAAAAGGGTGGGAGGGAGGGAAAAACAAAGACAACTTTGGATGGATGAAACAAACACCGTTGAGAAACTTAGAATTGATCTTGCGGATGTTGAAATGATCGGATCCACTTGAAGAGAAACACGACGTTGAAAAGGATTGACATGACAATCTCGATTATCATGAAGGATTTGTATTCACATAGGAGTATGAGAACACCGCTTAGGAAAAAGGTATGGAATCAACACTTGACTTCGAAGCAACTCGAATACCACAAATGAAAAACAAAACAAAGGATTGGCTTACAGAATAAGCCGGGACAAACATATGATAGAGATTTCGTCCGAAGTTTTCATGGTGGGGCCCACACGGGCTCGATCGTACAACACCATCATGCACAAGGCAGTGCACATGACATATGAAGCGTCCCCGAGTCAGCATAGCCAAGGACTCTTTAAAACACAACGAGACCACTGTAAAACCAACCGTGGATAGGCGGACCACTAGACATCGAACCCCAATCTCATATCATGCATTTGTAGGAAAGATATCCTAAGAGCTACTTGAATTCCCACTTATCAACTCCCGAAACTTTCTGGTTATGCAATCGGGTGTTGGGGATACAGGGGAAGCATAATATCTCACCCAAAACTAGCAAATCCTACATGCAGTTGTATCCATCCTTCAACACATAACCAAGAAACCTTCAGAAATCATTTACCTCAACCTTTGAAAAGCATCCGTTATACGAGTTATGGCAATACTCCCAAACTCCCGCCCCAGTACTGGGTGGCGTCGAGGTTATCTCACCAACAACTGCATAGAGGAGATTTTCGATGTTGGCGAAACTCAGGTATTCCAGAACTGCAACGATAAAATTGTGACAGCAACACCTCGGAGCTCAACTCCCGGGACACTGCCACAACCCCTAAATGTCAGGAGGCACCAAGAACAATGTTCTCGTCACAAAACCATCAGAACTATTCCAAGATACCCACGTGATCCTAAAAAAATTTCGTGAAATTTGAGAAGAGAAGAGTCAAAACTCTACGTCAGGAGGCCTCACCAGAGCGACGAAGGGATTGAGGAGTAAAAAGAATCCTACTCTCTGATATATATAATCCTATAAGACTCAAAACATTTTTCTAGACTCAACAACACCAGCGATTCGATAAACCAGTGGGCTCCTAAGTCGGGGAAGGCTCTGATTACCAACTTGTAACACCCACGATGCGGCTATATCTCCCACGTGTCGGAGCATGACTTAGAGGCATAACCGCATAGTAGGCATGTCGCAAGAGGGGTAATCTTTACACATCCCATGTACTGAATAAGAAAGGGATAAAGAGTTGGCTTACAATCGCCACTTCACACAATACATGAATATAGCATTACATCATGCAGAATACAAACAAGGCCCGACTACGGAACCAAAATAAAAGAAGACTACCCCTAATGCAAAAGATCCCCGATCGCCCCGACTGGGCTCCACTACTGATCAACTGAAACAGAACAACACAACGAACATGATCTTCATCGAGCTCCTCCTTCAGCTCGGTTGCGACACCTGCACTGGTATCACCGGCACCTGAAACTGTTTGGAAGTATCTGTGAGCCACGAGGACTCAGCAATCTCACACCCGTGAGATCAAGACTATTTAAGCTTATGGGTAGGGAAAGGTAGTGAGGTGGAGCTGCAGCACTAAGCATATATGGTGGCTAACTTACGCAAAAGAGAGCGAGAAGAGAAGCAAAGCACGGTCGTGAACTAGAAGTGAACAAGAAGTGATCCTGAAACTACTTACGTTCAATCATAACACAAGAACCGTGTTCACTTGCCAGACTCCGCCGGAAAGAGACCATCACGGCTACACACGCGGTTGATGCATTTTAATTAAGTTAAGTGTCAAGTTCTCTACAACCGGACATTAACAAATTCTCATCTGCCCATAACCGCGGGCACAGCTTTTGAAAGTTCAAACCTTGCAGGGGTGTCCCAACTTAGCCCATCACAAGCTCTCACGGTCAACGAAGGATATTCCTTCTCCCAGGAAGACCCGATCAGACTCGGAATCCTGGTTACAAGGCATTTCAACAATGGTAAAACAAGACCAGCAAAGCCGCCCGATGTGCTGACAAATCCCGATAGGAGCTGCACATATCTCGTTCTCAGGGCACACCGGATGAGCGCTCCGTACAACTAAAACCAAACCTCGAGTTTCCCCGAGGGGGCGCTGCAAAGGACTCTAGTTTGGACCAACACTCGGAGAAGCACTGGCCCGGGGGTTTAAAATAAAGATGACCCTTGAGTCTGCAGAACCCAAGGGAAAAAGGCTTAGGTGGCAAATGGTAAAACCAAGGTTGGGCCTTGCTGGAGGAGTTTTATTCAAGGCGAACTGTCAAGGGGTTCCCATTATAACCCAACCGCGTAAGGAACGCAAAATCAAGGAACATAACACCGGTATGACGGAAACTAGGGCGACAAGAGTGGAACAAAACACCAGGCATAAGGCCGAGCCTTCCACCCTTTACCAAGTATATAGATGCATTAATTAAAATAAGAGATATTATGATATCCCAACAATATCCATGTTCCAACGAGGAACAAACTCCATCTTCACCTGCAACTAGCAACATTATAAGAGGGGCTGAGCAAAGCGGTAACATAGCCAAACAACGGTTTGCTATGACAAGGTGGGTTAGAGGCTTAACATGGCAATATGGGAGCCATGATAAAGCATGTGGTAGGTATCGCGGCATAGCAATAGAGCGAGCAACTAGCAAGCAAAGATAGAAGTGATTTCGAGGGTATGGTCATCTTGCCTGAGATCCCGCAAGGAAGAAGAATGAGTCCATGAAGAAGACAAACGAACGTAGTCGAACGGATCCTCACAAACGCGACGTTATCGGAACTAACCCGAAGAAGCAACACCGGAAAGAAGCAAACAACATAGTAAAAAACCACCACATAAGCATGACATGATTCACAATCAAGTATGATGCATGTTCGGATTAATGAGGCATGGCATGGCAAAGTGCACAAGCAATCCTACAAATTAAGTGGAGCTCAATATGCAACGAGTTGCATATTGACGGAACACCACATCAATTATTTAGTTCACTCCCGGTTAGGTACTCAACAATATTAAAGGTTGGTTAACATGGCAAGAGGTGAAACATGAGTGAAAATACACAGCTAGGCATTTTAAATGAGGCCGGAAACAACAACAACAATTCCGGTATATCCTCATGTGCATTAGCAATTTAAAGCAAACAACAATTTTAAACATCTTAATGTTGTTAACATGATGCGGATGGCATGTTCAAGTTTATGCAATTTCAAGAAAATGTTGACATGATAAGATATGAGGCATTTGTCATCGTGGCGGAAACGAAGGGGGTGCCACGGAAACGATTCCGAAAATGATGCCACGGCAACATAACGGTTCCGGTAGCTCATGGAGATATCAGTGCAAAGGAAGTGTGACGGGAGCGTGTCATGGAAGGATGGTGGGGTGCTCCCGGATACCGGGTTCCCACATGTCGACGACGGTGCCAAGCGGGGGAAACAACTAACATGTTGGAAATATGCCCTAGAGGCAATAATAAAAGGATTATTATTATATTTCCTTGTTCATGATAATTGTCTTTTATTCATGCTATAATTGTGTTATCCGGAAATCATAATACATGTGTGAATACATAGACACCAACATGTCCCTACTAAGCCTCTAGTTGACTAGCTCGTTGATCAATAGATAGTCATGGTTTCCTGACTATGGACATTGGATGTCATTGATAACGAGATCACATCATTAGGAGAATGATACCAATCCTAAACATAGCACAAGATCGTATAGTTCGTTTGCTAGAGTTTTTCTAATGTCAAGTATCTTTTCCTTAGACCATGAGATCGTGTAACTCCCGGATGTCGTAGGAGTGCTTTGGGTGTACCAAACGTCACAACGTAACTGGGTGACTATAAAGGTATACTATGGGTATCTCCGAAAGTGTCTGTTGGGTTGACACGGATCAAGACTGGGATTTGTCACTCCGTATAACGGAGAGGTATCTCTGGGCCCACTCGGTAATGCATCATCATAATGAGCTCAAAGTGACCAAGTGTCTGGTCACGGGATCATGCATTACGGTACGAGTAAAGTGACTTGCCGGTAACGAGATTGAACGAGGTATGGGGATACCGACGATCGAATATCGGGCAAGTAACATACCGATTGACAAAGGGAATTGTATACGGGGTTGCTTGAATCCTCGACATCGTGGTTCATCCAATGAGATCATCGAGGAGCATGTGGGAGCCAACATGGGTATCCAGATCCTGCTGTTGGTTATTGACCGGAGAGCCATCTCGGTCATGTCTACATGTCTCCCGAACCCGTAGGGTCTACACACTTAAGGTTCGGTGACGCTAGGGTTGTAGAGATATGAATATGCAGTAACCCGAAAGTTGTTCGGAGTCCCGGATGAGATCCCGGACGTCACGAGGAGTTCCGGAATGGTCCGGAGGTGAAGAATTATATATAGGAAGTGCAGTTTCGGCCATCGGGAGAGTTTCGGGGGTCACCGGTATTGTACCGGGACCACCGGAAGGGTCCCGGGGGTCCACCGGGTGGGGCCACCCATCCCGGAGGGCCCCATGGGCCAAAGTGGGGAGGGGAACCAGCCCATAGTGGGCTGGTGCGCCCCCCTTGGCCCACCCCATGCGCCTAGGGTTGGGAACCCTAGGGTGGGGGGCGCCCCACCTGGCTTGGGGGGCACTCCACCCCTTGGCCGCCGCCCCCCTAGGAGATCCCATCTCCTAGGGCCGGCGCCCCCCCTAGGGGAGCCTATATAAAGGGGGGAGGGAGGGGCAGCCGCACCCTTGAGTCTTGGCGCCTCCCTCTCCCCTGCTACACCTCTCCCTCTCGTAGTAGAACGGCGAAGCCCTGCTGCGGTGACCCCTGCATCCACCACCACGCCGTCGTGCTGCTGGATCTTCATCAACCTCTCCTCCCCCCTTCCTGGATCAAGAAGGAGGAGACGTCACACTGACCGTACATGTGTTGAACACGGAGGTGCCGTCCGTTCGGCGCTAGGATCTCCGGTGATTTGGATCACGTCGAGTACGACTCCCTCATCCCCGTTCTTTGAACGCTTCCGCGCGTGATCTACAAAGGTATCTAGATGCAATCCGATCACTCATTGCTAGATGAACTCATAGATGGATCTTGGTGAAACCGTAGGAAAATTTTTGTTTTCTGCAACGTTCCCCAACAGTGGCATCATGAGCTAGGTCTATGCGTAGTTCTCTTTGCACGAGTAGAACACAATTTGTTGTGGGCGTAGATGTTGTCAACTTTCTTGCCGCTACTAGTCTTATTTTGCTTCAGTGATATCATGGGATGAAGCGGCCCGGACCAACCTTACACGTACGCTTACGTGAGACCGGTTCCACCGACTGACATGCACTAGTTGTATAAGGTGGCTGGCGGGTGTCTGTCTCTCCCACTTTAGTTGGAGCGGATTTGATGAAAAGGGTCCTTATGAAGGGTAAATAGAAGTTGACAAATCACATTGTGGCTTTCACGTAGGTAAGAAAACGTTCTTGCTAGAACCCTATTGCAGCCACGTAAAACTTGCAGCAACAATTAGAGGACGTCTAACTTGTTTTTGCAGCAAGTGTTTTGTGATGTGATATGGCCAAAGTTGTGATGAATGATGAATGATATATATGTGATGTATGAGATGTTCATGCTATTGTAATAGGAATCACGACTTGCATGTCGATGAGTATGACAACTGGCAGGAGCCATAGGAGTTGTCTTTATTTTTTGTATGACCTGCGTGTCATTGAGAAACGCCATGTAAATTACTTTACTTTATTGCTAAACGTGTTAGCCATAGTAGTAGAAGTAATAGTTGGCGAGCAACTTCATGGAGACACGATGATGGAGATCATGATGATGGAGATCATGGTGTCATGCCGGTGACAAGATGATCATGGAGCCCCAAGATGGAGATCAAAGGAGCTATGTGATATTGGCCATATCATGTCACTATTATTATTTGATTGCATGTGATGTTTATCATGTTTTTGCATCTTGTTTACTTAGAATGACGGTAGTAAATAAGATGATCCCTCATAATAATTTCAAGAAAGTGTTCCCCCTAACTGTGCACCGTTGCGACAGTTCGTTGTTTCGAAGCACCACGTGATGATCGGGTGTGATAGATTCCAACGTTCACATACAACGGGTGTAAGACAGATTTACACATGCAAACACTTAGGTTGACTTGACGAGCCTAGCATGTACAGACATGGCCTCGGAACACAGAAGACCGAAAGGTCGAGCATGAGTCGTATAGAAGATACGATCAACATGAAGATGTTCACCGATGTTGGCTAGTCCGTCTCACGTGATGATCGGACACGGCCTAGTTAACTCGGATCATGTTATACTTAGATGACTGGAGGGATGTCTATCTGAGTGGGAGTTCATTGAATAATTTGATTTAGATGAACTTAATTATCATGAACTTAGTCTAAAATCTTTACAACATGTATTGTAGATCAAATGGCCAACGTTGTCCTCAACTTCAACGCGTTCCTAGAGAAAACCAAGCTGAAAGACGATGGCAGCAACTATACGGACTGGGTCCGGAACCTGAGGATCATCCTCATAGCTGCCAAGAAAGATTATGTCCTACAAGCACCGCTAGGTGAAGCACCTGTTCTCCCTGCAGAACAAGACGTTATGAACGCTTGGCAGACACGTACCGATGATTACTCCCTCGTTCAGTGCGGCATGCTTTACAGCTTAGAACCGGGGCTCCAAAAGCGTTTTGAGAGACACGGAGCATATGAGATGTTCGAAGAGCTGAAAATGGTTTTTCAAGCTCATGCCCGGGTCGAGAGATATGAAGTCTCCGACAAGTTCTTCAGCTGTAAGATGGAGGAAAACAGTTCTGTCAGTGAGCACATACTCACTATGTCTGGGTTACATAACCGCTTGACTCAGCTGGGAGTTAATCTCCCGGATGACGCGGTCATTGACAGAATCCTTCAGTCGCTTCCACCGAGCTACAAGAGCTTTGTGATGAACTTCAATATGCAGGGGATGGAAAAGACCATTCCTGAAGTATTTGCAATGCTGAAATCAGCAGAGGTAGAAGTCAAAAAGGAACATCAAGTGTTGATGGTGAATAAAACCACTAAGTTCAAGAAAGGCAAGGGTAAGAAGAACTTCAAGAAGGACGGCAAGGGAGTTGCCGCGCCCGGTAAGCAAGCTGCCGGGAAGAAGCCAAAGAATGGACCCAAGCCCGAGACTGAGTGCTTTTATTGCAAGGAAAGTGGTCACTGGAAGCGGAACTGCCCCAAATACTTAGCGGACAAGAAGGCCGGCAAAACGAAAGGTATATGTGATATACATGTAATTGATGTGTACCTTACCAGTACTCGTAGTAGCTCCTGGGTATTTGATACCGGTGCAGTTGCTCACATTTGTAACTCAAAGCAGGAGCTGCGGAATAAGCGGAGACTGGCGAAGGACGAGGTGACGATGCGCGTCGGGAATGGTTCCAAGGTCGATGTGATCGCCGTCGGCACGCTACCTCTACATTTACCTACGGGATTAGTTTTGAACCTCAATAATTGTTATTTAGTGCCAAGTTTGAGCATGAACATTGTATCAGGATCTCGTTTAATACGAGATGGCTACTCATTTAAATCCGAGAATAATGGTTGTTCTATTTATATGAGAGATATGTTTTATGGTCATGCTCCGATGGTGAATGGTTTATTCTTAATGAATCTCGAGCGTAATGCTACACATATTCATAGTGTGAGTACCAAAAGATGTAAGGTTGATAATGATAGTCCCACATACTTGTGGCACTGCCGCCTTGGTCACATAGGTGTCAAACGCATGAAGAAGCTCCATGCAGATGGACTTTTAGAGTCTCTTGATTACAAATCATTTGACACATGCGAACCATGCCTCATGGGTAAAATGACCAAGACTCCGTTCTCAGGAACAATGGAGCGAGCAACCAACTTATTGGAAATCATACATACTGATGTGTGCGGTCCAATGAGTGTTGAGGCTCGCGGTGGCTATCGTTATGTTCTCACCCTCACTGATGACTTGAGTAGATATGGGTATGTCTACTTAATGAAACACAAGTCTGAGACCTTTGAAAGGTTCAAGGAATTTCAGAGTGAGGTTGAGAATCAACGTGACAGGAAAATCAAGTTCCTGCGATCAGATCGTGGAGGAGAATACTTGAGTCACGAATTTGGCACACACTTAAGAAAATGTGGAATAGTTTCACAACTCACGCCGCCTGGAACACCTCAGCGTAATGGTGTGTCCGAACGTCGTAATCGCACTCTATTAGATATGGTGCGATCTATGATGTCTCTTACCGATTTACCGCTATCTTTTTGGGGCTATGCTTTAGAGACTGCCGCATTCACTTTAAATAGGGCTCCGTCAAAATCCGTTGAGACGACACCGTATGAGTTATGGTTTGGGAAGAAACCTAAGCTGTCGTTTCTAAAAGTTTGGGGATGCGATGCTTATGTCAAGAAACTTCAACCTGAAAAGCTCGAACCCAAGTCGGAAAAATGCGTCTTCATAGGATACCCTAAAGAAACTATTGGGTATACCTTCTACCTCAGATCCGAAGGCAAGATCTCTGTTGCCAAGAATGGATCCTTTCTAGAGAAGGAGTTTCTCTCGAAAGAAGTAAGTGGGAGGAAAGTAGAACTTGATGAAGTATTACCTCTTGAACCGGAAAATGGCGCAACTCAAGAAAATGTTCCTGAGGTGCCTGCACCGACTAGAGAGGAAGTTAATGATGATGATGATCATGAAACTTCAGATCAAGTTGCTACTGAACTTCGTAGGTCCACAAGGACACGTTCCGCACCAGAGTGGTACGGCAACCCTGTCTTGGAGATCATGTTGTTAGACAACGGTGAACCTTCGAACTATGAAGAAGCGATGGCGGGCCCGGATTCTGACAAATGGCTGGAAGCCATGAAATCCGAGATAGGATCCATGTATGAAAACGAAGTATGGACTTTGACTGACTTGCCCGTTGAGCGGCGAGCCATAGAAAATAAATGGATCTTTAAGAAGAAGATAGACGCGGATGGTAATGTGACCATCTATAAAGCTCGGCTTGTCGCTAAGGGTTATCGACAAGTTCAAGGGGTTGACTACGATGAGACTTTCTCACCGGTAGCGAAGCTGAAGTCCGTCCGAATCATGTTAGCAATTGCCGCATTCTATGATTATGAGATATGGCAAATGGACGTCAAAACGGCATTCCTTAATGGTTTCCTTAAGGAAGAATTGTATATGATGCAGCCGGAAGGTTTTGTCGATCCTAAGAATGCTGACAAGGTGTGCAAGCTCCAACGCTCGATTTATGGGCTGGTGCAAGCATCTCGGAGTTGGAACATTCGCTTTGATGAGATGATCAAAGCGTTTCGGTTTACGCAGACTTATGGAGAAGCCTGCGTTTGCAAGAAAGTGAGTGGGAGCTCTGTAGCATTTCTCGTATTATATGTAGATGACATACTTTTGATGGGAAATGATATAGAGCTTTTGGAAAACATTAAGGCCTACTTGAATAAGAGTTTTTCAATGAAGGACCTTGGATAAGCTGCTTATATATTAGGCATCAAGATCTATAGAGATAGATCAAGACGCCTCATAGGTCTTTCACAAAGCACATACCTTGATAAGATATTGAAGAAGTTCAATATGGATCAGTCAAAGAAGGGGTTCTTACCTGTGTTGCAAGGTGTGAAATTGAGCTTAGCTCAATGTCCAACCACGACAAAAGATATAGAAGAGATGAGTGTCATCCCCTATGCCTCAGCCATAGGTTCTATTATGTATGCCATGTTGCGTACCAGACCTGATGTAAACCTTGCCGTAAATTTGGTAGGTAGATACCAAAGTAATCCCAGCAAGGAACACTGGACAGCGGTCAAGAATATCCTGAAGTACCTGAAAAGGACTAAGGAAATGTTTCTCATTTATGGAGGTGACGAAGAGCTCGTCGTAAAGGGTTACATCGACGCTAGCTTCGACACAGATCTGGATGACTCTAAGTCACAAACCGGATACGTGTATATTTTGAATGGTGGGTTTGTAAACTGGTGCAGTTGCAAGCAGAGCGTCGTGGCGGGATCTACATGTGAAGCGGACTACATGGCAGCCTCGGAGGCAGCGCATGAAGCAATTTGGGTGAAGGAGTTCATCACCGACCTAGGAGTCATACCCAATGCGTCGGGGCCGATCAAACTCTTCTGTGACAACACTGGAGCTATCACACTTGCCAAGGAGCCCAGGTTTCACAAGAAGACCAGGCACATCAAGCGTCGCTTCAACTCCATTCGTGAAAATGTTTAAGATGGAGACATAGATATTTGTAAAGTACATACGGACCTGAATGTAGCAGATCCGTTGACTAAACCTCTCCCTAGAGCAAAACATGATCAACGCCAGAATTCCATGGGTGTTCGATTCATCACAATGTAACTAGATTATTGACTCTAGTGCAAGTGGGAGATTGTTGGAAATATGCCCTAGAGGCAATAATAAAAGGATTATTATTATATTTCCTTGTTCATGATAATTGTCTTTTATTCATGCTATAATTGTGTTATCCGGAAATCGCAATACATGTGTGAATACATAGACACCAACATGTCCCTAGTAAGCCTCTAGTTGACTAGCTCGTTGATCAACAGATAGTCATGGTTTCCTGACTATGGACATTGGATGTCATTGATAACGAGATCACATCATTAGGATAATGATGTGATGGACAAGACCCAATCCTAAACATAGCACAAGATCGTATAGTTCGTTTGCTAGAGTTTTTCCAATGTCAAGTATCTTTTCCTTAGACCATGAGATCGTGTAACTCCGGGATGCTGTAGGAGTGCTTTGGGTGTACCAAACGTCACAACGTAACTGGGTGACTATAAAGGTATACTACGGGTATCTCCGAAAGTGTCTGTTGGTTGACACGGATCAAGACTGGGATTTGTCACTCCGTATAACGGAGAGGTATCTCTGGGCCCACTCGGTAATGCATCATCATAATGAGCTCAAAGTGACCAAGTGTCTGGTCACGGGATCATGCATTACGGTACGAGTAAAGTGACTTGCCGGTAACGAGATTGAACGAGGTATTGGGATACCGACGATCGAATCTCGGGCAAGTAACATACCGATTGACAAAGGGAATTGTATACGGGGTTGCTTGAATCCTCGACATCGTGGTTCATCCGATGAGATCATCGAGGAGCATGTGGGAGCCAACATGGGTATCCAGATCCCGCTGTTGGTTATTGACCGGAGAGCCATCTCGGTCATGTCTACATGTCTCCCGAACCCGTAGGGTCTACACACTTAAGGTTCGGTGACGCTAGGGTTGTAGAGATATGAATATGCAGTAACTCGAAAGTTGTTCGGAGTCCCGGATGAGATCCCGGACGTCACGAGGAGTTCCGGAATGGTCTGAAGGTGAAGAATTATATATAGGAAGTGCAGTTTCGGCCATGGGGAGAGTTTCGCGGGTCACCGGTATTGTACCGGGACCACCAGAAGGGTCCCGGGGGTCCACCGGGTGGGGCCACCCATCCCAGAGGCCCCCATGGGCCAAAGTGGGGAGGGGAACTAGCCCATAGTGGGCTTGTGCACCCCCCTTGGCCCACCCCATGAGCCTAGGGTTGGGAACCCTAGGGTGGGGGGGGGGCGCCCCACCTGGCTTGGGGGGCACTCCACCCCTTGGCCGCCGCCCCCCCTAGGAGATCCCATCTCCTAGGGTCGGCGCCCCCCTAGGGGAGCCTATATAAAGGGGGGGAGGGAGGGGCAGCCGCACCCTTGAGTCTTGGCGCCTCCCTCTCCCCTGCTACACCTCTCCCTCTCGTAGTAGAACGGCGAAGCCCTGCTGCGGTGACCCCTGCATCCAACACCACGCCGTCGTGCTGCTGAATCTTCATCAACCTCTCCCCCCCCCCTTGCTGGATCAAGAAGGAGACGTCACGCTGACCGTACGTGTGTTGAACATGGAGGTGCCGTCCAATCGGCGCTAGGATCTCCGGTGATTTGGATCACGTCGAGTACGACTTCCTCATCCCCGTTCTTTGAACGCTTCCGCGCGTGATCTACAAAGGTATGTAGATGCAATCCGATCACTCGTTGCTAGATGAACTCATAGATGGATCTTGGTGAAACAGTAGGAAATTTTTTGTTTTCTACAACGTTCCCCAACATAACGTTCGCGGGAGGATACAACATCCAAACATGCATCTCATACCACACAAGCATTTGTTCTCGGACGGTCATCTCGGGGTTATACCTTTGAAGCGTGCATTATCGGAACGAATCGAGTTCGGCGGTAGGGGTACACGTGTCGAAGGGGAAGTAGTTGTTCACGAGGTCGTCGTGGGAAGTAGCGGTTCACGCCACGGTAGTTGAACTTGACATTTGCATTACACGGGTCTTCGGCGACGGTCGTCGTACATGGTTCAGAGTGGTAGTTGCATCTTCGGACTTGTCGGTCTCGATTCTTGCGACGGTAGCGGTATACGTTTCATTTTGGGTGAGGTACTTAACGAATCCAACGTCCTCGGGGCGACGGTAGTTGTACATAGTCCACGAGTCGTCTATCGTTCGGGGTCCGACTTGCGGGTCTTGCCGACATGAGGGGTACTTGGCATTTCCGTGTGGTGTAGGGGTACATGTCGATGATCGTCGTGGTACTTGGTGTTTCACACTTGCTGATCCCGTCAACTCGAAGGGGTACTTGGTACAATCCGCATAGTTATGCACTTGTCGTCGAGGGACTTGATGGATCCGAGGCTTCCGGAGGCGACGGTAGTGGGACTTGTATCAATGTGGTGTAGTTGTACTTGCTGGTGGCGGTGCTTGGCGAAAACCGAGATGGTCTTGACGTTAACAGCCACAAGCGGGGGTGCACGGAGGATGCGTCTTGCGTTCCTCGCGGAGGTGGTCTTGACCATGGCGTTCCTGCGGTAGCCGGAGAGCTCATGGCCTGCAGCAGCAGCAGCAGCAAGGCACGGAACGGAGTCGCCGGGCACTGATGGTGGAGGAGAGATGGCCGTTGATGCACGACTGCTTGGTGGCGGGGCGCCACGTAGCTGCGGCTGCTCCCAGCCGAAGCTCGGGCCTCCGTGTTGTCGAGGCGCGGCACAGGGAGATGGAAGGATGGATGGCGCGACGGAGGGCAGCAGCCGGCAACGGCTCCGGTGGCCGGCGTGGTTGAGGAAGGAGGCGAACGGGACGGAGGAAGGAGAGGCCGGCCGGGGACGAAGGCAAGGGCGCCGTCCCTCTATGTGTGCGCAGGAGGCCGGTCCGGGCGCCATGGCGAGACGGCGGTGCAGAGGCGCAAGGCGAGCAGCTAGAGTGGCAGCAGAGGGAGGCGCGACGAGGTGCAGGTGGAAGAGGCGCTCGGCGGGTCAAGGTTGAGCTCGCGCGCGAGGGTAGAGTGTGAGGGCTCGGGGCACCTCCCTGGAGCGTGAGGAAGAGAGCGAGAGGAGGGGGGTTCGAGCAGAGCGCTGGAGGGAGATGGGGATCGAGATCCCCTCTTGACGGCACTGGTGGGAATGAGAGGGAGAGGACCAGGGGATCGGGGAGATGGGGGTTCGCTCAGGCCTAGGGTTAGGATTAGGTGGGCCTGGTGCGGGAAGTTGGGCGGCCCAGGTGCAGTTGGCCTAGGGATTAGGCAGGGGCGCGGCTGGGCCTAGGGATGGGCCCTAGAGGCCGGCCTGCTGGGCTCTCCTCTCTCTCTCTCTCTCTCTCTCTCTCTCTCTCTCTCTCTCTCTCTTATTTCTAAGCAGAAAACAAAAGTGGAGAAGAAAAGAAAGAGGGAGAGGTTAGGGAAAGAATTAGAGCATGCAGATAATATTCCCGGACTCGCAAAAATGTGTACGATCCAGAAAAATGGAGTGGGCATTTTTTAAAGTCTAAATTCAAACTCATTTGATTTAAAATCAAATGGTTCGAATAGGAAGTGAGGGTTAGGAAGGTCTAAAAATGTTCGGATTTTTGGTGGAGCTCCGAAAAATGACGAAAGAATTTACGGACAAAGTTCAAGGTCAAGAAGCGAGATAACAAAGGCATGGGAAAATTTTGCAAATGTGTTTTAGGTGATTCCATAAGAATGGATTATTTATCATAGCTCCCTAATATTGGAAGGGTATGTTATAAAGAGAACTCATCATGTGAATTCCCTCGGTTTAAATGGATCGAAGATCCATACGGTTTATTTGGTTGAGTTTTAAAACGGGTTGCATGAAGACATGATGCAATGCACATGATGCAATGATGAATGCAACGAACCAAAAAAACACCAAGGAATCTCGGAACCCATGGAAGGCATCTGAAGCTCCGGTCTTGGGGCGTTACATAACTAGTCTACAACTTTTTGATTTGGGGTTCTATACATGTCTAATCATTGAGTCGATATGCTTTGCTATTCATGTTGATTTCAAAGAGTTCATACAGCTCGAACATCTACACTATGGAGGGAGCCATGGGCAGGAGATCCCAGACTTGTGGGTATTAGTTAAAATCCTCTAGACATTGTTACTTTGTATTACATTAGTTCTATGTGTATATTTATGCAATTTCTTCGAAGATTTAATCGGGTATAAGTGTATTCATTACATGTATACATGTATGTATTCTATAGGTTTTGGTTCGTCCAATGGCAAACTTCAATAAGGAGATGCAGTCAAGTATCGCGTGCAGCAAGTCAGCAAAAAAATCAGTACACCATTTTTTCTTATATTTAATTAATTAAAGATACGATAATTAATATATTTTATGCTAGTTTGAAATGGAAAAAAAGGGAATTGTACCATTTTCAAATGGTTGCATTGTTGGCAGTCCATTTAGCTACCAGTGAGCGGACGAGCTAAATCCTATTAGTGCACCGAATACAGTGCACTTGGGGAGGTCCTATTCAACGCAGCAAGTGTTGGTTAGCGCTGCCGGTGCTCGCAAGGGAAGCGTAGAGGGCTGGCCAGCAACCTACTGAAGAAAAGCAAACGCGAAGAGAAAAACTGCAAAATAGTTCTAATCGGTATATGGGATAACCAGGATTCAAACTCCGCACGACACCAATAACAACCTGGGGTAATAACCACCAAGACTGAGCTCACATGCTTGTCCACTATCAACAAAGTATATGAAATCCTCTCGTGGTGCTCCCCGACAACTACTCCACCGGGCGGGAACACCGGCTACTTTACTTGGCTCTCTGAAGCCACTCTCCTCCTCCCGGCTGCACGGAGCCGAGGCCTCGCCACCATAGCCTCCCTCACTGCATGGTCCCTTTGGCGACACCGGAACACGATCATCTTCTACAATATTACCCCCTCCTCCTCCTCCCTGATCGCCGCGATCAAAGATGAAGCTCGCTCTTGGGCCACCGCGGGAGCTCGAGGACTCGCTGCGCGTACTTTTGTAACCTGAACTTGTAATCGGCTGAGCAACCCCCTGCCCTATGCTCTCACTGGGATCATGGGCTCGCCATTAGTGTGCACGAGGCTATAATTCTCAATCATGTACTTTGTTCTCTCCTTCTATCAATGCAATGATACGCTAGCTTAGCGTATTCGAGAAAAAAAATATTTGAAAAAAATAAAAAAATGAATATTGAAAAAGTTCAAAACATGAAAAGGTTTGCAAAAAATGAAAAAATGTTCATGCATTTTGAAAAAAGTTCATGATTTTTTCAAAAGTTCATTGGTTTAAAAAAAAACAGCAAATTTGAGAAAAGTTCATGAATTAATTTTTATCGATTTTGAAAAGAGTTCATCAAATTTTGAAAATGTTCATGAATTTGAAAAACAGTCCATTGATTTTGAAAAATAGTTCACAAATTTGAAGACAATTCATCGATTTTGAGTAGAATGTTCACTATTTTGAAAAAAGTTCATCCATTTTAAAAATATATTTTTAATTTTTTTATCTATTTGGAAAAAGGAGAAAACAAAGTTCATTGAAAAAGAATACAATGAAGAAAATAGCAGAAGAAATAGTAAAAGAAAGAAAAACCAAACAAAACCGATCCAGAAAAAACCAGTGCGTAAAAAGGAAAAAAGGCTGGTAAGCTTCTTGAAGCTTCCCAAAAGTAGTAATACAACTCCCTCATATACCTTTTAATGGGCCGGCCCATGTAGATTCAATGTGTGGAGGAAGGGGGTGCGAGCGTTAGCTCCGGTGCGTGTAAATGGCGAAACGGTCGCCATATAGGAAATGTTGTACACTTGGTACAACGTGCACACACCCATCGAGCAGCTTTAGGTTGTAGGCCAGCTTATGCAGGAGAGTATTGTTGAACCCCCCATCTAGTTTACATTTTTTTCTTTTTCTTTCTTTTTTTCATTTTTTAATATTTATGAAATTTTTAAATCCATGTATACCTTTTAAAATTCATGAATTTTTTTAAATTCACACTCATTCTTTAAAGTTATGATTGTTTTCAAAAATTCATGAATATTTTATAAATTCATTAGAAAAACAAAATACCTTATTTTTAAATATTTTTACGAATTCATTAACATTTTTAAATATGTGAAAAAACAAATACTTGAATTTATTTTTAATTCTGTTAACATTTTTTGTTTCACCGTTTTTAATTAACAAAAAACGAGACGAGATCACCAGCAGCAAAAGGCGATCGAAAAAATCAAACAAACCATAGCAAGTTATTTTGGGTCGGCCCATGTTGCTCGACCTGTGCGCTGTAGTGACATTAAGGTCAAATAGGCCTATAGTGACCTGTCCCAACATATTCCAAACTTGGTGAAACAAATTTCATGGAACAGAAAACCAACACGGAAGAGCCATGCTCAAATAGATGTTAAACTCAGATGTAAATTAACTAAGAAACTCAGGAATAAATTAATGAAGTTATCACATATAGGATTCCGACCAATGTACAAAAGCAGACTTGAATTTCATAGGTTAATGCAAACTTACCCTTGAAGGTCTATAGATGTCAACTCCTTTTCGAGCCCTCCAACCTTTCTGAACAAACCTCCAAGTCTCAAAAATATGAACATCGTACAAGGCAGACAATGTGCACAAGAACCAATGGTTTTTTTCTGGTCATAGACTAAAATATGTGCATATGAACAGTTGCAGAAAATATATAGAAAATAAGCATATGGGATATCAGTCGTTCGTTACCGAGAAAAATCAGTAGGAATATTTGTGTTGGTGTTGTTGCTGAAGACTTTGCAAATCTCTAACATGAGGCACTCAAGACCATAAGAGGAACGAATGACCTCAAGATGGGGAAAACACAAAACCTATGTGATACCTTATTCATAGTTGAGATATTTCACCATTTCTCTCACTCGGGTGGGTAGCATGCGGTGATGAAAATATATCCAATCGACGCATCAAACCAGACGTAGAACACCTAAACACATTCATCACATGGACGGACATTAATATAAACATAAAGAGAGAGATAAATTTTTCCAATGAATCTCTGCGTGCTTAGATGGAAAACCTTATCCTCGTACTTCTTGTGTGGGACAGGGACACCCCATTTCAAATCCCTGGTGATTCTTTTTGTTGAAAATGAGGATTGCCCCGATCACTGCATCGCGTGATGCACACAATCATCTTTATTGCATTATTTAACAAGGCCGTACAAAATAAATACATAGATCAATGCATTGCGAAAACTCTCACCCTACCTACAAGATTGATGATGTGCCCTGACCTCGTGCCCACGCATACCAAAAATTCTGGTGGCCTCACCAAGCCGGCCGCCGGCTAGTCGGGAGCACCAACCAGTCTAGCACACCCTCAGCATGCGCGACATGTGCACACTGTAGAATCCGTCGCCGCCTTGTTTCGCAGTCCCATCTTCAGGACAATCAATGCACTGAACTTGTCAGAACCTTCTGTCATCGTCGACGCCGCTACGACGATGGACAACGTCAGCCTCCAGCACGCACCCATCAAATGGTATCCAATGCCGAGACCCATGTATCCATGGAAGGGAAATAACACCACTACCATTAGCTGTATGACGTTGGTGAAATCTGTGTTTTCCTCTCATGTGATCTACTACATCACGCCAGACATTCTCCCCCAGAGCACCACATGCCTTCTGGCAACCACTCTAAATGCTTACCATGATGTGTTTCTCCCGCCTCTCTAGCAAGCCCCACAAGACCTTTAGAAGATATATATTCACATTTATCTCTATTTTTACATAATAATCACATGCAAGAGAAGAGGTATGTAATCGTCATGAATTGCATTAGAAGATACCCTCATTTGTATCCGAGAATCAATTAGAAAATAATTTCGGCCAATAGATACTTAAACTGGAGGCGACTCATCAAGAACATCAATTCCCACTAAGCGATGTTGAAACTGGAGTTGATTCATTAACAAAAAGAATATCTAGAGCCTGATTATATATTGACCATAAATATACAATTCAATGTCTCATTTTGTCCGTCTACCCCTCGACTCCGCCAGGCTCCTCCATCTGCTGGCTCGCCTAACCACTTTTGTCGTTGCCTCCACTGGCTATGACCAGAGCAAGATTTTTAATATCCCAACATTTTGACACACGACTAAGGAAATTGGATGAAGTAAAAAAAGACCTTTCAATGTCTTCAATAGATGGAGTCAACGATACAACAAAGGGGCGGCAATTTACCGATAAAATCATGAAGGACATAATAACACGTTGTAAAAAAACCATTTCCTCTTGTCATTTGCGCAAGTATATCGCCATGGTAAGTAAGTGTAGATGAGAAGCACAAGGTCTCTAAAGCTGTAGTCAGGGACAAATCTGCCAGCAAACAACAATTTTATGAAAAGAATGTGAATATGAAACTGCAACAGTTGCACTGAATATTGTAATTTTTGAATTATGATATTGTACAGGCCACGGGTTATCTAGCTTCCTATTAGTATAACATCTAATATGTCAACTACAAAAGCGCCTAGCTGAGAATTGGCACACCCTCATTGAAGCATCTCTTTGCACTCTAACTAGTAGTTGGGGCGCCACCCGGTGGCGCCGCCTAAGAGGAAGTTGAGGCGGTGCCGGGTTGGAAAGGCGCCCCATCCACTTTCTTGTTTGTATCAGGGGTATTATTCCATCATGCTCAAAGTACATACATATTTGCAAGTATCTAAAACTTTAAGATAGAGATGTGCAAAAGCAATACACATAAAGAATGTATTCTTACAAGCAAAGATATCTGTTTGCGTGCCTCAACTTGTTCCTTGTGGTTTTTTTTCATATTGATTGTGTGTATTGTAGTTTTATCGAGGCCAGAGGTATATTTGTTGTGTCTAAATCCAAAAATCACCAGTCAATAAAAGAGCGTTAATTTCTGAATCAAAGCACTCATGTTAACCATCAGAGCATTTCTCGATCTCTGAATCATAAGAGCATTTCTCGATCTCTGAATCAGAAGATTTTTCTGCTGCTAGAAACTCAAGTTCTGTATGACCTTGATCATTTCTCACCTTGCATTATACAGCTTTTGTAAAATTTGATTGTTGCATCGGGTTGTAATTCTTACCGACTTTGCAAATTTTGATAGTCGATTTTGCTGGCGTTTCCTTGGGTAATTTTCATCTGTTTCTATTTTACACACAGAAATGCAAGGTACTCTGTATAAACTTACTTCATTACTTGTCATATCGAACTGTTTTTGGCCTGTTGCCCGTCACTGATTCAGTGGGAAAAAATGGTTTGTAATGTTCAATATCATCCAATGGACTTGTAATGTTCGGATATCATCTAAAGGAATCTTGCTGCACCAGTGCACCATTGCTACACAATTTCAATCCAGGTTCTTCTATTTCTATAGAAACCTGTCCGCAGACCGCAGACCGCAGCCCATCAAGTGGAAGCAGAGAGCACGCTCTTGACAAACTCCCGGGGCGGCAGCCATTGGCATTGTCAGCCCGCCACCTTCGGCCATGTCAATGGTGTCGCCTTCACCAACATCCCACTCAAAGCACTGCACGGGTGCTGCCACAGACAAGCTGACAAGGCGCATCGCCAGCCCTTCCCCGGGGCATCGCCTCCGACCAAGCCCGAACGGCAGCATGGGCGTGGTGACCGTGTCTCTTTCCAAGAACCGCTCCGGCCGGAACTCCTCTGGCGCATCCCAGATATTGACATCCCGGTGGATCGCCCATCCATTCACGAGAATCATCGTGCCGCGCTGGACATGAAAGCCACCCACCGTGCAGTCCTACATGGCCTCGTGCGCTGGGATGATTGGGCCGACGGGCACAGCCGAAGGGTCTCCTTGACAACGCACTGCAGGTAAGGTAGGTTGGTGATGTCCGACTCCTCAACCAGTCGGCCCATGCCGACGTTCAGTGGCGGAGCTTGGGCTGAAATCTAGGGGGGGCAATGGGCTGGGGGGCAAACAATATGTATTTTGGGCTGATTTTGCTTGAGATATGGGCCAAATACTAAGGGGTATTTCAGAAAAAAATCATGGGCTGGGGGGGCAACGGCCCAGGTTGGCCCCTGAGAAGCTCCGCCACTGCCGACGTTGGCGTCTATCTCAGCCCTCACCTTCCGCATCACCTCTGGGTGCTTCACAAGCAGCGCCATCGCCCACTCCGTGGTCAGCGCCGATGTGTCGGTGCCGGCAGTGAGCAGTACCTGAATGTCAGCATAGGCATAGCAACCATGTTGTCACAGACTCACACTCTCACTCTCACAGATCGCCAAAATGGCACACATCGTGGTGCTGGTGTCAGGCAGGCAGTTTTGCAAAATATGCTAGTACTCACCAAGACGATGCCTTTGACGACGGTGTCAGTGTAATACCCGGGATCGGTTTCTTGGTGCTCCAAGAGCACGGCGATTGCGCCCTTCTTCTCCACGTCTAGGCCACCGGCATTTGCGCGTTCATCGATGACCATCGATGAGGGCACCGACGAACGCATCATGCCTTGTCTGAAGACTTACAAGCGCCGCCTGTGGAGACGGTCGACCCAGCGAAGCGCCGGGAAGAAGTCCCCGATGCTGGGCGCGCCGCTCACTGCAAACGTCTCCTCGACGATCTCTTGGATCCTACGCACGCCGTCGGCAAGCCATCACGTTAAGCACCAGCTCGAAGAGCCTGGGCCGGAGGGTAACAATCCCACCCCCGGTGCATGCGCTGGCGTCGTGGAGCAGGTTCTGGACGAGGGACGCGACCCCGGCGCGGCGGTCACCGGCGAGCGCGGCGAGGCGGGAGGTCGAGAAGAGCTAGACGGCGAGAAACCGGCGCAGGCCGCGCCAGTGGCCCCCGTGGGAGGCCCACACGACGGTGGTCCGCCCGTAAATGACCCCTAGGTGCTCCGCAGGGAGCATCCGCAGCCGGCCCGCCAGCGCGGCGTCGTGCGCCGTGAAGCCTCCTCGGCCGCCGCGTATGTGGACACGACCAGCGCCCGCCGCGCGCCCAGACGCAGCGACAGGAGCGGCGGTACCCCGGCGAGCGCGGACAGCGAGCTATGCAGCGGCTTCTTGAGCAGGTGCAGCCGTGCAGGTGCCCGAGCAGATGGAGCGCCGGCGGGCTCGGCGCGCTGCTGGTCCCGTACCCTGCCGTCGCCTCGGCCGAACAAAGACGGCGACGACACCGGAGACGAGGAGGAGAGGGGCCGAGCGAGACGCGGCATCGACCGGCGCATCACGAACCTTGGCGGCCGCGGCGGCCCCCGCGCCCATGTCGACGTCCTCGTCGTCGACGGGAATCTCCTGGCCGTGCACCTCCTCCATGGCCGCCGCGTGCTGAGCTCGAATCTTCTCGCCTCGGCCAACCTAATTCCCGGCCTGATCAGCTCCCGGTGGCGCTTCTCCATGGGCTCGCCTTCTACCTCTCCCTCCTCTGATCCTCTCTTCATCTCACCCTCCCCTCCCCTTCTCTCTGCTGCGGACGACGCCGCGGACGGCCATCTCCGTGGCCAACCCGCTCCTGCCGCTCTGCCTCCTCCTCGGCGCCATCGACTTAACCCTAGCTGGGAGTGGGAGGACGAGAAGAAAGAGGATGCAGCAGGAAGAGAGAGGGATGGCCGCGTGAGGAAGAGGAGAAGGTGGGCGCAGGGGACGGCGGCATCTGGGGAGCTCTCTCTTTCTTTCCCGGCCAATCCCTTTCTCTGTTAATTCCTCTTTCCCCTCCCGAAGCGAGCATTTTGTCGCATAGTTAATCCTACGTGGACAGCACGAGGGCACGCCCATGATGGACACCGTACAGACACAAGCGCTTATATGCACGCGCATACACTCACCCCTATAAACGCACACACGTACACCCTATCCCACTGAAAGCGCATCGCCGGAAATCCTGAAATAAATTCAGAAATAATGCGAGCATCAGGATTTAAACCCTGATGGGTTGAGGATACCACTGTCTACCTAACCAACTCAACCACAGGTTGATTCGCATTGTTTTGGATAACTAACCTAACATGGACCTTCTCAGTTAAATAATGGTGCATCTAATTGGATACCAAACTGCAGTAAAAATGCAAATTCAGTTACTACAGAGAAAATGTTAGGATAGTTCTAGGCCAAAATGTTTTCAGTTGAAAAACATGAATGCTGTTGAACCAACAATGTTTACTGTGACCAATCTGATTCGCTTATACCAAAAAAAATATGTATTCTATAGCAGAACAAAATTACATTACTACTAACCAGAATGCCTGTAGAGGAAACAGATCAGAAAATGCAAATTATGTATTGATCATTGCCATAGCTGCAAGTGGATGAAATGTAAATATTGTACAACTCAAAAGGATGCACCTCCACACAGTATCTACCCTGAATGATGGATAATTTCACAAAAGGAGTCTGGCGCTATACTAGCATAAAGCAGCATGCTATGAAAAATTAGATGTCAACGCATTATGCATGAATTACGTTGAGAACTGGAAGAAGCGAATTGCAGGAGCTACATGGTGTCCCTCTGGTCACTGTCCTCCCGGTTGAATTATTCACTGTCTCATCCAAATCCTAGACCGCAGTATCTACAAAAAAAAATGCCAGTCTTGTTTTTTTGAATAGTGTTCATATAAATAGAGCAAGTAGTCACGCGTAATGTAACTTGTGCTTAGTGCGCGGGGCAACATGTACTCAGGGCCGCCTCCAGAAATTTGGGGGCCCAATGCGAAAAGCAAAATGGGGCCCTAATTTTCTTTAAAAAGCTTATAGTATAACTCAAGCAGAATCTCATTTGATTATATAACCTAAATGTATGTTATTTCTTACAATATTTAGGAGTATACCAAATACCGATGCAAAAGACAAATGGTATAAGTAAAACAATAAGCTAACCTCGTGTTATCAAAATGTGGCATCCTTCTTGTATTCTTTCGTCTTGTGTTCTTTGAAATGACTTCTTTAATTATATCTTCTTAATTAATCTTCTTCAAGGCATCATTTTCAAGAGCTATTGTCGCCAATCCATTGAATCTTTCATGTGTCATAGTAGAACGCACATAGAATACCAAGAATGCATGAGTGTTTCTATTTATGGACCGAAACAAAAATAATATCAATGCATTGGAACTCCATGCCTTATAGGCCTGCAAAGAATTCAAGATAGTAGCCCGCAAAAATAAAAGGAATTCAAGATAGTAGTAGAACAGAAGAAGATAAAACCTTGAATTATAGGCTTGTTTCTTCCTTCTCGAATACTAAATTATAGGCTTGTCAAGAACTCAGAGATAGATGAATTAATGGGGTAGCCGATCGCTGGCCGCAGGGCACCGATTACTCCTTCAACCTGCTAGCCTTCTCCCTTCTGTTCGTTTGTGGGTGCGAGGCAGCGAGGGTGTCGTCGGGACCGGCGCCTCCAATTCCTGTGCCGTTGTGATGCCGCCGTGCTGCGTGCCGTCTGACGGCCCTATGAGGCTGGTCATAGTGGAGAGTAACTTATACTAGTGTCATGCATATGACACTAGTCTAAGTTACTATCTTCATAGTGCAAAATAACATACTAGTAGTGTCATATGTAGCTTCATTGATGACTTGTAGACTCATATTGTCTTGAGAAGCGCTATGTTACAGTAATATATTATGTTACCGCTTTTCATTAACTACATGTCACATAAGCAAAAATTTCTTAAAATGTGCTATGTTACTACCTAAGTTATTTCCACTATGACTAGCCTGACTTAGCTGATCTGACTGCTAAAGTGAGAAAGATCCCAAGTCGCCCAGGATACGTATACACATACGTGCGCTTCCGTTTGTCTTTCGATCGATCGACTTCCGAATGATGGACTAGCGATCAGCGGGAGCTGACCAGCAGCCCCAAGAGGCCCAAACTGTGAGCTTCAGCGATCAGGCAGACGTAGGCCCAAAACTAAAAGGTGCACGTTTCAGATTAGTACATGAATTTGGACCCAAATTGGGGGCCTCTGACTTTTTGGGGCCCTGTGGCCTGTAGACGGATGTACTTTGCATGTGATACAATGGTGCGGTACGCAAGAAACGAGAAAAAAAAGCTGGAGTAAAAAATCCATAGAAAAGGCAAGTCTTTAGACTCGTTTCTCCGTCCCACAATATAAAAACATTTTTTAAGCTATAACAAAGCTTGAAAAATATTTTCATGTTATGGGACGAAGGGAGTAACATTCAACAGCCTGTGTTCGTCACTTGCCTTTTGGCCGCATGACGTTTCCGGCCTGTATGGTGTTGGAATTTGCTAGTGGGCTTTTGGCCCAAAGCCAAATAAAATTCTGAAATTCTCTTGGCACATTCATGCACACATGTAAGTTGTGTGAGTGAGACTAAAGTTTAGTCCCATCCCGGAAGTTGAGTGAGACTTGCACCTCTTTATAAAATGAGCTGTTCTACCACTTGTATGAGCATAAAAGGAGACCTACACCTCGCTCGTCACGACGCGACGCGACGAGACGAGCGGCACTGCGCTGGGGGATTGAGCCGAGGACAGAGCTATACACGTTGTCTATATTTTTGCTGCTCGAGGAAAATTAACGAGTTATTAATTACTCCCTCTGTTCCTTGATATAAGGTGTATAGATTTTTGAGAAAAAGTCTGAAATATTAGGTGTATTGCGTTGCACCACTCGTTTGGATAATGTTTTTAGGGATTTGATTACATTTCCTTATATTAGGCAAGCTCCTCTATTTTCTCATGTCAATTAATCAGGTGTAATCTCGCCCAAAACTTAAGAAATTTTCCCTCCACATGCGTTCTTTAATTTCCGTGCCAAAAATTATACACCCTATATCAAGGAAAGGAGGGAGTAATAATTAACGGACACATTAATTACTGAACCGTTTCTGATTCTTTTGGTCACGACTCAGACATGGGGTTTACCCCCACCCTAGCCGCCGCCGCATCCTATGGTTTCGCACCACCGTTCCAGAGCATTGCGCCGCTACGAAAGTCTTCTCCATCTCTCCTTCCGGGGTGCACCATGAGAAGGGAAACAGGCCTTCGGAACCCTGCCTCTCGTGATCCTGTATGGGAGAGGGGCGATCAGGTTTTTGGGGAGCGCAATCACGCGACTACTGGCAGCGACGACTTCGCCAACGACGACTTCTTCCCCGACCTCGGCAACCTCATCCTCAACGACATGGGCGACAACATCAACACCGGCGCTACTGCTCCCGCTGCACCGTATGTGATTCTATCCTTCTTATTCGAGATCATGGTAGAATTCATGTTTCTAGTATGTGCCCTAGATGTGATCTGTTCATCTACTATGCTAGGTCACATAATTAGTTTAATCTCTGCTACTGCTGTCATGATTTATCTGCTGTTTATTCTGATTAAATCTCGTAGTAATTCGCTCATATATTCAACAATCCGAAAACCTGATTATAGGCAATTTTCTTCGAGTGGTTTTGCTAGGCATCTGAAGCCGCCTACCTATAAGGGGGTGCAATATAAGAGGTGGTGCACGAGAGCAGTTTACTAGTTCCAGACCATGTACTGCTATGATGCCACCAAGGGCAAGCCCGAGGGCGATCTTAATTAATCCTGCACAGCAGGAAGTTTTTGAGAAGATCGATACCCTTTTTAAAGGTGCCCTTTTGAGTGTTCTTGATGATTCCATTATGGATTCGTATATGTCATTTAACAATGATAAGGACATGTGAGTTGCGCCCGAGGCCAAGTTTGGGGCCTCGGACGCTGACATCGAGTTGTATGTCATGGAGCAATTCTATGACTACAAGATGACTAATGAGCGCTCTGTTGTCCAGCAGGCTCATGAGATACAGTCGCTCGCAAAGGAACTTGAGTACTTCAAGTGTGTGTTGCTGGACAAATTTGTTGCCGGAGGCATCATTGCCAAGCTTCCACCTTCGTGGAACAATTTTGCTACTTCCCTGAAACACAAGAGACATGAGTTTTCCGTTGCGGATCTCATTGGTACTCTTGATGTTGAAGAGAAGGCGAGAGCAAAGGACACACGTGCTCGAGTTGTCGAGGGAGCTTCTAGTGCCCACATGGTACATAAGAACAACTTCCAGCCCAACAAGTTCAAAAACAACAAGAATAAAACTCAGGGCAAAGGCAAGTTTGATACAAAGAACAAGCCGTCACTTTCTACCAACTTCCAAAAGAATTCTCATAACAAGGGGAAGGGACTTTGCCGTGGCTGCGGTGATCCTAATCACTGGGCTCTGAAGTGTCCTAACCGCTTTGAGGGGCGCGAACATGAGAAGAGCGGCAAGTCCGCTAATGTTGTCATCGGTGATACTGATATGAAGGAATCTGGGTACGGTATTCTTCCTACCATCCTTTCAGTATTTCAATCTCCTGATTGGCTAATTGACACTGGTGCCAATGTACATGTTTGAGCTGACGCCTCCATGTTTTCTTGTTACCAGGTCACAGGGACTTCTCCCATACTGACGGGGAACGGGTCACATGCCATCATTCGAGGTGTCGGTATGGCCGATCTAAAGTTTACTTCGGGGAAGACCGTGCATCTGAAGAACGTTCCATGTGCCGTCCATCAATAAAAATCTCGTTAGCGGTTCCTGTTTATGTCGAGATGGTTTTAAGTTAGTTTCGAGTCCAATAAAGTTGTAATTTCTAAGTATGGACAATTCGTTGGAAAAGGCTATGAGAGCGGAGGCTTGTTCCGCCTGTCTTTGTCAGATATTTGCACTAAAGTTATTAATAGTGTTTGCCACAATAATGAATCTGATATTTGGCATTCACGATTGTCATATTAACTTTGGTTGTATGACGCGGCTAGCCATATGAATTTAATTCCAAAAATCTCTACTGTCAAAGGCTCCAAGTGCCAAGTATGTGTGCAAGCTAAGCAACCTCGCAAGTCCCATAAGACTGCAGAGGCAAGAGACTTGGCGCCACTAGAACTTATACATTCTGATCTCTGTGAGATGAATGGCGTGTTGACAAAAGGTGGAAAGAGATATTTCATGACATTGATTGATGCCTCCACTAGATATTGTTATGTGTATCTTCTAAAATCAAAAGATGAGGCTTTAACTTTCTTTAAAAACTGTAAAGCTGAGGCAGAGAACCAACTTGATAGAAAAATTAAATGGCTTAGGTCTGATCATGGTGGAGAGTATTTTTTCAATGAATTTGATTTATTTTGTGCGGAACATGGTATAATCCATGAGAGGACGCCTCTGTAGGGGGACGTAGCAGAATTTTAAAATTTTCTATGCATCACCAAGATCAATCTATGGAGTCATCTAGCAACGAGGGAGAGGGGAGTGCATCTACATACCCTTGTAGATCGCGAGCGGAAGCGTTCAAGAGAACGGGGTTGATGGAGTCGTACTCGTCGTGATCCAAATCACCGATGACCTAGCGCCGAACGGACGGCACCTCCGCGTTCAACACACATACGGTTGGGAAGACGTCTCCTCCAACTTGATCCAGCAAGGGGGAAGGAGAGGTTGATGGAGATCCAGCAGCACGACGGCGTGGTGGTGGAAGCAACGGTGATCTCGGCAGGGCTTTGCCAAGCTCAAGGAGAGGGAGAAGTGTCACGGGAGGGAGAGGAAGGCGCCAGGGGCTAGGGTGCGGCTGCCCTCCCTCACCCCCACTATATATAGGACCCCTAGGGGGGGCGCCGGCCCTACGAGATGCAATCTCCAAGGGGGGCGGCGGCCAAGGGGGGTGGAGTGCCCCCCAAGCCAAGTGGGGCGCCCCCACCCCTAGGGTTTCCAACCCTAGGCGCAGGGGGAGGCCCAAGGGGGGGCGCACCAGCCCACTAGGGGCTGGTTCCCCTCCCACTTCAGCGCATGGGGCCCTCCGGGATAGGTGGCCCCACCCGGTGGACCCCCGAGACCCTTCCGGTGGTCCCAGTACAATATCGATTACCCCCGAAACTTTCCCGATGGCCGAAACTTGACTTCCTATATATAAATCTTCACCTCCGGACCATTACGGAACTCCTCGTGATGTCCGAGATCTCATCCGGGACTCCGAACAACTTTCGGGTTACCGTATACTAATATCTCAACAACCCTAGCATCACCGAACCTTAAGTGTGTAGACCCTATGGGTTCGGGAGACATGCAGACATGACCGAGACGACTCTCCGGTCAATAACCAACAGCGGGATCTAGATACCCATGTTGGCTCCCACATGCTCCTCGATGATCTCATTGGATGAACCATGATGTCGAGGATTCAATCAATCCCATATACAATTCCCTTTGTCAATCAGTATGTTACTTGCCCGAGACTCGATTGTCGGTATCCCAATACCTCATTCAATCTTGTTGCCGGCAAGTCACTTTACTCGTACCGTAATGCATGATCCCGTGATCAACCACTTGGTCACATTGAGCTCATTATGATGATGCATTACCGAGTGGGCCCAAAGATACCTCTCTGTCATACGGAGTGACAAATCCCAGTCTTGATTCGTGCCAACCCAACGGACACTTTCGGAGATACCCGTAGTGTACCTTTATAGTCACCCAGTTACGTTGTGACGTTTGGTACACCCAAAGCACTCCTACGGTATCCGGGAGTTGCACAATCTCATGGTCTAAGGAAATGATACTTGACATTCGGAAAAGCTATAGCAAACGAACTACACGATCTTTGAGCTATGCTTAGGATTGGGTCTTGTCCATCACATCATTCTCCTAATGATGTGATCCCGTTACCAATGACATCCAATGCCCATAGTCAGGAAACCATGACTATCTTTTGATCAACGAGCTAGCCAACTAGAGGCTCACTAGGGACGTGTTGTGGTCTATGTATTCACACATGTATTACGATTTCCAGATAACACAATTATAGCATGAATAATAGACAATTATCATGAACAAGGAAATATAATAATAACCATTTTATTATTGCCTCTAGGGCATATTTCCAACAGCCTCCCTACTCACCTCAGTCAAATGGGGTAGCCGAAAGAAATAACCGAACTCTAATTGATATGGTTAACACCATGTTGGACACATCGGGTCTCTCCAAGGAATGGTGGGGGGAGGCACTAATGGATGCGTTTCATGTCCTAAACCGAGTTCCCACAAAGCATAAGACCATGACTCCATTTGAGGAATGGAAAAGGAAAAGGTTGAAACTCTCTTACCTACATACTTGGGGTTGTTTGGCGAAAGTCAATATACCAATTCCCAAGAAGCGCAAGCTTGGACCAAAAACCGTGGATTGTGTTCTTCTAGGCTATGCTTTTCATAACATTGGTTATAGATTTTTGATAATAAAATCTGAGGTATCCGACATGCATGTTGGTACGATTATGGAGTCGAATGATGCAACTTTCTTTGTGGACATATTTCCAATGAAGGATATGTCGAGTTCATCAAATCAGGAGATACCTACTCCATCTAGTGAGGAATTCGATGTAATTCCTGAACCCACCATTGCGATGGAACACATTGAGAATCCTGTTGAGGGTGACAATGGAACTCCTGTGAGGAGTAAGAGACAGAGGACTGCAAAGTCCTTTGGTGATGATTTTATTGTGTACTTCATGGATGACACACCCATGACTATTTCAGAAGCCTATGCATCTCCTGATGCTGACTACTGGAAGGAAGTTGTTCGTAGCAAGATGGGATTCCATCTTAGCTGACGGAACCTGGGAGATCACTGACCGTCCTTATGGGTGCAAACCTGTAGGATGTAAGTGGGTGTTCAAGAAGAAGCTTAGACCTAATGGTACGCTTGAAAAGTACAAGGCATGGCTTGTGGCTAATGGTTATACCCAGAAAGAAGGTGAAGACTTCTTTGATACTTACTCACCCGTGGCTAGACTAACCACAATTCGGGTGCTACTATCACTGGCTGCCTCACATGGTCTTGTCGTTCATCAAATGGACGTTAAGATGGATTTCCTCAATGGAGAGTTGAAGGAGGAAATTTACATGGATCAGCCAGATGGTTTTGTAGTATCTGGTCAGGAAGGAAAGGTGTGCAAGTTATTAAAGTCTTTATATGGCCTTAAACAAGCTCCTAAGGAGTGGCATGAGAAGTTCGAAAGAACATTAACTACTGTCGGCTTTGTAGTAAATGATGGTGACAAGTGTGTGTACTATCGCCATGGTGGGGGTGAAGGAGTTATTCTTTGTCTGTATGTCGATGACATACTGATCTTTGGAACCAAAATTGATCTAATCAAGGAGGTTAAGGATTTCTTATCTCGCTGTTTTGAGATGAAGGATCTAGGTCACACTACTTCAGTCTCACTATGTGGAAAAGATCTTGAGTCATTTTGGGTATAGCAACTGCACGCCTTCTCCAACTCCATATGATGCTAGTGTGTTGCTTCGAAAGAATCGATGGATTGCTAGAGATCAACTGAGGTATTCTTAGATTATTAGCTCGCTTATTTATTTGGCGAGTGCCATGAGGCCTGACATCTCTTTTGCTGTGAGCAAGCTGAGTCGGTTTGTGTCAAAACCGGGAGATGATCATTGATACGTCCATTTTGCATCATGCTTTTATATCAATATTTATTACATTATGGGCTATTATTACACATTATGTCACAATACTTATGTCTATTCTCTCTTATTTTACAAGGTTTACATAACGAGGGAGAATGTCGGCAGCTGGGATTCAGGGCTTGAAAAGGAGCAAATATTAGAGACCTATTCTGCACAGCTCCAAAAGTCCTGAAACTTCACAGAAGCTATTTCCAGAATATATTAAAAATACTGAGCGCAAGAAGTTCTAGAGGGGGGCCACACCCTGGCCACGAGGGTGGGGGCGCGCCCCTGCCTCGTGGGCCCCCTGGTGGCCCTCCGATTCCCATCTTCTACTATATGGAGTCTTTCGTTAAGAAAAAAAATCATAAGCAAGCTTTCGGGACAAGACTCCGCCGCCACAAGGCGAAACCTTGGCGGAACCAATCTAGGGCTCTGGCAGAGCTATTCTGCCGAGGAAACTTCCCTCCGGGAGGGGGAAATCATTAACATCGTCATCACCAACGATCCTCTCATCGGGAGGGGGTCAATCTCCATCCACATCTTCACCAGCACCATCTCATCCCAAACCCTAGTTCATCTCTTGTATCCAAACCTCAGATTGGTACCTGTGGGTTGCTAGTAGTGTTGATTACTCCTTATAGTTGATGCTAGTTGGTTTACTTGGTGGAAGATCATATATTCAGATCCATTATGCATATTAATACCCCTCTGATTATGAACATGAATATGCTTTGTGGGTAGTTACGTTTGTTCCTGAGGATATGGGAGAAGTCTTGCTATTAGTAGTCATGTGAATTTGGTATTCGTTCAATATTTTGATGAGATGTATGTTGTCATCCCTCTAGTGGTGTCATGTGAACGTCGACTACATGACACTTCACCATTGTTTGTTCCTAGAGGGAGGCATTGGGAAGTAATAAGTAGATGATGGGTTGCTAGAGTGACAGAAGCTTAAACCCTAGTTTATGCGTTGCTTCGTAAGGGGCTGATTTGGATCCATATGTTTGATGCTATGGTTAGGTTTACCTTAATACTTCTGTTGTAGTTGCGGATGCTTGCAATAGGGGTTAATCATAAGTGGGATACTTGTCCAAGTAAGGATAGTACCCAAGCACAGGTCCACCCACATATCAGATTATCAAAGTATCGAACGCGAATCATATGAACGTGATGAAAACTAGCTTGATGATAATTCCCAGGTGTCCTCGGGAGCGCTTTCCTTCATATAAGAGTTTGTTCAGGCTTGTCCTTTGCTAAAAAAAGGATTGGGCCATCTTGCTGCACCTTATTTACTTTTATTACTTGCTACTCGTTACCAATTACCTTATCACAAAACTATCACTTACCGATGATTTCAGTGCTTGCAGAGAATACCTTGCTAAAAACCGCTTATCATTTCCTTCTGCTCCTCGTTTGGTTCGACACTCTTACTTATCGAAAGGACTAAGATAGATCCCCTATACTTGTGGGTCATCAAGACTCTTTTCTGGCGCCGTTGCCGGGGAGTGAAGCGCCTTTGGTAGGTGGAATTTGGTAAGGAAAAATTTATATAGTGTGCTGAAATTTACTGTCACTTGTTACTATGGAAAGTAATCCTTTGAGGGGTTTGTTCGGGGTATCTTCAGCTCGTCCGGAACCACAATTAGTTATTCCTCAACCTACTGAACCTACTGAAAATGAAAATGTTTACTTCGAAATTCCTTCGGGTATGATAGAGAAACTGCTAGCTAATCATTTTGCAGGAGATGGAACATTGCATCCCGACTTATACTTAATCTATGTGGATGAAGTTTGTGGATTATTTAAGCTTGCAGGTATGCCCGATGATGTTATCAAGAATAAGGCCTTCCCTTTATCTTTGAAGGGAGATGCATTGACATGGTATAGGCTATGCGATGATATGGGATCATGGGACTACAAACGGTTGAAATTGGAATTCCATCAGAAGTTTTATCCTATGCATCTTGTTCATCGTGATCGTAATTATATATATAATTTTTGGCCTCGCGAAGGAGAAAGCATCGCTCAAGATTAGGGGAGGCTTAAGTCATTGTTATATTCATGCCCCAATCATGAGCTCTCAAGAGAAATGATTATTCAAAAAATTTATGCTCGGCTTTTTGAAAACAATCTCTCCATGCTCGATACTTCTTGTACTGGTTCCTTTATGATGAAGACTATTGAATACAAATGGAATGTATTGGAGAGAATTAAACACAACTCTGAAGATTGGGATCTCGACGAAGGTAAAGAGTCAGGTATAACACCTAAGTTTGATTGTGTTAAATCTTTTATGGATACCGATGTTTTCCGTAAATTTAGCACTAAATATGGACTTGACTCTGAGATAGTAGCTTCTTTCTGTGAATCATTTTCTACTCATGTTGATCTCCCTAAGGAGAAGTGGTTTAAATATAATCCTCCCATTGAAGTAAAAGTAGTTGCACCTATTAAAGTTGAAGAAAAGACTATCACTTATAATGATCCTATTGTTCCTACTGCTTATGTTGAGAAACCACCTTTCCCTGTTAGAATAAAGAATGCTAACGCTTCAACTGTGGTCAACAAAAGTAATATTAAGACACCTAAACCCCCTGAGCAAGTTAAAGTTGAACCTAATGTTGCTATGGTTAAAGATCTCTTGGCCGATAATATTGATGGGCATGTTATTTACTTCTGTGATGAGACTGCTAGAATTGCTAAACCTGATGCTAAAGATAAACATAGACCTGTGGTAGGCATGCCTGTTATTTCTGTTAAAATAGGAGATCATTGTTATCATGGCTTGTGTGATATGGGTGCTAGTGCCAGTGCAATACCTATTTCCTTATACAAAGAAATTATGCATGATATTGCACCAGCTGAGATAGAAGGTATTGATGTTACCATTAAGCTTGCTAATAGAGATACTATTTCACCAATTGGGATTGTTAGAGACGTTGAAGTCTTGTGTGGGAAGGCTAAATACCCTGCTGATTTTCTTGTTCTTGGTTCCCCTCAAGATAGCTTTTGTCCCATTATATCTGGTAGACCCTTCTTGAATACTGTTAATGCTAAGATAGACTGCAATAATGATATTGTTTCTGTTGGTTTAGGGGATATGTCTCATGAGTTTAATTTTGCTAAGTTTCGTAGACAACCCCATGATAAAGAATTGCCTAGTAAAGATGAAATTATTGGTCTTGCTTCTATTGCCGTGGCTCCTACTGATCCATTAGAACAATATTTGCTAGACCATGAAAATGATATGTTCATGAATGAAAGAAGGGAAATAGATGAAGTATTCTTTAAACAGGGACCTATTCTTAAACATAATTTGCCTGTTGAAATCCTAGGGGGTCCTGCTCCACCCAAGGGTGATCCTGTGTTTGAGCTTAAACCATTACCTGATACTCTTAAATATGCTTATATTGATGAAAATAAAATATATCATGTTATTATTAGTGCTATCCTTCCAGAGAAGGAGGAAGAGAGATTCTTGAAAACTCTGAAGAAGCACCGTGCTGCTATTGGATATACTCTTGATGATCTTAAGGGCATTAGTCCCACTCTATGTCAACACAAAATAAATTTGGAGGAAGACGCCAAACCAGTTATTGATCATCAACGACGGCTGATGTCTACTACACAACCTTCTTCTTGTAGACGTTGTTGGGCCTCCAAGTGCAGAGGTTTGTAGGACAGTAGCAAATTTCTCTCAAGTGGATGACCTAAGGTTTATCAATCCGTAGGAGGCGTAGGATGAAGATGGTCTCTCTCAAGAAACCCTGCAACAAAATAACAAAGAGTCTCTTGTGTCCCCAACACACCCAATACAAAAGTAAATTGTATAGGTGCACTAGTTCAGCGAAGAGATGGTGATACAAGTGGTATATGGATGGTAGATAAAGGTTTTTGTAATCAGAAAATATAAAAACAGCAAGGTAATTAATGATAAAAGTGAGCACAAATGGTATTGCAATGCGTTGAAACAAGGCCTTGGGTTCATACTTTCACTAGTGCAAGTTCTCTCAACAATAATAACATAATTGGATCATATAAGTATCCCCCAACATGCAATAAAGAGTCACTCCAAAGTCACTAATAGAGGAGAACAAACGAAGAAATTATGGTAGGGTACGAAACCACCTCAAAGTTACCCTTTCTGATCGATCTATTCAAGAGTCTGTAGTAAAATAACACTAAGCTATTCTTTCCATTCAATCTATCCTAGAGTTCGTACTAGAATAACACCTTAAGACACAAATCAACCAACGCCCTAATGTCACCTAGATACTCCAATGTCACCTCAAGTATCCGTGGGTATGATTATACGATATGCATCACACAATCTTAGATTCATCTATTCAAACCAACACAAAGTACTTCAAAGAGTGCCCCAAAGATTCTACCAGAGAGTCAAGACGAAAACGTGTGCCAACCCCTATGCATAGGTTCATGGGCGGAACCCGCAAGTTGATCACCAAAACATACGTCAAGTGGATCACGTGATATCCCATTGTCACCACAGATAAGCACGACAAAACATACATCAAGTGTTCTCAAATCCTTAAAGACTCAATCCGATAAGATAACTTCAAAGGGAAAACTCAATCCATTACAAGAGAGTAGAGGGGGAGAAACATCATAAGATCCAACTATAATAGCAAAGCTCGCGATACATCAAGATCATACCATCTCAAGAACACGAGAGAGAGAGAGAGAGAGAGAGAGATCAAACACATAGCTACTGGTACATACCCTCAGCCCCGAGGGAGAACTACTCCCTCCTCGTCATGGAGAGCGCCGGGATGATGAAGATGGCCACCGGAGAGGGATTCCCCCTCCGGCAGGGTGCCAGAACAGGTCTAGATTGGTTTTCGGTGGCTACTGTAACACCCACGATGCGGCTATATCTCCCACATGTCAGGGCACGACTTAGAGGCATAACCGCATGGTAGGCATGTAGCAAGAGGGGTAATCTTTACACATCGCATGTACTGAATAAGAAAGGGATAATGAGTCGGCTTACAATCGCCACTTCACACAATACATAAATATATCATACATCATCCAGAATACAATCAAGGTCCGACTACGGAACCAAAATAAAGAAAGACAACCCTAAATGCTAGATCCCCGATCGCCCCAACTGGGATCCTCTACTGATCATCCAAAAAAGAAACATAGTAACGACCCGAATCCTCGTCAAACTCCCACTTGAGTTCGGTCGCGTCCCCTGCAGTGGCATCATCGGCACCTGCATCTGTTTGGAAGTATCTGTGAGTCATGGGGACTTAGCAATCTCACACCCGCGAGATCAAGACTATTTAAGCTTAAGGGTAGGAAAGGGTAGTGAGGTGGAGCTGCAGTAAGCACTAGCATATATGGTGGCTAACTTACGCAAAAGAGAGCGAGAAGAGAAGCAACACAATGGACGTGAACTAGAAGTGATCAAGAAGTGATCCTGAAACTACTTACGTTCAAACATAACACAAGAACTGTCGTGGAATTGTCACGACAGATGTCCTAGCGAAAGGACTTAGTCGTAGGGCTATCACAACTAGGAAGCTTAAAGGGGTTAATAGGGACAAAGGACACGAGAGGTTTATACTAGTTCGGCCCCTTACGGTGAAGGTAAGACCTAGTCCAGTTGATGTTGTATTGCTAGGTTTCGATGACCAAGGAGCGAATCCGCTAGCTTGGCTATCGATCTGTTGTTTTCTTGTCCTAAGTCGCCGCCGGGTCGTCCCCTTATATACACGGGTTGACGCCTGGCGGCCTACAGAGTCCCGTCCGGTTCATAAAACGTGTCCGGCTCGATGACTTTTTTATATGCCTTTCTTTACAAGTCTTTCTCTACATATGGCGGTTCACAATATTGGGCCATAAGCCGCCTCTGGGCTTAAGCCTTCTACAAGTCTTAATAAACTATCACCTTGAACGTTTACTGGGCTTCTTCTCGTAACCCGCCATTGGGGTTGACCCGGCCCCTCCTGGGCGGGTCATACCTGGTAGCTATATCCCCAACATTAGGCCCCAGGTTGACTTGAACTTTGTTCTTTGTCAATCTTCAACACTTAGAGTAAATCCATCTTCCTCTCTCTGTAAAAACTCTGTAACCCACCATGACGTCATCTTCCGAAAACACGAAATCCTGCTATGATGTCATCTTCAACGGATCTTTATCTTTTAATATCTTCCGAGAATCAAGGCGTCCGTTTAGCTGGATAATCATTATTTTGGTCTTTCTCAATTTTTGCGCCTGCCTGTTCACCTATCCCCTTATAAATAGGCTTGGCCGGTCCTTCCCCTTTCTTCTTCTTCCTTCCATATTCTCACTACCTCTCTGCCTCTCGAGCTCCGCCGTCGCTGCAGTGCCCACCGTCGCCTCTCATAGTCGGCTGCTGCATCACCCTGAGCTCATCCCGAAAACCACGGCGACCCTTCGCAGAAGCTCTGCATTCGTAAGTTCCTATCTTTCTGCGCCCTTAGATCTGTTTAGGGTTACGAGTTCATCGGCGTTCTTCGCCATTCATCACAGACCTCCTTGAAGTTCCTTCTCCGCACCCTGTTTTGATCCAGAAGAAAAGTAGAACTTATGCGGTAGCAGTTTTACGCCCATTTTAGATGCTAGTAGATCCCTTTCCTTTGTACAGATACCTTCTTAAAGCTGATGAACTCCTCCGCACTCGTCTTTTAGGTCTAAATTTATTTTTCTTTTCTGACCCATTTTGATCCAGAATACTAGTGATAGCTTTGGGAAATCTGTTTGTCTCAACACTTAGCCAATTCTGTTTCTGGTTTCTTTCAAATGTCTTTAGTCATGGCGGCTTATCACGCCGCTCACTTTTACCTTATATGACATTAGCCCTTACTTAAGCCGCCATTACTCATTTGCACTATCATCATTTAACTTTTAATTTCACCATTGAATTGAACCGGCACATTACTTTCTTTTCAGTTTGTCCTTTGATCATCATGCCGTCAAAAGCACCGACTGTCTGCAATTGGGTCCCTTCCACAGTTACTGAAGATACTTTGAAGGAATTTTTCACCATATGATTTTTGCCACAGAAAAATGTTATGTCTTATCGTGCACCTGACCCGGACGAGGAATGGCCTAATCCTAAAGATAGCGAAGTTATTATCTTCACTGACCACATGAATCGGGGTTTTTCACCACTCGGCTCAAAGTTCTTCAGAGACGTTCTTCATTTTTTCAAACTTCACCCTCAAGATCTTGGACCCGATTCCATATCCAACATCTGCAATTTTCAAGTTCTCTATGAAGTGTATCTTCAAGAAGAGCCGACTGTGGAACTCTTCAGAGAGTATTTTTAATTGAACCACCAGAATGAGTGTATCAACGGCCCTAGCTTGGAACTCGGCGGAATCTCAATTCAACACCGACAGGTCGCCGTCTTTCCCTTAATAGTCTTACCGAGTCATCCCAAAGATTGGAATTAGACCTGGTTCTATTGCCAAGATACGTCACCAGCCAATGAAAAACCACTGTCGGGTTATCACGCGGAGCGTCTGGATTCCAAGTTTGTGCTCCCTGATAAGCTTACTGCTGCTGAACGCAAGAAACCTATTCCATCTATTAAAAGGATTAATGCCTTATTGGGGAATGGCTTAACCAGAGTTGACTTGATCCATTGCTGGATCTCATGGCGGGTCATCCCTCTAAGCCGCCGATCCAAATTGATGTATGAATATGGCGGAGGCCCAAATGACTCTCTGCGTCACATCTCTGTACAACTAACTGAAGAAGACATTGTTGCAATGTCAACCATCCTTGTGAATGACAAATATGAGGACTGCAGTAAGGTTGGGTTAAACCCCCTTCTGCAAACTTAACCCGGCACCAGAGGTGAAAAACCCCTGACTTCTTTCTCTTTTGTTCTTTCCTCAGTAGTTTTAAATACTTGCATGACCTGTTTATTTGTTTACAGGCCAAATCTGACTTCTGGAAGGCCAAGTATGACCATGAAGCTGCCAAGAAGGCTAGAGCCGCTGCCATAGCCGCCAGGAAGACGACCCGGAGGTCCAAGAAGAAAAGGAGCACTACTTCGGACCTGTTAAAGCTTGACGATGATACTGAGTCGGAGGTAGCCCTTGACTCCCTTGGCCAGTTTTTTAATAACCTTATTGACACTGACTATTGCCAGGACGACACGGGGGCCAGTCAGGCCGTAGAAGAAGAGGTAACTATTTCCTCCGACTCAACCCATTTGCCAAGACAGAAACTTCGACTGGTAACCCGGAAAGTAAGGTTTTCGCACCCTTTGGCCTATTTGGACCCTCATTTTCTTTTGAAAAAGCAGCAACATGAGAGCCGCCGTCAGGCCCGGAATAATGACGACGATGAACCGCCTTCCGTTTTACAACAAACTCCTCGAAAACGCCAGTGTTTCTTTCATCTTCATCTTTTGCGTTCATTAATGAATCTATTCCCTTGCATGACCGACTTTATTTTACCTTTTGCAGGAGGTTTCTCGCTCTTCTGGCGACTCATCTCAGACTCAGTTTCCGGCTTTCAAAACTGCTCCTGGGTAAGGAAAAATCAGCTTTCCTCTGTATCTTTAAAAACTGCATCCTTACACTAACTGTCTCATAAAACTTTTCTTAGCGGCCAAGCCAAATCCAAGAAGGCCAAGGTGATTAAGCCGTCAGAAGACCCGAAGGTTCCTGCACCTGAACCGGCCATGCCAACTCCTCCCTCTGAAACTGAAGCACCTGAAGACCCGACTGTTCATACTCAATTGGATCCTCCTGAGTTGTCAGCCGATGAGATCACCCTTAATCCGACTATCACTGAACCATCTAGTTCAGCTAACCCGCCAACAACTTCTGATACTGACGTGTTGATTACTGGTAGCCGATTTGTTGAACCGGGGACCCCCACTGTATTAGCCCGGCACACTGCTAAGCAAGAAGCCTTGGAGAAGCAGAAAGTGCGTTTTGATATCTCTCACTACACTCATCTGAATGCTAGTGACATACTGTCCGGCTATCTCAGTCATGTTCATTCTAGCCGTGAGTCAAAAATTGAGATGGTCAAGCAATTACAGCTAAAATATGAGGTATGTTCTCCGGTTCACTTATACTCTGCCAGCCCCCAAGTCTTCAGATGATGAACCTGAATGATCTGTAGACTTTATGATATAGGTTGATACTTTGTCTCTAAGCTTTTCGAAAGTCCAACAAAGTAGCGTAAACTTCACCTGTAGTCCCCAAGGGCCGGCTCAATTTATCATAAATGAACCGGTACTTAACTTCATAACTGTCTTTTACTAGTCCAATAAGTATTGCAATCCGGCTTAATCTTGAGAAACTTTCTGAATATCATGCATTAGCCCCCAAGTGCCAAGTGCTGTTACTTTGTAAAACACTTGGGACTTGAAACATATAAGAGTCATAAAAAATTGCTTTGGCAGACATTAGCCCCCAAGTGTCAAGTGGTATTGCGGTGCATAGTACTTGAGACTTGAACCCTTATAACTTTTAGTTTAAGCCTTGACACACCTGTGTATGTTTTGTAGAACGCCCTATCTGAATTGGGCTCCCAATTAACTGATGCAAAGACCCGGCTGACGGATCAAGAGGCAGAAATCAAGACTGCTGACTCTAAACTCCAATTGAGTCTTTCTGAGACAGAAAAATTGAAGACCAGCTTGACTGCAAAGAAGAAATCCTGGGCCGAAGAAAAGACGCTGCTGATACAACGTGCTGAAATAGCTCAGGCGGCTCTTGAGGAGGTTACCACGGAGCTCACCGGCTTAAAGAACCGGGTGTCTCAAATGGTCTCCGCCATCTTTGGTAAGTCATCTGTATTAATCACTTATACCTTCTTTTGACCCGGAATATAAGCCGCCTGCTGAGCCTTTGTTTAAAAAAAAACTTGCAGGTCCACCAAGCAAAAATCTAAGCTAAGACAGTGTGACCAAATTGAAGGCGGTTTATACTTTGGTGGAGCAATTGTATACTGGCGCTCAACGAGCACTTGCCACCATCTCCCCTGCCAACCAAGGACCCAATCGGTTGAGCGATGTCTTGAAGAAGTTATCAATCTTACCCGCCAGGTTTCAAGAGGTCAAACGATCCCGTGCCAGAGCCGGAGCCCTGACTTCCCTAAGCCACTCCAAAGCCTGGGTGCTAGATCTAGACCCGGCGGATGTGGCTAAGGGGTACCCTACCGTGAAGGAAGATGGGACTCTATTTGAGCAAGATGACTTCATTGCCTGTGTGAGGGGAGTTCAACCTCAAGCTACCATTCTTGGAGAGGAGACCAACATCGATAAATATCAGCCGGGTTTTGATATGGAGAATAAGAAGATGGCGACTCCCTCTTATAAGGTGACATATCTTATCCCGCCGGTTCGTCAACACACTTTTGCTCCGGAAGTTGATCCAACCGGCCTGATTGATGATGAAGCAGAGTTCATTGCTCTGAACGGCTTTGACTGGTCCAATCCCAGCTTCCAATCAGTAGAAGGAGGTGAACCGGCAAGGGGAGAGTCATAACCAGCTTGTGGTCTCTCAAAGCCTTGTAATAGATTAGTTTGAAAACTGCATATTTTGCCTATGCCATTGTGCATAAGATGCTGCAGATGACTCTTTGCCCATGATGTCAATGTATGTTATGCATTACATCAGTGGTTACATCTGTAATGTTTTAACTCTTTTCCTGTAAAAAAATGAAAGAGCTGGCCTGGCGGTTTAGCACCGGACGGGTCAAAAAACACCCGGTATATGACTAATGAAATTACAAAAAGCTAGAACTAGATGTAAAATAAACAAGGCTGAAAACACAGAGAAACCTGTTTATGAATGACACTGTCATACCTATGCTCTTTGAATCTGGACTGCCGATTTACATGACCCGGATGATGAGGTTGATGACCCAATCTTTTTGAGAAGTCAATGCTTCCATATACCTGATGACTATCATACCTTGGCGGTTTATTGTCAAATAGTCAAGCCGGCTTAAATAAAAACCATACTGATAGTTTAAATTTGAGACAATAAAAATCAGTAAGACAAAATAGCAGATTTCAAAGAACATAAATTTGGGGGTTTCTAATTCGAATACAATCAGTAAACCGGACCAAAGGGGTTAAGCTAAGATTCGAATACGATCATATAGCCCCAGTGGCTTTGGCGTTGCGCCGATCAAGAGGGTACCGACAGCTATGTTCTCTTTGGTTCGAATACGACCTATGTTTGAACAGGAAGCCCCCAAATGACCTCAAGAGGTTTTTAGCGACCCTGATTCAAATACGATCCAAGTCAGACCCAAAAGGGGTTAAGCTATGATTCAGATACGATCAAGAAGCCCCCTAGTGAGTTTGGCTCTGAGCCGATCAAGAGGGTTACGACAGCTATGTTCTCTTCGGTTCGAATACGACCTATGTTTGAATAGGAAGCCCCCAAGTGACCATGAGGTTTACAGCTAGATTCGAATACGCTCATAAGCCGGACCAAAAAGGTTAATCTTGATTCGAATACGATCAGCTCCTTAATAGTCATTTAAATAATGAAAATAGTAAAGATATATGATCTTTGAAGAGGAAAAGGATAGAGGTCTTGCTTCATTACTTACCATAATATATAGAATGTCAAAGTATGTACATGACGAGAGCCGGTAGCTCAGGTGTAGTATGGCCGAAGCTGAGCAATGTTCCACGGCCGGCGGGTCTCCTCCTCCGACTTACGTGAGTCTTTGTGCTCTCGAACGTCAATGAGGTACTATGACCCGTTGTTTAAATTCTTGCTGACCACAAAGGGTCCTTCCCAAGGCGGGGATAGTTTGTGTGCATCAGACAGATCCTGGATGAGCTGGAGCACCAGGTCACCTTCTTGAAAGGTCCTGGACCTAACCCGATGGCTGTGATACTGGCGTAGGTCCTGTTGATAAATTGCTGATCGAGCCATCGCCAAGTCCCTCTCCTCATTTAACAAGTCAAGTGCATCCTGTCGGGCTTGTTCATTATCAGCTTCAACGTAAGCCGCCACGCGAGGCGAGTCATGATGGATGTCACTAGGCAGCACAACTTCCGCTCCATAAACCATGAAGAAAGGTGTATAACCTGTAGATCTGTTAGGAGTGGTGTTGATACTCCACAGCACCGAGGGTAATTCCTCTACCGAACAGCCCTGCGTTCGTTGTAAGGGAACCATAAGCCAGGGCTTGAGACCTTTTAAGATTTCCTGATTTGCTCTCTCAGATTGACCATTGTATTAAGGGTGAGCTACTTAAGAAACATCAAGCCAGATATGCTCACGTTGAGAAAACTCCTCCATAGCCCTTGGGACAAATTAGTGCCATTATCGGTGATAATGCTGTGTGGAAAACCAAAGTGGAAAATCACCTTTTTCATGAACTGAACCTTCATGGCTGCATCACACTTGCTCACTGGCTCTGTCTCAACCCATTTTGTGAATTTGTCAACTGCCACTAAAAGATGTGTCTTTTTATCTTTGGACCTTTTGAAAGGTCCAACCATGTCAAGCCCCCAAACTGCAAACGGCCAAGTGATTGGAATCATCCACAACTCTTGAGCCGGCACATGCGCTCGTCGAGCAAATTTTTGACATCCATCACACCTACTGACCAGATTCTCCGCATCAGCATGAGCCGTTAGCCAGTAAAAACCATGGCGAAAAGCTTTGGCCACAAGAGATTTTGACCCGGCGTGATGGCCACAATCCCCTTCATGGATCTCGCGAAGTATTTCTTGACCTTCTTCAGGAGAAACACAATGTTGAAATGCTCCAGTGACACTGCGATGATACAACTCTCCATCAGAAATCATCATTGACTTGGACCGCCGGGTTATCTGTCGGGCCAGGGTCTCGTCCTCTAGCAACTTGCCCTGGGTCATGTAAGCCAGGAACGGTACTGTGCAATCTGGAATAACATGGAGAGCCGCCACCAACTGTACCTCCGGGTTAGGAATGGCCAAATCTTCCTCTGTAGGCAACTTAACAGACAGGTTATGTAAAACATCTAAAAAGGTGTTCGGTGGCACCGGCTTACGCTGAGATCCCAACCGGCTTAAGGCATCGGCCACTTCGTTCTTTCTACGGTCAATCTGTTCCACTTGATAACCTTTGAAATACCCAGCCATAGCGTCGACCTCACGGTGATAAGCCGCCATGAGAGGATCCTTAGAATCCCACTTGCCTGATACTTGTTGAGCTACCAGATCCGAGTCACCCAGACACCGTACCCGGCTCAAACTCATTTCCTTAGCCATTTGAAGACCATGAAGCAAGGCCTCATACTCAGCTGCGTTGTTAGTGCACGAAAACATCAATCGTAACACATAACAAAATTTGTCACCTCGAGGAGAGGTTAAAACAACTCTAGCCCTGAGCCTTCCAATTGTCTGGACCCGTCAAAGTGAATTGTCCAATATGTGTTGTTTGGCTTCTCCTCCGGTATCTACAACTCTGTCCCGTCGTTAATGAAGTCAACCAATGCTTGAGACTTGATCGCAGTATGTGGCACATATTTTAAACCATGAGATCCAAGTTCAATGGCCCACTTGGCGACTCGTCCTTAGGCTTATCTATTTTGAATAATGTCTCCCAAAGGAGCAGAGCTAACCACAGTAATTGGGTACCCTGAAAATAATGCTTGAGCTTCCGGCTTGCCATGAACACCCCATAAACAAGCTTATGCCAATGTGGATATCTCTGTTTAGACTCAATGAGCACCTCACTAACGTAGTAAACCGCCGTTGAACCGGATGTTCTTTGCCAGCCTCCTTACGCTCCACAACAATGGCCGCACTGACAGCACGTGAGTTAGCAGCCACATACAACAACAATGGCTCCTTCTCAACCGGAGCAGCAAGAACCGGCGGCTCAACGAGCTGTTTCTTCAGATCCTCAAAGGCAGAGTTAGCAGCATCACTCCAGACAAATTCATCCGCCTTTTTCATCATTTGATACAAAGGCACCGCCTTCTCCCCTAACCGTCTTATGAACCGGCTTAAGGCCGCGACGCGACCCGCCAACCGCTGAACGTCATTGCTGCACATCGGTTTGGCCAGAGAGGTAATTGCCTTAATCTTCTTTGGGTTAGCCTCAATACCTCTGTTAGACACCAAAAAACCCAAGAGCTTGCCAGCTGGGACTCCAAAAACACACTTGGCCGGGTTGAGCATCATCTTGTAGTCCCAGAGGTTATCAAAGGTTTCCTTAGATCAGTTACCAAGGTTTCCTTCTCTCTGGATTTCACCACTATATCATCCACATAAGCATGAACATTGCGCCCAATCTGATTGTGAAGGCAGTTCTGCACACACCGCTGATAAGTCGCCTGGGCACTCTTAAGCCCAAAAGGCATAGACACATAGCAGAGGGCTCCGAACGGAGTGATGAAAGTTGTCTTCTCCTGGTCCTTAACTGCCATCTTGATCTGATGATAACCCGAATAGGCATCCAAAAAACTCAAATGCTCACAACCCACCGTAGCATCAATGATCTGATCAATACGAGGGAGAGCAAAAGGGTCGGCCGGACAAGCCTTGTTCAAATCGGTGTAATCCACACACATACGCCAGGTGCCATTCTTCTTGAGTACAAGCACCGGGTTAGCCAACCACTCTGGGTGAAAAACTTCAACTATGAACCCGACCGCCAAGAGCCGGGCCACCTCTTCTCCAATGGCCTTATGCCTTTCCTCGTTAAACCGTCGAAGAAACTGCCCGACTAGCTTAAACTTCGGATCAATATTAAGAGTGTGCTCAGCGAGTTCTCTCGGGACACCCGGCATGTCAGAAGGTTTCCATGCAAAGATGTCCCGGTTCTCACGGATGAACTCGATGAGCGCGCTTTCCTATTTTGGATCCAAGTTGGCACTGATGATGAACTATTTGGATGAGTCGCCAGGCACAAAATTAACCATCTTGGTGTCATCAGCTAACTTGAATTTCAACACCGGTTCATGCTCCGTAGTTGGCTTCTTCAAAGACGTCATGTATGCCGGGTCAACGTTATCTTTATAAAACTTTAACTCCTCTGTCGCACAAACAGACTCAGCATAAGCGGCATCACCTTCTTCACATTCTAGGGCTATTTTCTAGCTTCCATGTACTGTGATGGTGCCTTTATAACCCAGCATCTTGAGCTGCAGATACACATAACACGGCCGAGCCATGAACTTGGCATAAGCCGGCCGTCCAAACAGAGCATGATATGGGCTTTTGATCTTAACCACCTCAAAGTTAACTTCTCAGCCTTGGAAACATATTCATCCCCAAAGGCTACTTCCAGTTCAATCTTACCAACTGGGTATGCCGACTTACCAGGCACAACACCATGAAAAACAGTGTTGGATTGTTTAAGACTCTTATCAGTCAACCCATCCGACGAAACGTCTCATAATAGAGGATGTTGATGCTATTGCCTCCGTCTATGAGCACCTTAGTGAACTTATATCCACCAACATGAGGTGCCACCACCAAGGCCAAGTGACCCTGATTATCAACTCGGGGAGGGTGATCTTCCCTACTCCACACAATAGGCTGTTCTGACCACCTCAAATAACGTGGAATCGCCGGCTCAACAGCAATAACAACCCTCTTATGAAGCTTCTGGTCCCTCTTGCATAAACTAGTGGTAAATACGTGGTACTGCCCACTATTCAATTGTTTTGGGTTACTCTGATACCCAGACTATTGCTGTTGTTGCTGCTGATTACTTTGGCCGGCTTGCTGATTATAGCCACCCTGGTTACCCGGATGGCCCTGACCGTGAAAACTGCCTCCGCTTGAGCCGGCGCTCGAGCCATGAAAGCCACCTCTACCTGAACCGCCGCCAGGTCCGTGGCTACCATCAAACATGTTGGAATTTTTAAATCCCTTCATGATCGTGCAGTCCTTCCACAGATGGGTAGCTGGCTTCTCTCGGGTGCCGTGTCTTGGACAAGGTTCATTCAGTAGTTGCTCGAGGGTGGGACCTGAACCGCCTGACCGAGGAGGTGGCCTACCCTTGCGCCGTTGGTTGTTGCCCTGTGCATTGGTGTTAGCCACAAACTCGTCAGCCTTACGTTTGTTACCTCCTTGATTCGCCGGGTTATGCTGATGACCCTTGCCGTCGCCGTTCTTCTTTCCCTTCCCTGTCTTCTCTTCATCCGACGCGGGATCCTTGGTACTGTCAGAATCAACATATTTGACCAGGGCTGCCATCAACTGGCCCATGTCATTACAATCATGCTTGAGCGGCCCCAGCTTCTGTTTTAGAGGTTCAAAACGGCAATTTTTCTCCAACATTAAGACTGTAGAGCCGGCATCCATCTTATCAGATGAATGTATTATCTCCTTGACTCGGCGCACCCAATGGGTCGTGGACTCACCTTCCTCTTGCTTACAATTAGTCAGGTCCATGATTGACATAGGTTGTTTACATGTGTCCTTGAAGTTCTGAATGAACCGGGATTTTAACTCCGCCCATGAGCCGATGGAATTGGGCGGCAACCCTTTCAACCAAGTGCGAGCTGTTCCATCCAACATCATAGTGAAATACTTAGCCATTGCTGCACCGCTGACCTCCAATAGCTCCATCGCCATCTCATAACTTTCAATCCAGGCCCCAGGCTGCAAGTCGGCTGTGTAATTAGGCACCTTACGAGGCCCTTTAAAGTCCTTTGGGAAGCGCTCATTACATAGAGCCGGCACCAGGCAAGGGACACCTCCTGTTCTTGTGGCCACTCCTGCCTCCACAGAGGTTGCCGGATAAACCGGAAAAGCCTGATGAGCCGCCTGCTCAGCTGCCAGTTGAACCGCCCGCTCAGCCTCTTGACAAATCCTCTCATGATCCACCAAGTTAAGGGTTCCACCCTGCGCCGGCTCATGCCTGCGCGGTTGGTTATGGCATTGAGCATTGCTCGATATAGCGGCTGAGTCCATATGCCTGCTATAGCTCGGGCTCCGGCTTGGGCAAGGAGTTGAATGGATTCTGTCTCGACTGTAAGAGTACGCATCCTGCTGCGCCAGAGCCGTCTGAAGAAGTTCTCTCACCCTTCGTGTTTCAGTTGCTATCGGAGAGTCGCCTTCCATCGGGAGAGCCGTTAAACGAGCCGACGCATCGATGAGATTCTCCAAAGGGTTAGAAAAGTGACCCGGTGGTATTGGTGTGTAATGAGGTGGAGTAGTATTCATACGGGGTGGCTCCATGGCCCGCGGTTGAACCGGCGCCCTAGCCCCGGGTGTCGTGATCTGGTTTGCCTCCGGCGGGTTACTTGGACCAGCCCCGGGTGTGTGGAAGAGATTCCTAGGGTCATAAGTCAGAGGCAAATGTGACTGAGTTTTCTGGTGCCTTCTCCTCATGACCTCATTTGACGCGTTCAGATCCACCAAGAACCGGAAAGTCTCCGCTTGAAGCTGCTGAGCACGAGCATCCAAAGCCGCCCGCTCCGCGGCCATCCTGACCTCTTCTGCTGCTAAATTTTCCTTGGCCCGTGCCATCTCTTCGCGTAATCGTGCCACCTCCGCGTCATGTTGAGCCTTATCCGCCGGCTCCACTACATCAGTCAACAGAGCCGTCAACTTATCAATGAGGTCCATTAGCACCTGAGCCGGGGGGCGCGCGGGGTCTCCTGACCCGGCTGCTGTCGACCTGGTGGTTATTGCTACCGCAGCCGTAGAGTTCTGCCCGGGTTGAGTGCCAGCCATGAAAACTCCGGCTCGATTCGGCGGCTCAGAGAGGTTCGGAATACTGCTGCCATCGGAACAACCCCCAAGCACGCCATCTTGTAGCTGATACAAAGAATCTGTCTCGCTTGAGGACGACTCACCATCAGAACAGATGGCCGTCTCACCGCCATCCACTGATCCTTCAGAGAATTCACCTCCATGGATGCAACCCATGAAGTCATGCCTCACGAGAGGTTGAGTCTGGGCGGATCTCGCGCGCTGAGCCGTCTCGATGAGGTTGGTGCAGACGTCCGGCTCAGGGCCCGACTCGCCGATCCGGCCGATGAAGACATGGATTCCGCCAAAGGGGACCCGGTACCCGTACTCAATTCAGCCGGCCTCGGGGCCCCAGCCTTCGTCGTTGATGTAGAGCTTGCCGTGACGACTCTTGGTTATCCGGCCCACAGCGTATCCCTTGAGCCCTTCGAAGTTTCCCTTCAAGAACTCAAATCCACTATGCACTGGCCCCATGGTGGGCGCCAACTGTCGTGGAATTGTCACGGCAGATGTCCTAGCGAAAGGACTTAGTCGTAGGGCCATCGCAACTAGGAAGCTTAAAGGGGTTAATCGGGACAAAGGACACAAGAGGTTTATAGTGGTTCGGCCCCTTACGGTGAAGGTAAGGCCTAGTCCAGTTGATGTTGTATTGCTAGGTTTCGATGACCAAGGAGCGAATCCGCTAGCTTGGCTATCGATCTGTTGTTTTCTTGTCCTAAGCCGCCGTCGGGTCATCCCCTTATATACACGGGTTGACGCCTGACGGCCTACAGAGTCCCAGCCGGTTCATAAAATGTGTCCGACTCAGTGATTTCTTTTATATGCCTTTCTTTACAAGTCTTTCTCTACATATGGTGGTTCACAATATTGGGCCTTAAGCCGCCTCTGGGCTTAAGCCTTCTACAAGTCTTAATAAACTATCACCTTGAACGTTTACTGGGCTTCTTCTCGTAACCCACCATTGGGGTTGACCCGGCCCCTCCTGGGCGGGTCATACCTGGTAGCTATATCCCCAACAAGAACCATGTTCACTTCTCGACTCCGCCGAGAAGAGACCATCACGGCTACACATGCAGTTGATTCATTTTAATTAAGTTAAGTGTCAAGTTCTCTACAACCGGACATTAACAAATTCTCATCTGCTCATAACTGCGGGCACGACTTTCAAAATTTCAAAAGCCTGCAGGGGTGTCCCAACTTAGCCCATCACAAGCTCTCATGGTCAACGAAGGATATTCCTTCTCCCGGGAAGACCCGATCAGTCTCGGAATCCTGGTTACAAGACATTTCGACAATGGTAAAACAAGACCAGCAAAGCCGCCCGATGTGCCGACAAATCCCGATAGGAGTCGCACGTATCTCGTTCTCAGGGCACACCAGATAGGTCATGCTACGAGTAAAACCAACCCTCGAGTTGCCCCGAGGTGGCCCCGCAAGCTGCCTGTTTTGGACCAACACTCAGAGGAGCACTGGCCCGGGGGGGGTTTAAAATAAAGATGACCCTTGAGTCTGCAGAACCCAAGGGAAAAGGCTTAGGTGGCAAATGGTAAAACCAAGGTTGGTCTTTGCTGGAGGAGTTTTATTCAAGGCGGACTATCAAGGGGTTCCCATAACACCCAACCGCGTAAGGAATGCAAATTCAAGGAACATAACACCGGTATGACAGAAACTAGGGCGGCAAGAGTGGAACAAAACACCAGGCATAAGGCCTAGCCTTCCACCCTTTACCAAGTATATAGGTGCATTAAAATAAACAAGATATAATAATGATATCCCAACAATATCCATGTTCCAACAAGGAACAAACTTCAACTTCACCTGCAACTAGCAACGCTATAAGAGGGGCTGAGCAAAAGCAGTAACATAGCCAAACAATGGTTTGCTAGGAAAGGTGGGTTAGAGGCTTGACATGGAAATATGTGAGGCATAATAAAGCAAGTGGTAGGTATCACGGCATAGCAAAAGAGCGAGCAACTAGCAAGCAAAGATAGAAGTGATTTCGAGGGTATGGTCATCTTGCCTGCAAAGTTCTCAGAGTTGACGAAAGCTTGATCCTCATTAGCGTAACTCAACAGGTTCCTTGATCATGTACTCGTCTCCCGGCTCTACCCAAAGCAAGAACACAAAAAATGACCAACAATCAATCACGATGCAATGCACAAACAACATGATGCAAAACATGGCATGATATGCAAGATGTGATATGCAATGCATATGCGTGCTTCGGAAGGGAAAGATTGAACCAGGGATCAACTTGGCAAACCAAGTATACCTCTGTAAAGATGAGATGATTTCGGTCAAAATCGATATAAAGATCACCGGAAATGGATGCACGGTTTGCAAATGGCAAGCGAAACAAGAATGGCACAATTCTGCAATTAACAGCACGATGCCATCTAGAATGTCACAAGAAACTAAGCTACTGCACTCCAACATAACAACAAAGCACATGGAAGTGATGTACTCAAGATTCTTGACAAAATATGAGCACTAAGCTATGGCTAAATCACAAAAGAGCAGGTTCAAACAAGCATGGCAAAAGTGCAAAAGATATCAGCTTCACAAACTTTGTGAAAATACTAACATGCCAGGAATAACATCAGGAAGCAATGTTTAGAGCAAGCTAACAACATGCTATAGGAACATATCATAGCAAACAAAGGCATGGAATGAATCTACTAAATACATAGAATAAAAGTCCCTTAATTATCACGAGCCAAAAAGGCACATAAGATATGATGGCACCCATGTAAATGAAGGAAATATGCCCTAGAGGCAATAATAAAGTTATTATTTATTTCCTTATATCATGATAAATGTTTATTATTCATGCTAGAATTGTATTAACCGGAAACGTAATACTTCTGTGAATGCATAGACAAACAAAGTGTCACTAGTATGCCTCTCTTGACTAGCTCGTTAATCGAAGATGGTTATGTTTCCTAACCATAGACATGAGTTGTCATTTAATTAACGGGATCACATCATTAGGAGAATGATGTGATTGACATGACCCATTCCATTAGCTTAGCACCCGATCGTTTAGTATGTTGCTATTGCTTTCTTCATGACTTATACATGTTCCTATGACTATGAGATTATGCAACTCCCGTTTACCGGAGGAACACTTTGTGTGGTACCAAACGTCACAACATAACTGGGTGATTATAAATGTGCTCTACAGGTGTCTCCAAAGGTACATGTTGGGTTGGCGCATTTCGAGATTAGGATTTGTCGCTCCGATTGTCGGAGAGGTATCTCTGGGCCCTCTCGGTAATGCACATCACTTAAGCCTTGCAAGCAATGCAACTAATAAGTTAGTTGCAAGATGATGTATTACGGAACGAGTAAAGAGACTTGCCGGTAACGAGATTGAACTAGGTATTGAGATACCGACGATCGAATCTCGGGCAAGTAACATACCGATGACAAAGGGAACAACGTATGTTGTTATGCGGTCTGACCGATAAAGATCTTCGTAGAATATGTAGGAGCCAATATGAGCATCCAGGTTCCACTATTGGTTATTGACCGGAGACGTGTCTCGGTCATGTCTACATTGTTCTCGAACCCGTAGGGTCCGCACGCTTAATGTTACGATGACAATTTCATTATGAGTTTATATATTTTGATGTATCGAAGGTTGTTCGGAGTCCCAGATGTGATCACGGACTTGACGAGGAGTCTCGAAATGGTCGAGACATAAAGATCGATATATTGGACGACTATATTTGGACACCGGAAAGGTTCCGGGTGAGATTGCGACAATACCGGATCACCGGGAGGTTATCGGACCCCCCCGGGAGGTATATGGGCCTTATTGGGCCTTAGTGAAAAGGAGGGGAAAGGAGCAAGGGAGGGGGCGCGTGCCCCAAGCCCAATCCGAGTTGGGAGGGGGGCCGCCCCCCTTTCCTTCCTCCCTCCTTCCTCTTCCTTCCCTCTCCTACTCCTAATAGGAAAAAGGGGAGTCCTACTCCCGGTGGGAGTTGGACTCCCCCCCTTGGGCGCGCCACCCTCCTTGGCCGGCCCCCTCCTCCACTCCTTTATATACGGGGGCAGGGGGCACCCCATAGACACAACAATTGATCATTGATCTCTTAGGCGTGTGCGGTGCCCCCCTCCACCATAATCCTCGATAATATTGTAGCGGTGCTTAGGCGAAGCCCTGCGATGGTAGAACATCAAGATCATCACCACGCCGTCGTGCTGACGGAACTCATCCCCGACACTTTGCTGGATCGGAGTCCGGGGATCGTCATCGAGCTGAACGTGTGCTAGAACTCGGAGGTGATGTAGTTTCGATGCTTGATCGGTCGGGCCGTGAAGACGTACGACTACATCAACCGCGCTGTGCTAACGCTTCCGCTTCCGGTCTACGAGGGTACGTAGACAACACTCTCCCCTCTCATTGCTATGCATCACCATGATCTTGCGTGTGCGTAGGAATTTTTTTGAGATTACTACGTTCCCCAACAGTAAACATATCAAGTTTTATTAACAGATTGACATAAACAGAGTTATGAAGGCATCTTTGCGAGCTCAAATCACTCATCACAAAGCCTTGCATGACAAAATAAGCATTGCATCAGCAAGAACACATGTTCATGAAGCTAAACATGTCAAGAGCAAGTTCATAGCATGCATGGATCCACTACAACAACCATGTAAACAATCTGCGAGGAACATTTTATAGCAAAAGTAGAGCAAGATTAAAACATGCTAGGGCACTCCATAATTGCAAACAGGGGCATGGATGGTTAGAGAACAGCCATATGTCCAAAACATACTTACTGAAGGTACTCAAAACAAGTATGTATCTCACTGTAGCATCATGTTTACATGGCATAAAAATAACAACAGGAAAAGGACTTTGTAAAATCCTGTCCCTGAAATCAGCAATAACACGAAGGCTACTTTGCATGCTTGTGCTAGTCACCACATTGATCACAAAAATACATGGCAAGCACCCCTGTAAAGATAGCATGGCATAGACCAAAACACATGTAGAGCTCATGCCCATATGATGCACACAACAAATGTGAAAAAATGAAAAATCCTCATATTCTGATAAGTAACAGGACCTAACATTTTATAGCACTTTTGCATCAGTGATTTGGGCATCAAGATGAGATCAAACAAGCATGTCAAAATGGAATGAAATTAAGAGCATCTCCCAATGAACATTTCGGTATATCATGCGCATGAAACGGAGCTACGGTCACACAGTTATGACGCAAAGAACAGGGGCATAATATGTTGCAGAAATAAAAGACTTAGAGAAAAATTGACCTCTGAAATCCCAGATCTAGGGTTTCGGGTGCGTGGTTCGAGGCTCGCCGGGATCTTCGTTGGAGTTGGGGAAGAAGGGGGCCGGAGCGGAGGAGATGGCCGGACTCGGTCGGAGAGGAGGCCGGAGAGGGACTCGGCGTCCGGCGCTCCTCGGGTGAAGCAGCAGCACGGCGCGCGGTGACGACCAGCGGAGCGGGGCGGCGAGGCGCGTGGAGGAGGCGGCGCGACGGAGCAGCGAAGACGGTGGCCGGTGCGGCAGAGGACGAAGCGACGCGGGCGCTCGGGCATGGTTGGCGGCGGCGGGCGGCGACCCGGGCCGCGAGGGCCCCGCCTGGGCCCCGGCGGGCCGACGCGGGCGGCGGTGCGGGGAAGTGGGCACGGGCATCTCGGCGAATCAGGATGTGACACGTGGCGGCGGCGAGGGCCTTGGACACGTCCGGCCGCTGGGGAGAAACGTCCGGCGGCGCGAGGAGAGTGAGAGCTAGGGTTTCGACCCGAATTTGAGGAGGGGTGCACATATTTATACCTAGGAGGAGGTAGGAGTGTCCAAATGGAGTGTAGTTTTCGCCCACGCGATCGTGATCCGACGGCGGAGGACATGGAAGAGTTTTGGATGGGTTATTGGGCCATTTTGGAGGGGTATTGGGCTGCAACACACGCGAGGCCTTTATGGTTCCCCGGTTAACCGTTGGAGTATCAAACGGACTCCAAATGGCACGAAATTTGACAGGTGGTCAACCGGTGGTGTACCAAGGCCACTTGGCAAATCTCGGTCCATTCTGAGAAAGTTTAACACCCGCTGACAAAAAGAGACAAGAGGGGGACGCCGGTGCATGTAGGAGTGTCAGATTGCAAAACGGACAACGGGGAAAATGCTCGGATGCTTGAGACGAACACGTATGCAAATGAGATTCACATGATGACATGATATGGAATGCATGACATGGACAAAATGCAAAACGAAGACAAAACCCAACCACGAGGGAAATATCGTATCACATCTCCAAAAAAGGCAAGAGTCAGAGTTACAAATATGGAAAGTTGTATCCGGGGTGTTACAGCTACAGAGGCTTCTGGCGACGGAACTCCTGATCTATTCTGCTCCTCGAAGTTTTTAGGGTATATGGGTATATATAGGAGGAAGAAGTACGTAGGTGAATCTCCGGGCTGTCCACGAGGCAGGGGGCGCACCCAGGGGGGGTGGGCACGCCCCCACCCTCGTGGGCAGCCCGAGACTCTCCAGGTACATCTCCGATACTCCGTGGGCTTCTTCTGGTCCAAAAATAAGTTCCATGAAGTTTCAGGTCAATTGGACTCCGTTTGATTTTCCTTTTCTGTGATACTCTAAAACAAGGAAAAAACAGAAACTGGCACTGGGCTCTGGGTTAATAGGTTAGTCCCAAAAATAATATAGAAGTGCATAATAAAGCCCATAAACATCCAAAACAGATAATATAATAGCATGGAACAATCAAAAATTATAGATACATTGGAGACGTATCAGCATCCCCAAGCTTAATTCCTGCTCGTCCTCGAGTAGGTAAATGATAAAAACAGAATTTTTGATGTGGAATGCTACCTACCATATTTCCCTAAGTAATTCTCTTCATTTTGGCATGAATGTTCAGATCCATAAGATTCAACACAAAATTTTAATATTGACATAAAAATAATAATACTTCAAGCATACTAACTAAGCAATCATGTCTTCTCAAAATAACATGGCCAAAGAAAGTTCATCCCTACAAAATCATATAGTTTGGTCATGCTCCATTTTTGTCACACAAGAATGCTCTCATCATGCACAACCCTGATGACAAGCCAAGCAATTGTTTCATACTTTAGTAATCTCAAACCTTTTTCAACTTTCACGCAATACATGAGCGTGAGCCATGGATATAGCACTATGGGTGGAATAGAATATAATGAGGGGGTTATGTGGAGAAGACAAAAAGGAGAAAGTCTCACATCGACACGGCTAGTCAATGTGCTAGGGAGATGCCCATCAATTGATGTCAATGCAAGGAGTAGGGATTGCCATGCAACGGATACACTAGAGCTATAAATGTATGAAAGCTCAACAAAAGAAACTAAGTGGGTGTGCATCCAACTTGCTTGCTCACGAAGACCTAGGGCACTTAAGGAGGCCCATTGTTGGAATATACAAGCCAAGTTCTATAATGAAAATTTCCCACTAGTATATGAAAGTGACAAAACAAGAGACTCTCTATCATTAAGATCATGGTGCTACTTTGAAGCACAAGTGTGGAAAAAAGGATAGTAGCATTGTCCCTTTTATTTTTTATTTGGCCTTTTTTTGGCCTTCCTTTTTTATTTGGCCTTTTTTTGGCCTTTCTATTTTTTGGGACAATGCTCTATTAATGATGATCATCACACTTCTATTTATTTACAACTCAAAGATTACAACTCGATACTAGAACAAAGTATGACTCTATATGAATGCCTCCGGCGGTGTACCGGGATGGGCAATGAATCAAGAGTGACATGTATGATAAATTATGCATGGTGGCCTTGCCACAAATACGATGTCAACTACATGATCATGCAAGGCAATATGACAATGATGATGTGTGTCATGATGCACGGAATGGTGGAAAGTTGCATGGCAATATATCTCGGAATGGCTATGGAAATGCCATAATAGGTAGGTATGGTGGCTGTTTTTAGGAAGATATAAGGAGGTTTATGTGTGACAGAGCGTATCATATCATGGGGTTTGGATGCACTGGCTAAGTTTGCACCAACTCTCAAGGTGAGAAAGGGCAATGCACGGTACCGAAGGCGGCGGCGAGGGCCTTGGACACGTCCGGCCGCTGGGGAGAAACGTCCGGCGGCGCGAGGAGAGTGAGAGCTAGGGTTTCGACCCAAATTTGAGGAGGGGTGCACATATTTATACCTAGGAGGAGGTAGGAGTGTCCAAATGGAGTGTAGTTTTCGCCCACGCGATCGTGATCCGACGGCGGAGGACATGGAAGAGTTTTGGATGGGTTATTGGGCCATTTTGGAGGGGTATTGGGCTGCAACACACGCGAGGCCTTTATGGTTCCCCGGTTAACCGTTGGAGTATCAAACGGACTCCAAATGGCACGAAATTTGACAGGTGGTCAACCGGTGGTGTACCAAGGCCACTTGGCAAATCTCGGTCCATTCTGAGAAAGTTTAACACCCGCTGACAAAAAGAGACAAGAGGGGGACGCCGGTGCATGTAGGAGTGTCAGATTGCAAAACGGACAACGGGGAAAATGCTCGGATGCTTGAGACGAACACGTATGCAAATGAGATTCACATGATGACATGATATGGAATGCATGACATGGACAAAATGCAAAACGAAGACAAAACCCAACCACGAGGGAAATATCATATCACATCTCCAAAAAAGGCAAGAGTCAGAGTTACAAATATGGAAAGTTGTATCCGGGGTGTTACAGCTACAGAGGCTTCTGGCGACGGAACTCCTGATCTATTCTGCTCCTCGAAGTTTTTAGGGTATATGGGTATATATAGGAGGAAGAAGTACGTCGGTGGATCTCCGGGCTGTCCACGAGGCAGGGGGCGCACCCAGGGGGGGTGGGCACGCCCCCACCCTCGTGGGCAGCCCGAGACTCTCCAGGTACATCTCCGATACTCCGTGGGCTTTTTCTGGTCCAAAAATAAGTTCCACGAAGTTTCAGGTCAATTGGACTCCGTTTGATTTTCCTTTTCTGTGATACTCTAAAACAAGGAAAAAACAGAAACTGGCACTGGGCTCTGGGTTAATAGGTTAGTCCCAAAAATAATATAGAAGTGCATAATAAAGCCCATAAACATCCAAAACAGATAATATAATAGCATGGAACAATCAAAAATTATAGATACATTGGAGACGTATCAGCATCCCCAAGCTTAATTCCTGCTCGTCCTCGAGTAGGTAAATGATAAAAACAGAATTTTTGATGTGGAATGCTACCTACCATATTTCCCTAAGTAATTCTCTTCATTTTGGCATGAATGTTCAGATCCATAAGATTCAACACAAAATTTTAATATTGACATAAAAATAATAATACTTCAAGCATACTAACTAAGCAATCATGTCTTCTCAAAATAACATGGCCAAAGAAAGTTCATCCCTACAAAATCATATAGTTTGGTCATGCTCCATTTTTGTCACACAAGAATGCTCTCATCATGCACAACCCTGATGACAAGCCAAGCAATTGTTTCATACTTTAGTAATCTCAAACCTTTTTCAACTTTCACGCAATACATGAGCGTGAGCCATGGATATAGCACTATGGGTGGAATAGAATATAATGAGGGGGTTATGTGGAGAAGACAAAAAGGAGAAAGTCTCACATCAACACGGCTAGTCAATGTGCTAGGGAGATGCCCATCAATTGATGTCAATGCAAGGAGTAGGGATTGCCATGCAACAGATACACTAGAGCTATAAATGTATGAAAGCTCAACAAAAGAAACTAAGTGGGTGTGCATCCAACTTGCTTGCTCACGAAGACCTAGGGCACTTAAGGAGGCCCATTGTTGGAATATACAAGCCAAGTTCTATAATGAAAATTTCCCACTAGTATATGAAAGTGACAAAACAAGAGACTCTCTATCATTAAGATCATGGTGCTACTTTGAAGCACAAGTGTGGAAAAAAGGATAGTAGCATTGTCCCTTTTATTTTTTATTTGGCCTTTTTTTGGCCTTCCTTTTTTATTTGGCCTTTTTTTGGCCTTTCTATTTTTTGGGACAATGCTCTATTAATGATGATCATCACACTTCTATTTATTTACAACTCAAAGATTACAACTCGATACTAGAACAAAGTATGACTCTATATGAATGCCTCCGGCGGTGTACCGGGATGGGCAATGAATCAAGAGTGACATGTATGATAAATTATGCATGGTGGCGTTGCCACAAATACGATGTCAACTACATGATCATGCAAGGCAATATGACAATGATGATGTGTGTCATGATGCATGGAATGGTGGAAAGTTGCATGGCAATATATCTCGGAATGGCTATGGAAATGCCATAATAGGTAGGTATGGTGGCTGTTTTTAGGAAGATATAAGGAGGTTTATGTGTGACAGAGCGTATCATATCATGGGGTTTGGATGCACTGGCTAAGTTTGCACCAACTCTCAAGGTGAGAAAGGGCAATGCACGGTACCGAAGAGGCTAGCAATGATGGAAAGGTGAAAGTGTGTATAATCCATGGACTCAACATTAGTCATAAAGAACTCACATACTTATTGCAAAAATCTACAAGTCATCAAAAACCAAGTATTACACGCATGCTCCTAGGGGGATAGATTGGTAGGAAAAGACCATTGCTCGTCCCCGACCGCCACTCATAAGGAAGACAATCAAATAACACCTCATGTTTCAAATTTGTTACACAACGTTTACCATACGTGCATGCTACGGGACTTGCAAACTTCTACACAAGTATTACTCAAATTCAAAACTACTCAACTAGCACAACTTTGATATCACTATCTCCATATCTCAAAATAATCATCAAGTATCAAACTTCTCTTAGTATTCAATGCACTTATATGAAAGTTTTATTATATCCCTCTTGGATGCCCATCATATTAGGACTAATTTCATAACCAAAGAAAATTACCATCCTGTTCTAAAGACTCTCAAAATAATATAAGTGAAGCATGAGAGTTCATCTATTTATATAAAATAAAACCACCACCGTGCTCTAAAAAGATATAAGTGAAGCACTAGAGCAACAACAAACTACTCCGAAAGATATAAGTGAAGATCAATAAGTAGTTGAATAATTATGAAACTATGTGAAGATTCTCCCATTTTATAATTTCATATCTTGGTATTTTCTTCAAACAGCAAGCAAAACAAAGTAAAATGACATTCTAAGAATGGCAAACATCATGTGAAGAAGCAAAAACTTAGGATCAACCGAAACTAACTGATAGTTGTTGAAGAAGAAAGTGGGATGCCAACCGGGGCATCCCCAAGCTTGACGCTTGAGACTTCTTGAAATATTATCTTGGGATGCCTTGGGCATCCCCAATATTGAGCTTTTGTGTCTCCTTAATTCCTCTCATATCACGGTCTCCCTAAATCTCAAAAGCTTCATCCACACAAAACTCAACAAGGACTCATGATATAAGTTAGTATAAACCATTGCAAAAACCTTATCATACTCTACTGTAGCAAATCACTAAAATTATTATTCAACATTGCATACTAAATGCCTCTGCATATTTAATAGTCCTATCCTCAAATAGAATCAGTAAAGAAGCAAACATATGCAAACATAACAGCAATCTGCCTAAACAGGACAGTCTGTAAAGTGTGCAGCAAGATCCATACTTCCCTAGCTCGAAAAATTATGAAATAAAATTCCCACAGTAGTAAATTTATCAGATCTTAATATACAAAAGTTTTCAACATTTTGTCACATTCTGACTTTTCTAGGGAATTATTGCAACATCGGTAAACTTTCTGTTTTCAAACAGCAACATGAAGACTTGTAAAATAGGCATAGTAAAAGCTATCAATGCCACTTTTATTGAAATAAAAGATGCAAAACATTGTTCTAAATAACAGCAAGTAAATCCTAACAAAATAAATTGACGCTCCAAGCAAAACACATATCATGTGGTGAATAAAAATATAGCTCCAAGTAAAGTTACCGATGAACGAAGACGAAAGAGGGGATGCCTTCCGAGGCATCCCCAAGCTTAGGCTCTTGGTTGTCCTTGAATATTACCTTGGAGTTCCTTGGGCATCCCCAATCTTAGGATATTGCCACTCGTTATTCCATAGTCCATCGAATCTTTACCCAAAACTTGAAAACTTCACAACACAAAACTTAACAGAAAACTCGTAAGCTCCGTTAGTATAAGAAAATAAATCACCACTTAGGTACTGTTGTGAACTCATTCTAAATTCATATTGGTGTAATATATACTGTATTCCAACTTCTATATGGATCATACCCTCCGATACTACTCACAGATTCATCAAAATAAGCAAACAACACATAGAAAACCGAATCTGTCAAAAACAGAACAGTCTGTAGAAATCTGGACCAATCGTATACTTCTGGAACTCCAAAAATTCTAAAATAAATTGCTGGACGTGAAGAATTTATCTATTAATCATCTGCAAAAATAATTAACTAAATAGCACTTTCCAATAAAAAAATGTCAGCAATTCTCGTGAGCGCTAAAGTTCCTGTTTTTTACAACATGATCACAAAGACTTTCCCCAAGTCTTCCAAAAGGTTTTACTTGGCACAAACACTAATTAAAAGCATAAAACCACATCTAAATAGAGGCTAGATGAATTATTTATTACTAAACAGGAACAGAAGGCAAGTAACAAAAATAAAATTGGGTTGCCTCCCAACAAGCGCTAACGTTTAACGCCCCTAGCTAGGCATGATGATTTCAATGATGCTCACGTAAAGGATAAGAATTGAAACATAAAGAGAGCATCATGAAGAATATGACTAGCACATTTAAGTATAACCCACTTCCTATGCATAGGGATTTTGTGAGCAAACAACTTGTGGGAACAAGAATCAACTTGCATAGGAAGGTAAAACAAGCAAAACTTCAAGATTTTAAGCACATAGAGAGAAAACTTGATATTATTGCAACTCCTACAAGCATATATTCCTCCCTCATAATAAATTTCAGTAGAATCATGAATGATTTCAACAATATAGCTATCACATAAAGCATTATTTTCATGATGCATAAGCATAGAATTTTTATTACTCTCCACATAAGCAAATTTCTTCTCATGAATAGTAGTGGGAGCAAACTCAACAAAATAACTATCATGCAAGGAATAATCCAATTGAAAACTAAAATCATGATGAAAAGTTTCATGGATATCATTATTCTTTATAGCATACAAGTCATCACAATAATCATCGTAGATAGCAACTTTGTTCTCATAATCAATTGGAACCTCTTCCGAAATAGTGGATTCATCACAAAATAAAGTCATGACCTCTCCAAATCCACTTTCATCAGTATAATCATCATAATTAGGAGGCATGCTTTCATCATAATAAATTTGCTCATCAAAACTTGGGGGACAAAAAAATATCATCTTGATCAAACATAGCTTCCCCAAGCTTGCGGCTTTGCATATCATTAACATCATGGATATTCAAGGAATTTGTACTAATAACATTGCAATCATGCTCATCATTCAAAAATTTAGTGCCAAACATTTTAATGCATTCTTCTTCTAACACTTTGGCACAATTTTCCTTTCCATCATACTCACGAAAGATATTAAAAAGATGAAGCGTATGAGGCAAACTCAATTCCATATTTTTTGTAGTTTTCTTTTATAGACTAAACTAGTGATAAAACAAGAAACTAAAAGATTCGATTGCAAGATCTAAAGATATACCTTCAAGCGCTAACCTCCCCGGCAACGGTGCCAAAAAATAGCTTGATGTATACTACACAACCTTCTTCTTGTAGACATTGTTAGGCCTCCAAGTGCAGAGGTTTGTAGGACAGTAGCAAATTTCCCTCAAGTGGATGACCTAAGGTTTATCAATCTGTCGGAGGTATAGGATGAAGATGGTCTCTCTCAAGCAACCCTGCAACCAAATAACAAAGAGTCTCTTGTGTCCCCAACACACCCAATACAATGGTAAATTGTATAGGTGCACTAGTTCAGCGAAGAGATGGTCATACAAGTGGTATATGGATGGTAGATAAAGGTTTTTGTAATCTTAAAATATAAAAATAGCAAGGTAACTAATGATAAAATTGAGCACAAACGGTATTGCAATGTGTTGAAACAAGACTTAGGGTTCATACTTTCACTAGTGCAAGTTCTCTCAACAATAATAACATAATTGGATCATATAACTATCCCTCAACATGCAACAAAGAGTCACTCCAAAGTCACTAATAGCAGAGAACAAACGAAGAAATTATGGTAGGGTATGAAACCACCTCAAAGTTATCCTTTTTGATCGATCTATTCAAGAGTCCGTACTAAAATAACACGAAGCTATTCTTTCTGTTCAATCTATCCTAGAGTTCGTACTAGAATAACACCTTAAGACACAAATCAACCAAAACCCTAATGTCACCTAGATACTCCAATGTCACCTCAAGTATCCGTGGGTATGATTATACGATATGCATCACACAATCGTAGATTCATCTATTCAAACCAACACAAAGTACTTCAAAGAGTGCTCCAAAGATTCTACCGGAGAGTCAAGACGAAAACGTGTGCCAACCCCTATGCATAGGTTCATGGGCGGAACCCGCAAGTTGATCACCAAAACATACATCAAGTGGATCACGTGATATCCCATTGTTACCACAGATAAGCACAGCAAGACATACATCAAGTGCTCTCAAATCCTTAAAGACTCAATCCAATAAGATAACTTCAAAGGGAAAACTCAATCCATTACAAGAGAGTAGAGGGGGAGAAACATCATAAGATCCAACTGTAATAGCAAAGCTCGCAGTACATCAAGATCGTACCACCTCAAGAACATGAGAGAGAGAGAGAGAGATCAAACACATAGCTACTGGTACATACCCTCAGCCCCGAGGGAGAACTACTCCCTCCTCGTCATGGAGAGCGCCGGGATGATGAAGATGGACACCGGAGAGGGATTCCCCCCTCCGGTATGGTGCCGGAACGGGTCTAGATTGGTTTTCGGTGGCTACGGAGGCTTCTGGCGGCGGAACTCCCGATCTATTTTGCTCCTCGAAGTTTTTAGGTATATGGCTATATATAGGAGGAAGAAGTACGTCGGTGGATCTCCGGGCTGTCCACGAGGCAGGGGGTGCGCCCAGGGGGGTGGGCGCTCCCCCACCCTCATGGGCAGCCCGGGACTCTCCTGGTCCATCTCCGATACTCAGTGGGCTTCTTTTGGTCCAAAAATAAGTTCCGTGAAGTTTCAAGTCAATTGGACTCCGTTTGATTTTCCTTTTCCGTGATACTCTAAAACAAGGAAAAAAACAGAAACTGGCACTGGGCTCTGGGTTAATAGGTTAGTCCCAAAAATAACATAAAAGTGCATAATAAAGCCCATAAACATCGAAAACAGATAATATAATAGCATGGAACAATTAAAAATTATAGATACGTTGGAGACGTATCAACTGCTGAATCCTAAGATGAAAGAAGTGGTAAGAAAGGAAATATTAAAGCTCCTTGAGGCAGGTATAATTTATCCTGTTGCTGATAGTCAGTGGGTAAGTCCTGTTCATTGTGTCCCCAAGAAGGGAGGTATTACTGTTGTCCCTAATGATAAAGATGAATTGATCCTGCAAAGAATTATTACAGGTTATAGGATGGTAATTGATTTCCACAAATTAAATAAGGCTACTAAAAAAGATCATTACCCTTTGCCTTTTATTGATCAAATGCTAGAAAGACTATCCAAACACAGACATTTTTACTTTCTAGATGGTTACTCTGGCTTCTCTCAAATACCTGTGTCAGCTGATGATCAATCAAAGACCACTTTTACTTGCCCTTTCGGTACTTTTTCTTATAGATGTATGCCTTTTGGTTTATGTAATGCACCTGCTACCTTTCAAAGATGCATGATGGCTATATTCTCTGACTTTTGTGAAAAGATATGTGAAGTTTTCATGGACGATTTCTCCGTTTATGGATCCTCTTTTGATGATTGCTTAAGCAACCTTGATCGAGGTTTGTAGAGATGTGAAGAAACTAATCTTGTCTTGAATTGGGAGAAGTGCCACTTTATGGTTAATGAAGGTATTGTCTTGGGGCATAAAATTTCTGAAAGAGGTATTGAAGTTGACAAAGCTAAAGTTGATGCTATCAAAAGGATGCCATGTCCCAAGGACATTAAAGGTATAAGAAGTTTCCTCGCTCACGCCAGTTTTTATAGCAGGTTCATTAAAGACTTCTCAAAAGTTTCTCGGCCTCTGACTAATCTGTTACAAAAAGATATTCCTTTTGTCTTTGATGATGATTGTGTAGAAGCATTTGAAATACTTAAGAAAGCATTGATTTCTGCACCTATTGTTCAGCCACCTGATTGGAATTTACCCTTTGAAATTATGTGTGATGCTAGTGATTATGCTGTAGGTGTTGTTCTAGGGAAAAGAGTTGATAAAAAATATAATGTTATTCAATATGCCAGTAAAAATCTAGACAATGCCCAGAGAAATTATGCTACTACTGAAAAAGAATACTTAGCAGTTGTATTTTCTTGTGATAAGTTCAGACCTAATATTGTTGATTCTAAAGTAACTATTCACACTGATCATGCTGCTATTAAATACCTTATGGAAAAGAAAGATGCTAAACCTAGACTTATTAGATGGGTTCTCTTGCTACAAGAATTTGATTTGCATATTATTGATAGAAAGGGAGCTGACAACCCCGTTGGAGACAACTTGTCTAGATTAGCAAATGTTCTTGATAACCCACTACCTATTGATGATAGCTTTCCTGATGAACAATTAAATGTCATAAATGCTTCTTGAACTGCTCCATGGTATGCTGATTATGCTAATTATATTTTTGCTAAATTTATACCACCCAGTTTCACATACCAGCAAAAGAATCTTCTATGATTTGAGACATTACTTTTGGGATGACCCACATCTTTATAAAGAAGGAGTAGATGGTGTTATTAGACATTGTGTACCTGAGCATGAACAGGAACAAATCCCATGCAAGTGTCACTCCGAGGCTTATGGAGGACACCATGCTGCAGATAGAACTACACATAAGGTATTGCAATCCGGTTTTTATTGGCCTACTCTCTTCAAGGATGCCCGTAAGTTTGTCTTATCTTGTGATGAATGTCAAAGAATTGGTAATATTAGTAGACGTCAAGAAATGCCTATGAATTATTCACTTGTTATTAAACCATTTGGTGTTTGGGGCTTTGATTATATGGGGCCTTTTTCTTCCTCTAATGGGTATACACATATCTTAGTTGCTATTGATTACTTTGCTAAGTGGGTAGAAGCTATTCCAACTAGTAGTGCTGATCATAACACCTCTATTAAGATGCTTAAAGAAGTTATTTTCCCGAGGTTTGGAGTCCCTAGATATTTAATGACTGATGGTGGTTCACATTTTATTCATGGTGCTTTTCGTAAAATGCTTGCTAAGTATGACGTTAATCATAGAATTGCATCTCCATATCACCCACAGTCTAGTGGTCAAGTAGAATTGAGTAATAGAGAGCTCAAATTAAATTTGCAAAAGACTATTAATAGATCTAGAAAAATTGGTCCAAGAAACTTGATGTTGCATTATGGGCCTATAGAACTGCATACAGAAATCCTATGGGCATGTCTCTGTATAAAATGGTTTATGATAAAGCATGTCACTTACCTCTTGAATTAGAACATAAGGCATATTGGGATATTAAAGAACTCAACTATGACTTCAAACTTGCCGGTGAGAAGAGGTTATTTGACATTAGCTCACTTGATGAATGGAGAACCCAAGCATATGAAAATGCCAAGCTGTTTAAAGAAAAAGTTAAAAGATGGCATGATAAAAGGATACAAAAGCGTGAGTTTAATGTAGGTGATTATGTATTTTTATACAACTCTCGTTTAAGATTTTTTGCAAGCAAACTTCTCTCTAAATGGGAAGGTCCTTACGTTATCGAGGAGGTCTATCATTCCGATGCCATAAATATCAACAATTTTGAAGGCACAAATCCAAAGGTGGTGAACGGTCAAAGAATCAAATATTATATCTCAGGTAATCCTATAAATGTTGAAACTAATATTATTGAAACTGTAACCCCGGAGGAATACATAAGGGACACTTTCCGGAACATTTCAGACTCCGAAAAGGAATAGGTACGTGGTACGGTAAGTAAACCGACTCCAAAATAGTTCTAATGGCAATATTTCTTCGTTTTGGAATATTTAGAAAAATAGGAAAATAAGAAGCAGACCAGAAAGGACACGAGGCTCCCACGAGGGTGGGAGGCGCGCCCCCTGCCTCGTGGGCACCTCGTGCACTTTCTAGACTCCGTTTTCTTGCACAATACTTCTTTTGGTCGTTAAAAATTCATTATATAATCTCCCGAAGGTTTTGACCACCGTATCACGCAAATATCTCCTGTCTTTGTTTCGAGCTGTCCTGCTGCAGATTAGAGCAATATGTCATCCTAGGATTCGGAAGGAGAAAGTTATGTGGCTGATTACCTTGCAGATCCTAAGGTCTATGGGGACGTGGAGCATTGTGGTTGGACTACGGAAGAAGAAGAGGGCTATGAACCCAAGGGAAAAGAGGGGACGAGCAGAGACGAAGATGAATTTCCATCACCTCAACCTAGGGACATGCATGTGGAGTTCAAAAAGTCAAGCCTCCCTGATAGAGTAAATAAACCTAAGATCGAGTTTATCCCTTTTCGCCTCTTGCAGGAAAACAAGCAGGAATTATGCAAAAAGATATTAAGCCTTGAGCAGGAGATCGATGATCTAAGGGATCAGAATTCCGTCCTCAAGCGCAAATTAAGGAAGAAGCCTACGCCATCAACAAAACCATCACCTTCTCCACTGACAAAGAAGAACTGAGTATCTGGTATGGGCACTCCCCTTGGCAACTGCCAAGCTTGGGGGAGTGCCCCGGTATCGTATCACCATCACTTTTATCCTTACCATTTTTCTTAGTTCGATCCTTTTGATAATATGTTGATCTAGTAGAATAAAGTTTTAGTATGATCTAGTTGTGAGTTTTGTGTTATGATCCTTCTATGTAATCGAGTCCGTGAGCTATATAATAAAGATTAGTGTTGAGTCAAGGGCTTGATTATTTCGCTATGATCTTGAGGGAATTAAATAAAATAAAAGAGAAGAAATAAAGAGATTATATGGATCTTATGGAGAGTAATGACTTCACATATAAAGAGTATGATGACTAAAAGTTGTTGAGAGTTGACAAACATAGTTTTGGTCATCGTTGCAATTAGTAGGAAGTAATAAAGAAAGAGAGGTTCATATATAAATATACTATCTTGGACATCTTTAATGATTGCAAGCACTCATTAAAGTATGACATGCTAAGAGTTGACGTTGGACAAGGAAGACAACGTAATGGGTTATGTTTTCTTTCATCTGAGATAAATTATATTGTCATGGATCATCCAACATGTTGAGCTTGTCTTTCCCCCTCATGCTAGCCAATTTCTTTGCACCAAGTAGAGATACTACTTGTGCTTCCAAATATCTCTAAACCCAGTTTTGCCATGAGAGTCCACCATACCTACCTATGGATTGAGTAAGATCCTTCAAGTAAGTTGTCATCGGTGCAAGCAATAAAAATTGCTCTCTAAATATGTATGACTTATTAGTGCGGAGAAAATAAGCTTTATACGATCTTGTGATATGGAAGAAATAAAAGCGATGGACTGCATAATAAAGGTCCATATCACAAGTGGCAATATAAAGTGACGTTCTTTTGCATTAAGATTTTGTGCATCCAACCATAAAAGTGCATGACAACCTTTGCTTCCCTCTGCGAAGGGCCTATCTTTTACTTTTATCTTCTACCTTACATAAGAGTCATGGTGATCTTCACCTTTCATTTTTACATTTTATCCTTTGGCAAGCACAATGTGTTGGAAAGATCCTAATATATATAGCTAATTGGATGTGAGTCTTCATGAACTATTATTGTTGACATTACCCTTGAGGTAAAATGTCGGGAGGCAAAACTATAAGCCCCTATCTTTCTCTGTGTCCGACTAAAACTTCATACCCATAAATATTGCGTGAGTGTTAGCAGTTGTGAAAGGCTAAAAGATGGTTGAGTATGTGGACTTGCCGAAAAGCTCTTATATTGACTCTTTCCCATGTTATGATAAATTGCAATTGCCTCAATGACTGAGATTAGAGTTTGTTGGTTCTCAATGAAGTTTATGATTCATACTTGAAATTGTGATTGAATTGTTACTTTAGCATAAGAGATCATATGACAATATATATATATATATGTTGCTGTTCTAAGAATGATCATGATGCCCTCATGTCCGTATTTTATTTTTATCGACACATCTATCTCTAAACATGTGGACATATTTTCCGATTTCGGCTTTCGCTTGAGGACAAGCGAGGTCTAAGCCTGGGGCAGTTGATACGTCCATTTTGCATCATGCTTTTATATCGATATTTATTGCATTATGGGCTGTTATTACACATTATGTCACAATACTTATGTCTATTCTCCCTTATTTTACAAGGTTTACATAAAGAGGGAGAATGCCGACAGCTGGGATTCAGGGCTGGAAAAGAAGCAAATATTAGAGACCTATTCTGCACAGCTCTAAAAGTCCTGAAACTTCACGGAAGCTATTTCCAGAATATATAAAAAATACCGAGCGCAAGAAGTTCCAGAGGGGGGCCACACCCTGGCCATGAGGGTGGGGGGCGTGCCCTACCCCCTAGGCGCGCCCCCTACCTCGTGGGCCCCCTAGTGGCCCTCCGATGCCCATCTTCTGCTATATGGAGTCTTTCATTGAGAAAAAAAATCATAAGCAAGCTTTCGGGACGAGACTCCGCCGCCACGAGGCGAAACCTTGGCGGAACCAATCTAGGGCTCTGGCAGAGCTGTTATGCCGGGGAAACTTCCCTCCGGGAGGGGGAAATCATCACCATCGTCATCACCAACGATCCTCTCATAGGGAGGGGATCAATCTCCATCAATATCTTCACCAGCACCATGTCATCTCAAACCCTAGTTCATCTCTTGTATCCAATCTTTGTATCCAAACCTCAGATTGGTACCTGTGGGTTGCTAGTAGTGTTGATTACTCCTTGTAGTTGATGCTAGTTGGTTTACTTGGTGTAAGATCATATGTTCAGATCCATTATGCATATCAATACCCCTCTGATTATGAACATGAATATTCTTTGTGAGTAGTTACGTTTGTTCCTGAGGACATGGGAGAAGTCTTGCTATTAGTAGTCATGGAATTTGGTATTCGTTCGATATTTTGATGAGATGTTTGTTGTCGTCCCTCTAGTGGTGTCATGTGAACGTAGACTACATGACACTTCACCATTGTTTGCGCCTAGAGGGAGGCATTGGTAAGTAATAAGTAGATGATGGGTTGCTAGAGTGATAGAAGCTTAAACCCTAGTTTATGCGTTGCTTCGTAAGGGGCTGATTTGGATCCATATGTTTCATGCTATGGTTAGGTTTACCTTAATACTTTTGTTGTAGTTGTGGATGCTTGAAATAGGGGTAAATCATAAGTGGGATACTTGTCCAAGTAAGGACAGTACCCAAGAACCGGTCCACCCACATATCAGATTATCAAAGTACCGATCGCGAATCATATGAACGCGATGAAAACTAGCTTGACGATAATTCCCACGTGTCCTCGGGAGCGCTTTCCTTCATATAAGAGTTTGTTCAGGCTTGTCCTTGTCACAGCCCTAGAGTTTGCTTGTAACTAGTGGCTTTGCATCCATGCATCATGTTTAAATTTCATGAAACTTGAAATGGGGATTGTTGAAACCCTAGCACCAAATGAATTTAACTAGGCTCAATAAAAATATTCTCAGAGATCCCAAAATATTCTTGAAAATGTTCATGATTTTTGATAAAGGTGGAAACCTCTGCCAAAAATGATGAATATATATTTCCAGGACATTCTGGATCTTTGAATTAACTCATATCGTATTTGAATTGGAGCATTTAAACCCTATAAATATTTTTAAATGCTCTAATAACTCTGAAACTAGTTTTCGGTTGTTGGAAATAATCCAAACACTACCCACAATTATTTTCAGGATTTTACAAAGTGGATTAGTATTTTTACTGATTCAAAACAGAATAAAAGAAATAGAAAACTGAAATAAAAAAAGAGAAGAGGGAAGAGTTACCTACCGCTCACCTCCCTGGCCCAGCCCAGCACTGTAGAGGCCCAGCCCACAGGGGCATGAGCGTCTTCTACCTCTGCCAGTAGGCAGAGGCGAACCAGAGCACAACGCCGGCTGCGCCAGCTCTTGCTTCGCGCTGGCGATCTCTCCTCCCCCACGCCCTCGAGACGTGACGCAGCTCCCTGGCCCACTCCCTCACTCTCCCCATGCTCATCCCGTCCTCTGGCTCCCTCCCCCTCTCTTCCCCGAGCGCCGCCGTCGCCGCAGCTTGCCAAAGCCGTGCCCGCAGAGCTCCCCTCGCCGCGCCGACCCGCCCAGGAGAACCGCAGGGTGGTCTTCATCATCTACGAGGAGCCACGTGACGCTAGACGCCCCGCATCGCCGGCTACCTCGTCTTCTTCCTCCTCTGCCGCTGAAGATCGCCGGCGATCTCCCATCGTCACCAGCCCCTCCCCGAGCTCGCCGACGCCCCCGTTGCAACCGTTGTGAGCTCCTGCCCGTAACCCCCCTCCTCCCTGCATTGGTTGCGTCGCGTAGCCACCGTTTCCACCAGAGCCGAGAGCACCTCACCGCCGGCCATGACGCCGTCGTGGCTACGGCCATGCAAGCACACGTCCGAGCTCACCACTACAATCAGTGCAACCCCACGATTTGAACGCACGCACCCTTGGCTCCTGCCGTGCCCTACCGCGTCCATTCCGAGTTCACCCGAGCACTGGCCGCCGCCACGAACTCGAGTCCGGCGAGCTTGCTCCACCCCTGCCCCTCCCGCTCGCACAGTTCAATGCGGACGAGTCTCCTTGTTCCGTAGATGGCCTTACCCGTCGTTTTGGACGCCGGAGGACGAATCCCGAATGCATCTGCCGTCTCTGGCCTCGCCGGCGGCGAGCCGCGGGTCAACTCCGGCGTGTTTTGACCCCGATTGGCTGGGTTGACTTCCCCCTGACTCACTGACGTGTGGGCCAGGCCCCTGCTTAGTTAAGCAATAGATTAATTAGCGTTAATTAACTTAGTTAGATAGGTTAGTCTCTGACATGTGGGCCCAGGCCTTAACTAAACTAGATTAGGT